>NC_092671.1:5000-605000 GCF_964355755.1 Antedon mediterranea
AACTATTATGATACTTCAAAATGACCCACTTTTTTCGAAATCTTTTTTTTTTTTTTTTTTGGAATCAGTCAAAGGGACAATACATCTTTAAGAAGAGTGATCATGCTGAAGTATTTGAAATTTTTTTTGTGATCATTGCCAATCAATTTTTGAGATAATTGTTACATTTGATTCTAAATGATCACCTAATAAGTGAAAACTGCCTCAATATAAGTTTATTTTTACGACATGTTTCGGGCATAGCCCATCATCAGGTGAAGAGAATTGTAACAAAGGATAACATAAGTCACAAAATTACATAATAAAACAAATCAGCCAAAAATGTTAACCAACAAAAGGCATAGTAATTTATTTTATTTATTTCATTGTTTAGGACCACAATGGAAATAAGTTTGCCGTCTCGGAACTTTTTTGTGTTTTTATCCTATTGATTTTATATCAGAAATAAATGTTAACTAACAAAAGGCATAGTTATAAAGGCACGCCTCCAAAATCTTTGGAGTACAAAGCAGAAATGGTTGCTTATAAAGCAGGAAATTTAAAACAAAGACAAAAGCTTCAAGTGTGAATAATTGTTAATATGTGAATGTCTCTGGCAAAATTAATGTTTTAAAAAAGATCTAAATTGTACATTTATGCCGGTAGCGGCAAAAGTGCCAAGCTTTACAATTATTCTTTCTTCTATAATTCTACGAGATGTCTCAGAACCATTACATACCTTAACACCAGAAATTGTACAATCCGAAAGGGAATGCTTATTATTACAAAAATGGGTGGCTACAGGTTACCCGGGAGTTTTTAGTTTAATAGACCTTAAATGTTCTACAAACCTATCACCTAACCTGCGTTTAGTTTCACCAATATATAGCATATTACATTTAGTACATGAAATACAATAAACTAGATTTCTAGTGGTGCAAGTAATATGATCTGTGATAACATAATTACCAGAAGGTCATTGTTTCGGAGTCTCCAAACAAACGTAGGCCCCAACTATAATAAACTGAATTGACTGGTCGACAAACACATAAATTAAAGGGTTTGGTGTCGCCGAAGCTTCCACATTTGTTATATTGTCTACACCCAGCACGAAGCTCAATTGTCAACTCACTCGCACAACAACCTGCGCAATGTTTATTTATAGCTAATTTGCATAAAGGTGTAACAAAGAACAATACAGTATGCTCTACTGGACACTGATGTATTCACCTTCTGAACAAACATACTATTTTGTTTGAACATGAAACATAATTACATGTGGAACATCTACTTCTATTACATTAGCTTTGTTTTGTAATTTAGATTTAACTAAAGTGTCTTTAATACTTTGATCTCGTCTGTACGCTATATAATGTATAAGGTACAGTATGTATAATGGCGGACTTAAGGTTGTTTTTTCAAATGTATTTTGTTCACACTGGACAGTTGCTAGCATACAATCTAATGTTGAACTTGTGGTAGTCATCTTACGGAAAATAGTAATACAGTTTACTATTTGTCCAACCAAACATTCTGAAATAGTCTACTTTACTTAATCAACCAATTGCTAGACTAGACAAAAGTAAGTTAAAGGATGAAATAAACTGAACGTAAGTTTTAAACAGCTTCTACAATCAAATAAAATTAAAATAAGAAGTCGATTGTAAAAAATGAGTGCTACTAGAGCGAAATCTAAACAAATATCTGAAACTACTGAGGCAACGCCTATGCCACGCCAGCTTAAAGTTCCCGCGACTACCGACTTGAGGACTGACACGTCATCTTCTGAAATTAAGGCCCTGCGAAAAGATCTAAAAGAGATGTTTGTTGATATTAATAAAAAAAATCGAAGATGAAATATCGTCGATCAAATCCAATCAACAAGTACTAATTGAAAGAATAACAAAAGTGGAAGAAACACAACGTATTATGGACCAGTCATTGGAATATTACACAACATCCACTACGGAAACTCAAGCGAGTGTAAGTAGATTAAATACACGTATTGACAACATTGAAACAGAACTGAAGGAGAAAAATAAGCAAAGAAGGGGATATTCATAGAATGGAAAGATATTCAAGAGGATTTAATTTACGATTTGGAGGAATAAATGAAGATGAGAACGAAAATACACTAGATAAACTAAATACACTTATAAGCGATAAACTACACTTGAAGGATATTAACATTGAAAACGCCCATAGAACCGGTAAACAGACCAGAGGAGACCAAAAACCTAGGCAAATAATTGCTAAATTTATCTATAGGCCAGAACGAAACGAGGTTCTTAAGAAGGTAAAGTCACTGAAAAATATAGATTTTTATGCAATGGAGGACCTTACAGCAGCAGATGCCAAGAAGAAACGTGAGTACCGAGACATAATGTTGAAAGCATACAATGAAGGAAGACATCCTGTATTTAGAAATGGATCATTATATATAGATGGGAGACTATACCGTGAACCTACAAAGTGACCAGACCACACTCTGTTAGTAAGAAACACACTTATTTAACATGAGATGGTATTTATGTAATTTGGACAAAATACTATCCATGTCATGTTATTATACACAGCCCCACATTGCTGTGAACTGTTGCATACAGTGCATTCATATAAGTTGGGGTTGTTTATAAAATTGTATATTTTGTATTACTACATTCATTAATAAGGGGTCACGGTAAAATAAATAAAATACTTTATGACGGGTAGCTAATGTACAGATATAGCAAATAAGGTTATATTTATTATAAAATATTTCTTTTGTCATTAGGCCCTATAATTAACTGATATTTATTTATATTAACGAAATTATATGTTTTCAATTCTAAATATTGATCATTTTAATTACGAAGACGAAAATACAACCGCATTTAACTATAAGGAAAACTATTACTTTAGTATTGATACATTTAAATCCACGTTCAGTCAAACGTCAACTAATAGTTTTTCTATGTTTGCATTAAATTGTAGAAGTATTGTTAACAAATTTGAAGAATTTAAAAATTATGTACCCTCTCTCGATTTTGAATTTAATGTACTAGGACTTACTGAAACTTGGCTTTCAAGCAAACATCACCTTGGTTTATATACACTTCCAAACTATACACCTATCTTTAAAAACAGAGAAACCCAGACAGGGGGGTGTGTAGCATTGTACATACACTCAAATATATCATATCAAATAAGAAATGACTTGTCTGCTATGATAAACGAGGGAGAGTGCATTATAATTGAATTAAAAAATAATGATAAATCAATTATATGTGGAATAATCTACAGGCCTCCTAAAGCCCATATTCCAACATTTAATAATCAACTTAGTGAATTAATGCACATGATAAACAATGAAAATAAAAAGGCATACCTAATGGGTGACTTTAACCTAGATCTACAAAAATATAACTGTGACAATAATGTTCAAACTCACGTAGACAACATGCTAACAGAATCTTTCATTCCACTAGTCAATAAACCCACTCGAATCACAAAAGATACCGCAACAGTAATTGACAATATTTATACAAATTATCAGGAATTCCAAAATATTAACACAGGGATATTAGTTAACGACATATCTGACCACTTTGCAGTTTTCTGCATGGATGATTCAGAAAATTATTCATTACCACGATCAGAAAAATTTATAATAAAAAGAAGCTATACTGATCAACAAAAACGGCAATTTAGACTTGAATTACAGGGCTATGATTGGCAATATGTAACTAACATTGAAAATGCAAATGAATCATATAAACGTTTCTCAGATTCTTTAAAAACAATGATAGATAAGCATTTCCCACTAAAAAGAGTTAGGTTAAAAGTAAATACAATTAAATCCCCGTGGATAACATATGGAATTCAAAAATCTCTTTGTACCAAAAATAAATTATACATCAAATATAAACAGAAACCAACAGATATAAATAAATCTAAATATAAGAAATACAAAAATAAGTTAACATCAATAATAAGAGAAAGAAAAACTACTTATTACAAAAATGAATTTGAAAAGCACAAGAGTAATATAAAGAAAACATGGGGTGTCATAAACTCATTATTAGGTAGGAAGAAACATCAAGACATGCCTCAAAAAATGAAAATCAACTCCCATCAACTTAATGACCCAACATCCATAGCCAATGCGTTTAACACATACTTTATAAATATAGGTGACCAAATGACAGGTGATGATAACCGTAATAGTAACACCGAATATAAAATACAACATGACATTTTGAATTCAATGTTTTTTAGAGCTGTATCCGAGTCCGATATCATTAAATACATTAATGACTTAAATGTAAATAAGTCAAGTGGTTGTGATGACATTGGTACCTTTTATATAAACTCGGATATACTGGCTAAACCGTTATCTCATATAATCAATGTATCCCTTCAATCGGGTGTATTTCCTTGTCAACTAAAAATTGCTAAAACAATTCCTGTGTATAAAAAAGGAGCAAGGGAGAACATAGAAAATTATAGACCGATATCGATATTACCATGTATATCTAAGGTGTTTGAAAGGGTCGTATATGACCAAACAATCGCTTTTTTGTGTAAATATGAAATGTTACATGAATCTCAATATGGATTCAGGGCAGGTCATTCAACTAACCACGCCCTCCTACAAGTCCTTGATAAAATAACAACAGCCGTTGACAACAAGCAATTTATGATTGGCGTATTTTTGGATTTATCCAAGGCGTTCGATTCAATAGATCATGAATTATTGCTCACAAAATTGCCCCATTATGGAATAAGAGGCGTGGTTCTTGATTGGTACCGTAGCTACCTTAGAGAAAGACAACAATTCGTACAAATTGGGAAGTGTCAGTCTGTAACCAAAATAATAAAACAAGGCGTTCCACAAGGGTCAATCCTTGGACCCCTGCTGTTTTTGATATTCATAAATGACATGTTTTCTGTAAGTAATGTCGTTGATTTAATAATGTTTGCAGATGATACGAATATGTTTTTACAACACAATGATATCGTCACTGCCTTTACAATAATGACAAATGAACTAAATAAAATAAAATTGAGAAATGGTGTAAAACTAATAGATTAAATATTAATACAACCAAGACTACGTATATGTTATTTAGTGGAAAGAATACCAACATTGACACATCCCAATTTTTACTTTCAATAAATAGAGTTTCAATAGATAGAGTACCATATACTAAATTTCTCGGTGTCATCATTGATGAGAAACTGAACTTTAGACACCATACAAATGCAGTTTCTTGTAAAGCATCCTCAATAATTGGTGCCATGTGTCATATAAAAAATTTAGTATCTACTCAAAAGTGTTACTTACCATATGCAAGACACTTATATTACCAGTGTTGACATATGGTGTTATTGTATGGGGTGCGGGAAACAAAGACAATTTGGATCGCCTTCTTTTGCTTCAGAAAAGAGCTCTTAGGATTATTTGTAAGGTAGACTTTCATCATCCCTCTTCTCAGCTCTTTGTGAAAACGGGCACATTTAATATATTTGATTTATATAAAAACAGTGTTTTAAATTTTATGTTTAAATACCAAAAAGGACAACTTCCAAAATGTTTTAATTCTTTATTCAGTTTATTTGATAATTATCATACATATAACACTCGAAATAAAGACAATTATTGTATAAAATTAAAATCAACTAATATCGGTCAGCAAAGTATAGCATATACAGGACCTAAGCTATGGAATCAACTTATAAGAAATATAAGAGAGAGATGAAAATATATCAATATTTAAAAAACTATTACTAAATAAATGCATTAATAGTTATAAAGAAACAATATATCTTTGCGAAAACAACATTTGTAAAATATGTCTAACATTAACTGAATTAATTACATTTTCGTATATATTCGGAGACTGTGAAGTATATATATATATATATATTATATTATAGTACGTTGTATTTTCGTTCATTTATTTACTACATGAAAACATTTTTGTAATATATTTGTAAATTTATATTTTAAGTTAGGGTGCCACAGATTAAAAGCTTTGCTTGCTTGTGGTTACCCTGTTTTTCACACTTTATTGTACTTAATTTTATATTTATATTTTTATGAATGTTGTGTGAAAAATAAAAGAATCAATCAGAAATCAATCAAAAGTTACATAAAATCAAAGCTTAAAATTATTATATTAACTGATGATCTTTTAAGTATTTTTTAAGGACTTGTTCAGCTTCAATTTTGCCAGCCATTTTATTTGCTTTTCCTTGAAACAGTCCATTTTTTAACACACCTTTGCCATCCAGCAGTTCAGATATCCTGTTTGGATAAAAGTACAGTATTCATATACAGAATAAAAGGGTTTACTACTTAGAAACTGACTGAACAACATGTTTAACAAAAGTTTTAAAACAGTTAAGTACAAGAAAAATCAAGAAAACACTTCCAATGAAATGTACTAATAAATAGGTATGGCAATAAAGAATCACTAAAGCACACTACATTTAAATAACTAGATGGTACGCTCGCTTCGCTCGCGTACCATCTAGTTCGTGCCCACAGATGGTTCTCGAATACATAGTAATTTCAGCGTAAAAAAAATGGCGATTTTAAATGTACGTACGGCAGGACTATAAAACATTGTCGTTTACAGAAACAAATAGACACAATGATTTATGTAGTCAACCACAATTAGCACCTAGAAACTTGTCACAAAATGAGTTCAAATTTGTTATTTGTACTCATTTAAACAAACCCAATTTTGTATCTATTAGAGTTTAGGGTTTTGTATCTAACATTAGAGTTGAGCGGTGGGGATGAGGATAGGTACAAAAAGGAAAATTTTTTTAATATATTCTTTATAATAAATTATTCTTTATATTTCTTTATTATCCACTCAGTAACGAAATATTTTTTTATAGGCCTATAAATAATATACCACTAAATAGAGTAAAACATTTCCGATTTAATACTTTATTAAAACTGTCACTGTCTCATGGTCGATTGAAATAGTAAAGTACCTTTAAAGACCACTAATACGTTTATATTTTTGTAATTATTAATTAATACAAATGTTGAGAAACAACTGACAGTATTAAAGTATTATATTATTATGTGTTTATAATCTAAAAGTAGGGGCTACCCACACTCACAGTGATAAAGTTTATTAGTATATTTGTTTATATTATATCTAACAGTACCAACACACTTTTGATTCAAATGGCGATCAAACGTGGTTAATACCTATTTGCAGTATTGTATAGCATTACAATACTATTTCTGTTTATTCTCCAAGGGTCTATAAATTTACCTACTTGTGTTAAACCATGGAGGTATGCAAGTATGGTTAAACCAAATAATTTGGAATGTTCCATTCATTGCAAATCAATACATTTGTATAAACGTATATTAAATCTATCAAAATAGTATTTTTTAAAGAAAATCGGCCTGTCTTCAACATTATGATGCTGTACTCGAGCTGTTCAACCGGTTTTCAGCCATTAAAAACAATTATCGTAGGAGGAGATAGGAAAATGCGAAGCATCTTCGTATTATTGTATGCGGGTATTTTTCACGATGGACATGCATTAGACAGTGTATACCACGATCGGAAAACACCCCTATTTGGGGCAAATCGTTGAACCTAAATTCGTTTTAATTGTCAATAACTAATTATCTGACTCAATTTAATTAGTAAACAGGGTTACATCAGGTGGTTAAAATCAGTACCGAAAGTACGAACCAACTTTATTATACCATCGAGTAAACATTCTAGAAGTAACGCGCGATTTACCGAATTTTGCCCTTACGTAAATTTATATATAGATACAATACTGTGTTGCCATTATAATTATTCTTACTTTGGTGCTAGAACTTCTATGGCTGCTGGTGGTGCTGTTAAAAGATAAACCCCAGAAAGTTTCTCGTCGCCTCCAGTCAGAAACATCGACTGTGCCTAAGAAATAAACATGTGTTAGGATTAGGATAATACGTAAAACAGTATTTTCATTGTGCCTAAGAAATAAACATAACAAAACATAAGATGATAGTGTGATGACCTAAAATCAAACACACAGATTTCTGTTAATTTTAGTTTTGACAACATAAGATGATAGTGTGATGACCTAAGATCAAACACACATATTTCTCAACAAAATGTCACACACTCTTGTTCAAGTTTTAAGAATTTTACACAGCAGGTGACAATTTGTTTGTCTTGTTGTCAGATAGACGTTTACACTACAGTTACTAACCTTATCTCCAATTGCCTTTGCTACCATGTAAAGAAACTCCATATTTGCTTCTTTTTCATATTTTACAAAGACTGGTTCTCTTTCTTTTCTCTGTAAATAAATCTCTGCTTGCATATTTGCAGCTAGTTTTAGTAATCTTGAGGATGTCTATAAATAATAAATTAAAAAAATGTTTTTATTATTATATTATATTACAAACATATAAATTTAAACTGTAATTGTAATTTCTTTATTAGGTCTTATTTTGCCAAATTAAAGTTTTTTTTTAAATGTTAATAAATGCACTAATAAATGTAAAGTTTGCTTAAGTACTTGTGAACTATTTAATTACAATTTGAGCTCTATAAATAATATATCAGTAACTCTTTCCTGGTAATACAGGTTTTCCATGAACCAACCTTATTCATATCCTTTACATTTTTCTTAAGTTTTTCTACAGCACAGATCTGCTCCTCATGAGTACACCTTTCAAAGAGAATAATCAAGTACTTTTAGCATAATGACATTTTTTTAAATACAAGAAATGTCATGGCTATAAATAATTTATAATCTCTAATACTTACTTAACATGACAGGGTATTACAAAAAAGACATTATACTGTAAAATTTATTTATTCTACAAGGACACCTGCAACTTACTTACTTAAGTAGGTTTGTGACTGCCTTTTCTGTCTGATATGATGTTCCAAGGTATTTTAAAAGACGATCACCGGCAACAAATACAATATTTGACTTTCCCTTTTTAGCTTTTGTTAATCCTAATAACTTGATCGACTAAAACAAAGTATAAAATTAAATGTGTTTTACTATGCTATTTGCGATGATTTTTTAACAAGGTTATAGGAAATCTGTGTGTTTCTCAATAGTACATAAATTGTTCACTGCAATGAGAAAAGTACAGTAATACTATTTTTATTTCTGCCATGTGGCTTTGCTGGAAGCTTTTATGAGCACATAGCCTTACAAATACAGTTCCTTCCCAAAAATGACAACAGTATTACTTCGATATACAGTTGACATACAGTACCTGAAGGTGGCTTAGATTTGAGACATGAGTTCCACAACACATATTAGAGTCAATGCCCTCAATCTCAACAACTCTTACAGGTCCAACATGATCAGCTGGAAGACCCCGTGTCCGTATCTAACAAGAAAGCACTACCATTTATTTTAGGAAGATATTCATACTACAGTATTATAACCAACCAAAACTCTCTAGTTGCTATTAAAACAAATCTATTTTTAATCTATGAAGAGCCAACATTCCCCACTATGACAATTAAAAAACATTCTAATAGCATACCAACAACAACAGCTAGAAAGAAAAGTGTCTTACCTTTTTCATTTCATCTGTTTCCGGCTCCAGAACGTGCACATTAACAGGAATTGAATTTCTAATCTGTTCATTAACAACAGATTCAATATGAAATAGTTCATCATCAGTTACTTTAGGAGTATTCAATTCAATTGTAGACACTTTCTCTCCTAAGTTCCTTCAAAATAATTAAAAATACTGTATGTAAATAAATAAATAAATAAAGCTACGCAAACACATGTCTGACACAATTTGGGACTTTCTTCCTCATTCTCATCTCTAAATAATATTCGCCAAATAAATAACATTTTAAAAATGTGTAACTTTTTATTAAATTTTTACTTTTATTATATTAACTTAACATTTTATAATTCTAAGAGTTTTAATATTGTTTTCAATTTGTACATTATTGTGATGATGTAATCCAATCCTTCTTTTGTTAATTGCCCCATGAGGGATGGATAAACAATATACTGTTATAAAAAAATACAAAATGAAATATTGATACTATCTTTACAGTAGTTACATATTCAAAATATACAAGACATTATATTAAAACATTTTATAATGACTCTAAATGTGAATAATATAAGACCAATTGAGTCCAGTGGCCAAGTTATAACGGAGGATAGCCATAAATGGCACATGTTGAAGGTAATATGTGCATATTTGCCTTTTTTCCTAATTGTTGGAAATCATTGTAAATGCAATATGTGTTATATTTTTTTTATACCCAAATAAAATAAATAAATCTAAAAGTCTTTCCAGAAGGCTATGTGTGCCTATCTGGCTTGTGCCAGATGTAGAGGTCCAACCATTCTCTATCGTGGATATGAATATATTTTGTTACTACTAATCAGGACGTGCGTTTTTCATCGCTCTTTATTAAAAATGGTTCTTACCATAATTATAATACAAGATCTAAAGACAAAATGAGACTCAGAAAATGTAATCGTACTTCTACTAGTTTTACTGTGTCATGTGTGGGACCCAAATTGTGGAATGACTTGAATTACGAACTACAAAGTACCAAATCAATATATATATTTAAATCATTGTTTAAAGAACATTTATTATCATTTTACAAATTTTAAAAATAATACTTGTTGCAGGATTTAGCTTTTTTTATTATTTATGTTTTAGTTTTTTAGGCTAGTTAGGGACATAGGGGGACACAACTAATCAAGCTCTTTTGAGTTTTTATGTGTTTCCTTTTCATCTTTTTTATGTTCTCATATATTGTTGTTGTATATTTTCATGATTGAGGTCGAGGATGAATAAAGAATATTTGAATTTGAATTTGAATTTGAAAGATGTTGTATGTATGCGACACTGACAAGCTATTACCTTGTTTGCTAAAAATTTATTATATATTCTTGTCCTTTGATTGGACAATTGTGGGTCACATGGCATTTGATTAAACAGACTATTAAACGATGTAATACCTTTTTTTCAGCTTTTTTGTATGAAAACAAATTTTCATGCACATACAAAAAAAATTCTGAAGGGCAACTGAATGGCGCTGCTTTTGTATGATTTTGATTTAATTAATGGGAACAACTCTACAAGACGTGGAATCGTTGGAAAAAAAGCATTAGCCTAGATCAGTTTATGGGTGGCCTGCCGATTTTATTGCACTCATTATTGTATTCATTTTATTGTATAATAATATAGAACACACCAATCAATTATGTTCACTGAAATAAAAACGTATGTCCTGTTTTATCCTGGTACTGTAATTGCTAAATCTTTCAAGCATTTGGGAATGTATCATATATCATTTTTTTTACAGTAAAAAAATGCTCTCCGGTAAGTTACTATTATAGAGGAACAACAAAATAATTGTATTACTCAACCAAAAATAATCCTGATGACTTACCATGATGTTGTAGGCCAAGAATACAAACGCTCTGCTATAGCAGTCACTAGATGCTGGCCTATAAATATAACAAAAAAGTGCTGATGTCGTACCCTCTTTAAATTTTTTTAAATACAGTAAATAAGTTTCATGTAAACCGGCCATGGTGAGTTTCAATTGATTTATTTCTTCTTTTATAGTAAACACTGTTTTACATATTTAGATTATTGCTGTTCAGTTTTTGAAGGCCTTCAGGTGCATATTTTAGGCAGCTTGAAACATCCAAAAATATGCGAGAAGGATTGCCTTGTTCTTGTAGGATTTGAGGATTGTCCTAATTCCTCTATGCTGTTTAATTTATGCCCTACCTAGGAGGGTGTGTTGAAGATTTGAGGATTGTCCTTCCTCTATGCCGTTTAATTTATGCCCTCTGGCAGTCAGGGGGAGGTTGTGTGAAAGATTTGATGATTGTCCTTCCTCTATGCCGTTTAATTTATGCCCTCTGGCAGTCAGGAGGAGGGTGTGTGGAAGATTTGAGGATTTTCCTTCTTCTATACCATTTAATTTATGCCCTCTGGCAGTCAGGAGGAGGGTGTGTGGAAGATTTGAGGATTGTCCTTCCTCTACGCCGTTTAATTTATGCCCTCTGGCAGTCAGGAGGAGGGTGTGTGGAAGATTTGAGGATTGTCCTTCCTCTATGCCGTTTAATTTATGCCCTCTGGCAGTCAGGAGGAGGGTGTGTGGAAGATTTGAGGATTGTCCTTCCTCTATGCCGTTTAATTTATGCCCTCTGGCAGTCAGGAGGAGGGTGTGTGGAAGATTTGAGGATTGTCCTTCCTCTACGCCGTTTAATTTATGCCCTCTGGCAGTCAGGAGGAGGGTGTGTGGAAGATTTGAGGATTGTCCTTCCTCTACGCCGTTTAATTTATGCCCTCTGGCAGTCAGGAGGAGGGCATCTAGAGTTTGGTATGTTTTTGTTTTTATTGGGGGGGATTCCCAGCCTTATTTGATATTTCATTTAAACTGAATTCCCACCATAACGACATTCATGGTTTCGGTTCATACATCTTTATTCCAGAACTCAATGAATGTCAAGGCTGCCAGCTCTGGTAGTCCCTTCCTCTGGATACCGACTCCTAATCACAATTTATTCGTTTTAAAACTACACTTTACAAACATTTGTTGATGATTAGTTGAATGATCTGTAAACTTGTTTTGTGAATTTCTCTTTTTAAATTTTAATATATTTCATAATATACTTTTATAATATATAGTCAATGCATACCATTTGTTAATTATCCATGTAATGGGATTTACCACAGAGGGTGAATTTGTATTTTATAATAATTAATATACCTAAAAGTCCAGACATTATTTTTTTAAATATCTACAATTCATTTTATGTTCATTTAAAACATTTACTAAATCAGGCAAAGAAAACCATGTCCAAAAATTAGTACTGGTATATTATTTTCCTTCATGCGACTTGTTTGACCATCTTTAATAATTTAATTTAGGTTAATACAATCATTTCCTTAATGTATTTTGTTGTACCTGAATGCTGCTGCATGTGATCAAATCGTCTTTGCCAGTCTACTTCAACCTCCACTGTTTGCCCAGCTATCTGCTTATCTGTTACAAAATGAATTGCCTTAGAACCATTCCGCCATACTTTAAATACTCTAGCTCCATTAATCTGAACTTAATAGTTAATAGGAAAAGTTTTAAAAATATGTTTAAAAACTAAAGTACAAAATACCCCAATTGTACCAATAATTTTTTTAAAGCAAATAAATAAAGAAACGTTTCGAAGCTAGCCAAAAAGCTGTATTGTCTGTGCATAATTTCAATTTTCACAAAAAGGATACTTTTCCTATGTCACTTGGCTGTTAAAAAAATAAGGATCAAACATATTAAATACTTTGAAACCAATATTGTTCTTGAATTATAATAGAGACATTACACAGGACCGCTAATAATAGTAACTATTATAACATTTGATTGGTTATTTACGTATTACATATCATTTGGAATTAGCCCTACCTATTATGAAAAAGTGATATCTAATGGTGATTTAATGCACTCTAAAGCATGTTAAGCTTAGCCCTACCTATTATGAAAAAGTGATATCTAATGGTGATTTAATGCACAGCTCTAAAGCATGTTAAGCTTTCTGTGAACATTTTCAGATTTTTTGTCATTTATATACCATAATACTGTAGCATATGCATCATTCAGTAAATGTAATGCTATAGATTACTTTCGATGATCCTCTCTGTTTTGAACCTGGTCCAATCAATCCAAACTCTCTCCAAACGATAATTTTAGAGACAGTTGTTGACTTCTGGTGGTAAACTGTAATAACACAGTCAGTGCAGTGTTTTTTCAAACCAATTGTGTATAATTACCTGACCTCCACCTTCAGGAAACAATATTGTATCTTCTAGGACAACTTCAAAGCCATCTAACAATTTTTTGTCTTTCTTATCTATCTGGAAATTTGCAGGAGTGCAGCTGACAATAGCAGTATTACACTGTAAGTGAACAAAGTGATACATTTGCATACAGTACATCATAAGGGAAGGAGTGGCCAAGCGGTTAAAACAGTGGAACCGTAATACCTTGCCATATTAACATCGGCAAAACTTGAGCCTCACTCGCTCCATGGTTCAGGCGGTAGAACAGGTCTTCTGGGACTATAAAACGTAGGTCCAGTGTACACATCTGACTCATGTGCACTTTAAAGAACCTAGTACATCTTTTGAGAAGAGTAGGGGGTTACCCAGTAAACTAGTATACACACAGCCACTCATGAAGAGGGCCCTTGATTGTCAGCTAAGTTGTTTAGGATCACCCTCTATAAGTAAACAAAAGAGGGAATTTTTGTTTGATTTGAGGTTCAGTGTATTTAAGAGTTAGTACAGTAGGTTGCTCTGATAGACCAGGAAACTTGGCGACATTGCGAAGCATTTTGCAATGGGTTTGCGAAAGGATTGCCGTGCGAAGGTAGAACTTTGTAAAGGGCAACTGTTCTTTGCTAAAATCAGGATTACAAAACATGTAGTTTGTCCTATAGAGGAGCACTAGAATGGAATAATCAATCTTGATTCTGATACAACCCAAACTGCTATAAAACTAGATTAAACAATAAGTAGAACTGCAGTATGTTAAAAAGAAGATGGATTGTAGCCTACAGTTTGTATGATCTTTATCCCTCACATTGAGGATCTTTCTTTCTGCCATTCTTGGTTTTCTCTAAAACTTGGACAAAACTTGGACCCTATACATGTATGTGAATTTGTGCAGTAAACCAAGATTTTAGGAAATTCTATATGATTATACATAAATTCAGAACCAAATCTATCATAGCTCCTCGGATGACTCAACTTGTTTCAACTTATTATGGAAGCTGATAAGTTTTAGATATGAATTAAATGTGTAACCATCGAATGTAGTGGCCTCATCGTATGGCCACTCAAATTTTAAAAACAAGATTTTTTGCTCTTTCGCCACGTCATTAAATAGAGTGAATCTCTCTTTTGTGCCCGATGGACTCTCAAACCTTTAATAACATGTTTTTGCGTTAACGCCCGGGGTTAACTAGTATGTTTAAACATATTTTTTTTCCAATTTCTCAGACTCCAGGGACACTGAAGCTGCGGTGTATTGATGTAGCCCTGAGGTGAACGATCGGGAAGAATCGATCGGATTCATACTAAATTCATAAAGTTTCTTGGCCCAGCAGCCGGTTCGATTAACATCAGAAAAATTCTTTCCAAGTACTAGACGCACACGAACCAACATGACTTTTCTTTTTAAATGCCTAAATTCAAAGTTTTTGAATGACGTCGGAGTTGCGCAACATGACTTATGCGCGATTTTAAGATTTTTTATGATTGATCATAGACTAAAAACCAAGCATAATTTTGTTTTTGACACTTTGTGGAAATTGAAGTCACATCAAGGGCAAACTTTTTGTGGATAAAAAATGCGCAAAATTAATTTCTAATCACGCTGATCATGACATTTTGAGCATTTCAAAAATTCCCACACGCACGAACAATTTTACACGCGCAGTGTGCACGTACAGCTAAAAACATTTTTTTTTTGCGTGAATTATATTTGGGTAAACTTTTTTGGAATTACATATTCTGGAAGTTGACGAGTTGTAGATATCGGATCATGAATCAATATGGCTAACCGGACATTGTGACGTCATCATATGGCCACACGAATGTAAAATATAGGATTTTTGTCTCTTTTGTTATTGCTCATCATATTCAATGGAGCGCATCACGCCTATCTGTATTCCTTTTTTTACGAGATTTTAATATTGTCTAGGTCAATCAACTATCTTACACATGAGTTAGTTAAATATTTTAATTTTTATGACGTCATCATGCCTAAAAATTTTAATTAAGTGGGTCATTAATTTCATCTTGACAGTAAATTTTAATCTTTTATATATAGCTCGTAAGAATAAAATGTGATAATCACAATTAAATACGTTTTCTGGAAGCTATTGGATTGTAGATACAAATTCATGTAAACATTTTGCCAATCAGATGTTGTGACGTCATCATATGGCCAGTTGAATAAAAAACGTGGTATTTTTACCTTTTGCGTCATAGTTCACATTTAAACGAGCGCACATCTATATTTTACATATTCAAATTTTTTCTACATGTTAATATGTTGTTCCTGAGATAATTTATTTATAACGGCATATTATTCTATTAGTATTATCCTAAAACCATGCTCACGTAAGAGTGGCGGATATCGAACGTAAAAATCATCGTCATACATCATCTTCCTTTATTGCATAAACCTCATTGAGCTGGTATCCACTTGCAGGTAACTAGTTTCGTAATTTACTGCAATTAAAAAATACGCAATAGGCGCGTCTACTTGTTTAATATTAAATTATTTCAACATTATTAAAACTTTAAACAATGGCATGCTAATCTTTTCAAAAACTTAAACAATATTCAATAACACTTTTAAAAACGATTTTCTAAATGAACACATTACAATTATTCATTGACACCCAAGATAAATGAAAACACAAATTATTTATAAACTAGAAAGACACTCCGAGAGTGCATACCTCCGCCTACTGTAAAATTCTCCTACATAAGATTTCTCCGTTAAAATAGATACATATATATATATTTGTGTGTGTCTTAATGCTGTTTCTGATTTAGGCTAATTTAAATACAAGCATGTGTATGCGAGTTTGGTGTAATGGTTATGTAACAAGCCTTTCAACAACAATAGCTTCAGTTGACTAACAATAGAACAGCAACGCGAAAATCAAACAAGTGAATTTGAAAAGAAATAGGTTTTTTTAAACTACTCGCATAAAAAAACGTGCACATTAAATAAAATTATGTTTTAAAATTACAAATCAGAAATTATAACTCTTGCTTCTTGTACAAAAATGAAGTTTTTTGGACAAGTAGTTTTCGAGAAAATGCAATTGCAGTTTACTTGGTACTTTAAGACTGCTCGCCGGCTTTTGAGAAAAATTTTGTCCTATCTTTTAACACTAGCAGGTCTGAAAAGTATACTAAAAAGTGGTCCAGAATTGAGACCGTGGTCCGAAATGGTCCCAAAATTTAATGGAATGGTCCTTGACCACATATCTATCTGTACATTCATTGTGGTAAAGACCTTGTAATTACTTTTTGAGTAATCCTGCTAACAAACAAACAAACAGACAAACATACGCGATCGATTACATACCTCCTTGGCGGAGGTAAATAATGAGACATTAAATATTTATATTTACTGTACTAAAAAAATAATAACGATCGAGATAAAAAAATTGTTTATAGGCCTATATTAGAAATTCTATATTCAAAATTAACTAAAAACATAATTAGCGTTTTCATTAAAAATGTATCTAGTGCGTCCCATGCAAAATAGCGTGACCGATTTCAAACGCGACCGATAGCTCTAGCGGCGCGCCATAAAAAATACCGGAAGTTGATTTTATTGCGACCAATTTCAGACGCGACCGATTTCATCTGACACCCTAGTGGTTACTAGGCCTACTAGGTCTAGGCCTAGGCTAGTACTAGTCAAATCTCCAGGGACCTAGGTCTAGGCCCTAGGCCTAGCTAGCTAGGGCCTAGGCCTAGCCTAGGCTTTTAGTAGGCCTAAAACGAAAAGGATGAGTTGTCTTGTTGCTGTATTAACTTGCCTTTTTCAGATAACTTTGTTTTTGACAAAGAAATGACATTATTTTTCAAGAAAACCCCTTGTTGTTATGGTACTATCGTTTTAAACAAGGTATAGGCCTATACAAAGAATATATTAAACACAAGATTCTCCAGGAGGGGTGGCCAAGCGACGATGAAAACAAAATACTGTAATATGCCAGACAGAAAAGGTATATTTATTATTAGCGTCATTTCGACGATATCGAGAGCGTTCTCTACTTCTACGGAGCGCCATTTATGCCTTTATTTACTTCCGAAATAGAAATAGTACTACGGTAACGTAACTGGTTCAGTGGACCAAATTTAGCACCAGTGGAGCACAGTGATATAAAATAGAAATAAATCACTGAATTTTAATATATTTTCGTATGTTAATACACTGTGCTCAAGTGGACCCAATTTGGAGCCAGGAGAGCACAGTGATATGAAATAGAAATAAGTCACTGAATTTTAATATCTTTTCGTATGTTAATACACTGTGCTCAAGTGGACCCAATTTGGAGCCAGGGGAGCACAGTGATATAAAATAGAAATAAGTCACTGAATTTTAATATCTTTTCGTATGTTAATACACTGTGCTCAAGTGGACACAATTTGGATCCAGTGGAGCACAGTGATATAAAATAGAATAAGTCACTAATTTTAATATCGTTTCGTATGTTATTACATTGTGCTCATGTGAACCCAATTTGGCGTCAGTGGATCACAGTGATATAAAATAGAAATAAGTCACTGAATTTTAATATCTGTTCATATGTTAATACACACTATGCTCTAGTGGACACAATTTGGATCCAGTGGAGCACAGTGATATAAAATAGAATAAGTCACTAATTTTAATATCGTTTCGTATGTTATTACATTGTGCTCATGTGAACCCAATTTGGCGTCAGTGGATCACAGTGATATAAAATAGAAATAAGTCACTGAATTTTAATATCTTTTCGTATTTTAATACACTGTGCTCAAGTGGACCCAATTTGGTACCAGGGAAGCACATTGATATAAATAGAAATAAGTCACTGAATTTTAATATCTTTTCGTAGTTTTAATACACTCTGTGCTCAAGTGGACCCAATTTGGCACCAATGGGAGCATAGAGAAATAGTCACAAAAATACTTCTGGAATTCAAAAATATTTTAAACTTGGTATATGTTCAATATCGGTTACTCCACCGTAAACCAAAAGAAAAATTAGTTTCAAGCCATAATAATACACTGTTCTCCAGTGGATGCAATTTGGCGCCAGGGGAGCACAGGGAAATTGTCACATACAAAAACTTCTAGAAAAAATATTTCTCGAATTCAAAAATATTTCAAACTTGGTATATAATTTCAATATCGGTTACTCCATCCCTTAATGCAAAAGACAAATTAGTTTCAAGCCATATCAGTGATTATATTAACTTGCGTTTGTCTAAGATAAATACTTATGAAGGAACATACAATTCCAACACACTTTTTAAAACTTAAAAACTTTAAAAAAATAATATCAATTTGTTTTGAAAATATTTTCTATAAATAAATTTATTTTTATCGGTGTTGGACTAATATGCAAATCGACCTTGAGTTGGCTATATCCATAATTTCTGGTATTCTGAATGCGTTTAAAACCATTATAGGACCTCAAGTAAAATGTAGGTTTGGTAGAGTTTCCATTTTTCAGTATGAGAGAGTTGACTGTATTAATCTGGAACTTCAAATGTTTCTTTGATTACGTAATAATATATAACTAAAAAATGAAAAAATGACTTTTTTTTCTAGGTGCATCGACAGCCATCAGAATCAACAAAATTAGATGTTTTTGAACCAGAAGCCCCAACTCCAAATAATACACAAACATCAGTGAGTCTCGAGTTCTTTGTATTTAATGGTCATATTCCTGCGCCTCTGTGTTTTAATACCAACGAAAGTCTATCTGCACAACCAGAACAACAAACTCCCAAACTATCTTGTTGATAATTATACTATACAGTGATAAAGAAAATTGGACATTGTGTTAATTATAAATTTTGGGGGTTTTTTCAGTCTCCAAAAAAGTGAATTATCATAACAACTTATAAAGAAGCGAAAAATGATGCAGATTTTGTTGAAGATTTTCATTTACATCAGTAGTTGGACAAATAAGAACTTATATTTAAAGATAAACAGATAAAACAACAAGACTTGTCGATTTCACTGTCTTGTATGTTTTTATCCATGTTTTTATGAGCCCACCGAATGTAGACTTACAGACATCCAATGTGAATAGAAATATCCCGAGAAGATCCTCCAATTGGCAATCAGAATAATTCTGATTATAAAATCATGTGATTTAAAAACACATGCGATGTCTGCTGCTGCTTATTCAGAGTTTTGATATCAGTAATTGAGATTTAAAATATGTGACAGTCCCTTTAACTGTGGCAGAATAAAACATGTTGATAATCATAGGACAACTTTAACATTAAAGAGACAACGTCATGACAACTGAAATAACTTACATATTGGTTAATTTTACCATTACTGGTAAATTGTTTTATAACTGTAGAATCGTTGTACAGTAAATAAGGTGTATGTCATTGTGTTATGTTTGTTTGGATTTTTTCGTAGTCAGCACTGCAATGTTGCACATGTTTGGAAAAACAGCTTATGTGGTCATGGATTGAAACTATGATCCTGCCGATCTATGATTCTGAGTACAAATCCTATAAACAACCTCCGAAACATCTGTGTATGTTTTTTCTGTGAATTAATCATTTATCAATGCAACCAATTTAAATATTAAGATGTCGATTTGAAACATAATGGTGCTTTTTTTATTATAACAATACAAAGCTAAGAAAGTCGGGCTAAACTTCCTTTACTCTCGTCCAGTTGTCAAGATATAAAAAGCTTATTATCTGTAGCCTATACGAACAAAACATTGTACAAGTTATAATAGCCTATATTATTAACAACCATGAATCACAATTAAATAAAATTTGGTACTCATAAATTTCAGGGCATAAATCATCATATGGCTTCGTTACGTGTTTGGAAGAGAATTAATTTTATCTCATCGTAGTTTGGTATGCCGTATGAGTGTGCACATGTGCGCGCTGTGGGAAAGATGGTATTGTTAGTCATTCGCGATCAACACACAACACTGTTCAATTTTTATTTTGTTAATCTTTTACATTATAGGCCTAATTATAATTCTACCGTTACACATTATAGTGTATTTTTAAATATCCGTTTCATGCAAGATATTGTATTGTAGGCCTACTAATATTTATTATGTTGTGAATAAAAGTTTATGGTAGAATAAATAAATGAATATGTTTAAGCAGATCTTCGAAATTGAAGCATATGAGGTCGAGTTTTTTTAAAACCCAACCTAAAATTCGCATATGGATAGTTGAAATTTAACATTATAATTATCAAAGGGGATAATAGTAATTGTTTTCTAAATTATATAAATATTAAAATTAGTAAGTAGGCTTTTGTGTGCTAGCTCTGTTTGTATTTCAAATTTTGTTTTGTTGAATTACCGCACGGCCGCGTGCATTACATTGTACAAGTTATAATAGCCTATATTATGATACGATTGTTACATTTTATAACATGAAGTACTGTAAAAGAAACAAAAATAGTTTTTTTATTTTAGAAATTCTTTTCAAAATACAGGGTCTATTTTAAACAAGGCCATATAGATGGCTGCAGTCGCGTGCTTAGTGTACCGACCGACCGACCAACCTACCAACTGACCGAAATTACTGAACATGTTTAAACATGTTGAAATGTTTAAAAAACAGTTATATTTTTTTAATTTACACGTGCGTAGCCTGTCACTTTTGACGTGCTCGTATAACGTAATTTCGAGTTGAAAAGTAAGTCAAGAAAACAGAAATCGGGCAAAAAGAGTGCGCAATAACATTTAACGTGCAGTGCGCGCGCAAAAATCTGCGCACTTATGGCAACTTTGTAAACGCTTAAAATTGCCTGACACGTACTCTTATTTCATCGAAAATAAATTTTGAACATTTTAAGCGCGCGTACGCATGCGTTACATGCGCTATGCACGTAATTGTATTGCCATATGATGATTTATGCCCTGAAATTTATGAGTACCAAATTATATTTAATTGTGATTCATGGTTGTGAAGATATGATTACAAACGTGATTTCGTTAAATCGTGCGTAGACACCGCTTAATTTTCTATTGCTAAACATAACCACATCGATTCCTGGACATAAGGAATATACTGTGAAAAATTGACTTAGCTAGATTAAACTGATATCAAGATAAGGTCAGAAAGCGATAAAACGCATAGTGATACCGGACCGACAGACAGACCGACAGACCGACCGACCGACCGACATAGTGAACTATAGAGTCGCTTTCACGCGACTAAAAATCTGAGAAGGGCACTTAAAAAGGTAGAGTTTCGGTGTTCTCTGTAATAACTTTCCTGTTAATATGTTTCATTTTTACCTGCAACCACTGTAAAATTAGGGTGACACATTGTTGTGTTTACACCGTTTTTTTTCATCATGTCTTTCTTTTATCAATCTCGTCTTTCGTGTATAACTTCTTTGTCGACTGTCTTTCTTTCAAATAATTGGTTAATACTCGGTTTTGACAAGAGAGGCTGGGTGGTTTAAATTTTATGTTTAGCGCCCTCAATTGATTTTAATGTAAAAAAAGGGAATTAATTCTCTTCGTTACGTGTTTGGAAGAGAATTAATTTTATCTCATCGTAGTTTGGTATGCCGTATGAGTGTGCACATGTGCGCGCTGTGGGAAAGATGGTATTGTTAGTCATTCGCGATCAACACACAACACTGTTCAATTTTTAATTTGTTAATCTTTTACATTATAGGCCTAATTATAATTCTACCGTTACACATTATAGTGTATTTTTAAATATCCGTTTCATGCAAGATATTGTATTGTAGGCCTACTAATATTTATTATGTTGTGAATAAAAGTTTATGGTAGAATAAATAAATGAATATGTTTTAAGCAGATCTTCGAAATTGAAGCATATGAGGTCGAGTTTTTTTAAAACCCAACCTAAAATTCGCGATATGGATAGTTGAAATTTAACATTATAATTATCAAAGGGGATAATAGTAATTGTTTTCTAAATTATATAAATATTAAAATTAGTAAGTAGGCTTTTGTGTGCTAGCTCTGTTTGTATTTCAAATTTTGTTTTGTTGAATTACCGCACGGCCGCGTGCATTGCATGTCTCAGGGAAACAATCACCATTGTATGGCTGGTTCTGAAGACTAATATATTTCGTTTCATTCGGGGAATAAGCTTTCATTCTTAGCTCTGCCCCAAACACGGTGAGCTTAACTGGAGACTTAATATTTAATTTCATATTTCAATAAATATTTTTTTCAAAATTGTCTTTGCTCAGCCCCAATCACGGTGTGGTAGTGAAGACTCTTATATAATTATCATGTTTCAAAATACTATAGGTGTCATTTCTGAGGACCTGGTAGTTATTTTAAACAGTTTGGTATGCCGTGCGTTGTTATGCAAATGTGTTTGTGCGGGTGTAATGGGGAAGATGGTATTGTTAGTCATTTGCGGTGAACACGCCACAAAATTAAATTTTGATTTTGCTAATCTTTATTAGAAATTCAAATCATGTAAAGATACAATTTTCCGGGCGGGAACCTAGAAGCTCCCCTCCTTCAGTTTGCAAAAGTAATCTTGAAAAGAACCCCATGCGGAAAAGAAGCTTACCAGTTGAAAAGAAGCCCACCGTAACGAAGATTACTAAAAATTAAGGAACACATGGGCTCTTTTGAGGGTTTTATGGTGTCTATTTAATGGAAAAGTGAATGCCATACAAATAAAAAATTTAAAAAAAAACAATATTCATTAAAACAATATCCGTCGAGGTTCGAACCCCAGCTGATACCATTCAAAACTGAGCATTACCCGTTGCACCACAAACTGAAACATGACTGAACAGCTGATAATTGTCTTTTTATACGTGTATTACTTAATTTATCATTACATCATAAATATCCTAACCTTGATAAAACCAAAATGATCAGTTATCTCAGTCGCCTGAGCGTCGTGTAGACAACACGTGTGTCGGGGGTTCGATTCCCACGCTGGTCGGTGGAATAGAGTTAAAGGTATGCGACCACTGTGTTTGGGGTTCATATAATTATACGTCCCCCTTTCCACCACACATCTTGAGAAGGCACTAGCAATGCACCTGGTAATGATGTGGTGGAAACGAACCCAAGGCTGCTGCAGAGCCTTAGTGCTGAGGCAAGGAGAGCACAATTTATGTATTTGATCTCGTAAATGTTATGTTTAGCGGCCTCAATTTTAATGTAAAAAAGAAATTAATTATCTTCGTTACGCGTTACGACGTGTTGAGAAGAGAATATATCTCTCATCATAGTTTGGTATGCCGTTCGTTGTTATACAAATGATTTTTAAATTTTGATTTTGTTAATCAATGTTGCAACATTGGTAGCGAAATGTCCGATTCTTCATAGTAGTTGATGTGTATGGCCGCACCGTCCCAGAATAAACAAGTTTTAAACAGATAGTTTGTCTCCGATGGTTTTTGTATGGGATTAATGGAGATCTGTCTAAGGCATTCGATACCATTGATCACACTATTTTACTTTCAAAATTCTTTAACTATGGTATCCGTGGCATTACTCTTGACCTTTTTAAAGATTATCTGTCCAATCGACTTCAATGCACCTATATCAACAATGTTTTTCCCGATTTCAAACCTACTGTTTGTGGTGTTCCTCAAGGGTCTCTATCAGGCCCCTTCTTTTTTTATTGTATATCAATGATTTACCAAATGCATCTGACATCCTTTCTTTTTATCTTTATGCTGATGACACAACCATTTTTTATTCACACACTAATTTTGATTTCATTTTCAATACTTTTAATAGGGAATTGAAGAACGTGAACGATTATTTCAATGCAAACAAACTTTCAATAAATATTAACAAATGTCATTTTATGCTTTTTGGTTTTCGACACCAAGATTTGATTAACGACACTCATAATGTTTACCTTGCTGCCCACAAAATTCCTCTTGTTAAGCATACCAAATTTCTTGGAGTTGAAATAGACGAAGAACTAAACTTCAAACACCACATTAAAGAAATCGAAACTAAAATTTCGAAAAATATTGGAATTTTATATCGTCTTCCATTTTACTTGCCCAAAGAAGTCCTTCGCATGATTTATTGTTCACTTGTTTTACCTTTTATTTCTTACTGTAATATTGTCTGGGCAAACAACTATGTTTCAAACCTCAAAAAAAATTTATTCTAAAAAAAAAAGCTATTCGCCTCATCTCTGGTGCATCACGGCTAGATCACAGTAGTGAGCTTTTCTCTGATAAATTATTAACTGTCCAAAACATCAATATCCTTCAACAATGCACCTTCGTCTATGAACATGTCAACTGTCTACTTCCAACTAAACTTTCTTGCAGCTTTATAAAAAATAATAGTATTCATACCCATAAAACTAGATCCTCCTGTAACCTCCACCCTCCCCTTACGAAATTAACATTAATGCAACATAATATCCGTTATAGTGGCACCAAATTATTTAATGATCTCCCCGACGAAATTAAATTGGCACCTTCAAAAAATAAATTTTCTTTTAAACTTAAACAAATTCTACTTCATAAATAACTAATAATAACAAAACAACATGTTTATTCTGGATTTTCTGTGCTTCCATAGTATTTTATTTGTATTAACTTGTCGTTGTCTTGTTTTACTTGTTTGTTTGTCTTGTTTTGTGTCTGTTTGTTTAAACTTCAATATGATTACAACTTGTTAACTGGCTACCCGTCACAAGTTGTATTGGAGGGCAACCTCCAAATGTTACTTTCTGGGTTTTGCCTCTTAATTATTTATATTTAAATTGTTATTTTGTTTACTTTGAAATGATAAGAAATAAATGTTAATATGAATGAATGAATGAATGAAAGTGAAATAAGATAAATATAGAACATTTGCAAAGATGCCGATTTCCAGACCAATTTCGAAGCTTAGACTAATTCCGCCGCCGGGCTAGGCCATAGGCATATACGAAGTCGAGTTTTTAAAGTAGAAAACCCCACCTAAAATGTTAAAGTCGCATCTGGAAGTTGAAATTTTAACATTATCATAATTATCATAGGTGACTATTATGTATAGTAATAAGTATGTGCATTTCTGGGCTCTATTTTCATTGCTCTGCCTCAACAAACACGGAGACTTAATATTTAATTTTATATTTCAATTAATAGGTGCACTTTCCGGGGACAAGCTCATATTGTCCTGGTGAGTCTTATATAGTTTGTTTCATTCAAATCATGTAACGCCATTTTTTCGGGCGGGAACCTACGGTACTGTATACAGCTCTTTTTTCAAAATTGTCTTTGCTCAGCCCCAAGCATGGTGGGGTACTGAAAATTCTTATCCATGTTGTTTGAAAACAAAATAGATGTCATTTTCGGGTACCTTGTAGCTCTATTTTAAACAGTTTGGTATGTGCGTGCGTTGTTTTATGCAAATGAGTCTGTGCAGGTGTATTATGGTAAAGATGGTATGTTAGTCATTCGCGGTCAACACGCCACACTGTTAAATGTTGATGCTGTTAATTATTTACATTAGAAGATTTACAAATCATGTAAATAAAATATTTTCCGGGCGGGAAGCTAGCAGTTCCCCTCGTTTAGTTTGCAAAAGTAATCTCGAAAAGAACTCCATGTGGAAAAGAAGCCCACCCAAGAGTACTAAAAATGAAGGAGCACATGGGCTTCTTTTCGAGGTTTTATGGCAGTCTATTTATTGGAAAATAATGCCATGCAACTTTGTTTCTGATTTAAAAAAAGGTAGGCCTACACTTGACATTTACAATCCTCAAAATATCTCTCTTTCAAAATAAAAGAAAAACAACATTCATTATTTGACATTTAAAAAAAAATTCACTGGTGCCAAATTGAGAGATTGAAACTTGAGTGACTTTATTTCTATTTTATATCACTGCTCCCCTGGTACCAAATTGTGTCCACTTTTGAGCACAGTGTTTTATACGAAAAGATATTAAAATTTAGTGACTTTAGTTCTATTTTATATCACTGTGCTCCACTGGGACCAAATTGGGTCCACTTGAGCACATTGTAATAACATACGAAAAGCTATTAAAATTTAGTGACTTTATTTCTATTTTATTTTTTTTATTAAACCTTATTTTGTGAGGGTGACCCTAAACAGCATATGCAGACAGTCAAAAACATATATGAAAAAACAGATGAACTATGTTAAAAAAATATAAAAATATATAATATATATATGTACTTAAATACAAAAATATAGCCTACAATACTATACCAAACGTTGAGTTTTTTCTTTTGGGATTAAATATTTTTTTAGAGCAGACTTAAAATTAGTTATTGTTACCGCATTCCTTAGTTTAGTGGCTAGCAAATTCAGGTATGTTGGTGCTCTGATGAAGCTGTTCTTAAAAGTTTCAGTTTTAGGGAAAGGGACGACAAATTTCCTCTCACTGACACTTCGGGTACATCGATGATTTGGAATTCTGGCAAGACGCAGGGCAAGGTATTCCGAGCAAGACCATTTGCAGACCTGTAGGCAAGGCAGCCCAGTTATAGATGCATGTGATCTTGGACTGTATGAAGATTTAAGGTGTTGAAAATGTTAGTTCGTGGTGTGAGAGGATGAGCTTTAAGGATAATGCGAAATGCACTATTTTGAATGGTCTATATTCGGTCAATATTCGATCTGATTCCCCAAACACTACATCAATAGTCAATGTGTGGGTAGAGGAGTATGGATGTGTTTTTATTAATGAAATGACCGAGCACGCGATAAGATTGAGATGGACAAGCCCAGTTTGGACCGGAGTTTATTTACATGAAAAGAAAAAGATAAATTTGAATCAATGTGAATGCCAAGATGTTTCTGTTTGTCAGTTTGTGATATGGGTATATACGAAACGATAATAAAAGTAGTGACTTTTATTTCTATTTTATATCACTGTGCTACCCTGGTGCTAAATTGGGTCCACTTGAGCAGTTACTGTAGTACTATTTCTATTATTGAAGTTAATAAAGGCATAAATGGCGCTCCATATAGAAGTAGAGAATGCTCCAGTCGTCAGAATGACGCTCTGAATATACCTCTCTCTGTGCGCTGCTGGGGCGCGTTGAAAGGGTGTCGAGCAAAGATCGTATAGGCTAGCGCCACTTCTTCGTGGCGCTATATAGGATCTTTGGTGTCGAGTCACGAAACCTAACTCTGCTGCTAGCTGAGGTTCACGGTGCACCCGTCGTACACCCCCACCATATAAAAAAAACGCAAGCCGCATCTAAAAATAAAATTCTCTTGTTGATTAATTTCGCTCCGCTCTACTCGAGAAAAAATGACGAGATAACATTCAAGTAAGATATTCAATTGAGAAATTAACACGAGCTAGGGCTAGGCCCAGGCCTAGCCTAGGCCTAGGCTAGTACTGACTAACTAGGCTAGGCCTCTAGGCCTCATTAGGCCTACTAGGGCTAGGCTAGGCCTATGCCTACTACAACTACTAGCTAGGGCCAGGCCTAGCCTACTAGGTAGATAGGAATAGCCTGGCTGGCCCAGCCCCTCTACCACTCCAGACTAGCTAGGCTAGTTTTCTAGTTGGTTAGTTTTAGTTAGGCTAGCCTAGTAGTAGTAGTAGGGCCTAACTAGCCTGGTTTTATTTCCTGTGTAGTGTAGACTGGCCGCCGCGTTATTTGAGTAAACGCCGGCCGATCGCTGGGTTTAGATATTGAATTTTTGACCATTTATTTAAATTAAAAAAAAAACATTTTTGGAAATAAAATTATAAATAATTCTTATTGTTGTTTAGAGTGACCTTTTTGTTTCCATGCCTATTAGTATTATACAGTCAAGCTCAGTGAGGCATACATAGTTAGTATACTAATGTAGGCTATGTTCAAATATGATTATGATTAGTAATAATAATTAGGCTGAAACAAATTCTGTGTTAATATCATTGTTTTGTTACCAACTAAAAATTTTAAATTATTGTTTCTTCTTTTTTTTAATTTTCAGGTTTAAAGGTTACGTCACTAGTTGAAATGGCAACAGGTCCAACCACATTCATAGACAGCCATGAACGTTCCTCAATGTCTTGCACCGATTCAAGGCCCCGAACGCATACATGGCAGGAGTTGAGAAATGCTGTGAAAGAGACTAGAAGAGTCCAGAGTTCACTTTTTTTTAAAGTCCCAACAGAATTTGTGTTTAAGAAATTAACAACATCAGAAGGTGTACGGTGGAGGTTATACTTCTTAGGTGTGCCATTTGGAGGGAGAGAAAACACATTGATGTATGTGGATATTATTGGTGGGGATATGGAGACACTAGGTTGTGTGAACCTTACAAAGTGGAATCCTTTACTGGTGTCATATCAGGGTATGACATCAAAGGGTGTGTTTTCAAAGATCGAACAACTACTTAGAGAGCGTAAGCGACTTGGGGGATTTGGTATTACGGCCTATGATGTGGACACAGTTACTGGACGATTTTTATTTAATGCTGGTTGCAGTTTATTTTATTGTACAGACACTTGCTTTTCGGTATGACACATTATTTAACATTTTTATAACATAGTAATTAGTATAGTAATATTAATAGGCCAGATACAGATGAATTAATGATTGATCTATAGTTTCTCTGTGTTTAGTAATTTGTTTTGTTAAAATTATCCAGTAAAATCTCTACTTTTTTGTACACAAATTTAGAGAGCATTTTAATAAATGGTGTGGTAACAACACTACTCTGAAAATGCCTTTTTTCACAGAATTTTGCTCAAGTATGTATTTGACAAAAGGGAAAATGATGTATTTTAGCAAAATATCTGAAATTCATGCAGAGCTCAAATGAAAATATGACCAAATAATACCAGAGATTAAAACAGACATTGTTTTAACAATTTGAATTTGTGCCTGCCTTGTTTTAGGGGTTTTTTTGAATTTGTAATTCGTCACTGTAACCAGTTTAAATCATCAACCAAAAAATTATCATCTAAGATTGTTTTTTTTAGTGTCATCATATAATCACATTTGTTTGCTTTCTTTGTTTTAAAGTCACAACCAATTTTTCCTAAAGAAGTACCAACTACTATAGGAGATATACGGATGGATCCTAAGCTGTGTCTTATCAATACAGATCTAATAGCTTATGTGTGTAATAACGATCTATGGGCATCTAACCTTGTGACAGGAAAGGAGAAAAGATTAACATTCACACATAAAGGTACAGTAGTATTTTTCTGGGATCACTAAGAACAAACTAAGCATGTGCTTGATTCCTCTCTCTTGCATATTTAACTTTTATACCATGTGTAAAGATGGAAACATAATGTCATCTGTAGTCCTTACAATTATCTTAATATACCATTTCTGATGATGGACCAAGCACTATACAGTAGGATAGACATCCTCTTGTATAGTTTTGTTATTCTCACCTGGTCATAAAATGGAAGCTAACTGTATGAATAACATATTATCTTGGTGTCTTATAAAGGTCTTGACAATATATGTGATGATCCTAAAAGTGCTGCTATTGCTTCGTACATCATACAAGAAGAGTTTGATCGTTATACTGGCTATTGGTGGCAACCACAAACTAATGAAGGTCCTCGGCAATCGGAAGAAATTATTTATAGAATTCTATATGAAGAAGTTGATGAATTAGAGGTTGAAATTCTTCACATTGTGTCATCAACATATGGAGCTAGTGGAGTAGATGATTACAGATATCCAAGAGCTGGTAAATATATCATGCTAAGTAGATAACTTTCGATTTGGGAGGCATATTCAGACTACAGTGGCCCCAATTTTTATGTAGTTAAGCTGGTTTTAATAATATATTAATATTCAATTTCTGTGAGTAATATGTTAAATCCTTAAGCTGATGTACAGTATGAGGTGAATTAAAATGATAATTTATGCATTTTATTATCTTCATTTACTTTCTGATTTTATTTATAGGAACAAAAAATGCAAATGTCATCCTCAAAATGGTAGAATTCTGTGTTGGTGTTGACGGATCGGTATTTTAAAATTTGTTATGTTTGCTTTTCCTTTATTTCAACCTATAGTATTTATTCGAACATGAGAATTACTATACTGAAACTATATGCATCATTTATTTATTTCAACCTATAGTATTTATTCAAACATGAGAATTACTATACTGAAACTATATGCATCATTTATTTATTTCAACCTATATTATTTATTCAAACATGAGAATTACTATACTGAAACTATATGCATCATTTATTTATTTCAACCTGAGAATTACTATACTGAAACTATATGCATCATTATTTATTTCAACCTATAGTATTTATTCAAACATGAGAATTACTATACTGAAACTATATGCATCATTTATTTATTTCAACCTGAGAATTACTATACTGAAACTATATGCATCATTATTTATTTCAACCTATAGTATTTATTCAAACATGAGAATTACTATACTGAAACTATATGCATCATTTATTTATTTCAACCTATAGTATTTATTCAAACATGAGAATTACTATACTGAAACTATATGCATCATTTATTTATTTCAACCTATAGTATTTATTCAAACATGAGAATTACTATACTGAAACTATATGCATCATTTATTTATTTCAACCTATAGTATTTATTCAAACATGAGAATTACTATACTGAGTGAAACTATATGCATCATTTATTTATTTCAACCTATAGTATTATTCAAACATGAGAATTACTATACTGAAACTTTTTGCATCATTTATTTATTTCAACCTATAGTATTTATTCAAACATGAGAATTACTATACTGAAACTATATGCATCATTTTAAAGTCTGACATATTTGAACTGTAATACCCACTTTGTTTCCTGAATTGCCCTTTTCAAACTAACAAGGCCAACAGCCATTAAGTCGCGTGCTACAATGCATAGTGATACCGGACCGACAGACAGACCGACCGACATAGTGAACTATACTGACCGAAATTACTAAACATGTTTAAAAACGTTGAAATGTTTAAAAACATTTATATTTTTTTAATTTACACGTGCGTAGCCTGTCACTTTTGACGTGCTCGTATAACGTAATTTCGAGTTGAAAAGTAAGTCAAGAAAACAGAAATCGGGCAAAAAGAGTGCGCAATAACATTTAACGCGCAGTGCGCGCGCAAAAATATGCGCACTCATGGCAATTTTGTAAACGCTTAAAATTGCCTGAAACGTACTCTTATTTCATCGAAAATAAATTTTGAAAATTTTAAGCGAGCGTACGCATACGTTACATGGGCTACGCACGTAATTGTATTGCCATAATGATGATTTATGCCCTGAAATTTATGAGTACCAAATTTTATTTAATTGTGATTCATGGTTGTGAAGATATGATTACAAACGTGATTTCGTTAAATCGTGCGTAGACCGCGTAATTTTTTATTGCGCACCGTGAAAACATAACCACATCGATTCCTGGCCATAAGGAATATACTATGAAAAATTGACCTAGCTAGATTAAACTGATATCAAGATAAGGTCAGAAAGCGATAAAACGCATAGTGATACCGGACCGACAGACCGACAGACATAGTGAACTATAGAGTCGCTTCCACGCGACTAAAAACTATATATGTGATGGTAAATATGCTTTATGAATTGCTCATGAAGATTGTTGCTCCTTTTAAGGAACCCTGTAAAAATTCCAAAGGGTATGTTGTATAACATGTTTGATCTTCCAAAGGGTATGTTGTATAACATGTTTGATCTTCCAAAGGGTATGTTGTATAACATGTTTGATCTTCCAAAGGGTATGTTGTATAACATGTTTGATCTTCCAAAGGGTATGTTGTATAACATGTTTGATCTTCCAAAGGGTATGTTGTATAACATGTTTGATCTTCCAAAGGGTATGTTGTATAACATGTTTGATCTTCCAAAGGGTATGTTGTATAACATGTTTGATCTTCCAAAGGGTATGTTGTATAACATGTTTGATCTTCCAAAGGGTATGTTGTATAACATGTTTGATCTACAGTATACTCACAATTTTACACAGCTTTGTTGTAATCAATTTTTGGATCAATAGAAATAAAAGTAAAAATCTTATAATTGAACAGAGCTTAATTTTTGACAGTACATTTTGATTACTTTATTTTATTGTAGATAACTGATGTTCAAGAAATGAAATTGCCAGAATCTCTTTGTCAGTTGTTTCCATCAATGGAATATATTGTCCGACTCAACTGGACTCCAGATGGAAAAAGGTATTACACTATTTTGCATACCAAACAATTCAGTGAAGCAATTCTAAGTATGTATGAAGAATTGAAGACGATTACTATTATAATTTCAATACAAAATTTAATGACAAAAGTAGAGTTGCGGTGTTATCATATGACCATTTTTAAGATCAAATAAAATAAATCATATTATATGCACTCAAGTTAGTGACTGATGGCTAATTAAAGGTAATTAGCTCCTCCTACTGAGTTTAATAAACAATTTTGCTTTGTGATGAAATCAGATTGTTTATTCTAAATAGCCAATACAATTTAAATGCTGAAATAATTGAAAGATATCAACAAATCTACTGTAGTGTGGATCACTGGTCATATAAATATGATCAGGGTCCAATGCCAAATATACAGTAAAAATTTTATACTAAAAACAAATTTTACAGGAAACTGAATTGATTGCAAGCTAAAAATAAAAAAACTAGAAAGCCACTCCGAGAGTGCATACCTCTGCCTACTGTAAAATTCTTCTACATCAGATTTAGTCACCGGAAAGTGTGTGTCTGAATGCTGTGTGTGATTTAGGCTAATTTCACTACAAGCATGTGTATGTTTGGTGTAAAGGTAATGTAACCCGCCTTTTAACTAACAATTGCTTCAACCGACTTCAATAGAACAGAAACGCAAAAACAAACGAGTGAATTTGAAAAGAAATAGGATTTTTAAAACTGCTCGCATCAAAAAACTTGTACATTAAATCTAATTATGTTTTAAAATTACAAATCACAAAATATTATTCTTGCCTCTTGTACAAAAATGAAGTTTTTTGGACAAGTAGTTCTTGAGAAAATACAATTTTAGTTTACTTGTTACTTTAAGACTGCTCACCTTTTAACACTAGCAAGTCTGAAAATAATTTGTTAAATTGGTCCAGAATTGGGACCATGGTCCGGATTGCCTCCAAATTTTAATGGAGTGGTCCTTGACATTTTCATTTTGGGAAAGATCTTGTAATACCTTTTTGAGTAATCCTGCTCACAAACAAACACACGCGATCGATTACAATACCTCCTTGGTGGTGGTAAACAAAATAAAACAAGTAAGAATTGATTTCCAACCTTTAGATTTATAATCACATTTCAATAACATTCTTTGTATATGAATACTATGAGAATGTGATGGGTTTCTCTCAACAAGATGTCAACAACTAAATGTCAATTATGATAGGCAGATCCAAGTTTATGATTACTGTCACCCTTAAACCGTTTTTTACTGCAAAAATATCTAGTTAGTGTAGCTTATTTATAATGACGACTTGTCAAAGGCCTACCTAAATATATGATTTATCATTAGAAATAAAAGTGAACAATTAGAATTTAAGATATCTTGAAGATCTACTTTCCAAGTGACCAGATTAGAGCCTATATTGTATGCCCATGATTGACGATGAACAATACATTTGAGAGAGGTATAAAAAAAAATAGCCTAAAATATATAAACAGGCCAAAGGACATAACATATTGCAGTACTTAGTGCATCTGAGTAAATGTCTGCTCCCATTCATTTGTTAGACATAAAAAACATATTGCAGTAGTTAGTGCATTTGAGTAAATGTCTGCTCCCATTCATTTGTTTTACAGTGTGTGGGTTCAATTATTGAGTAGAAACCAGCAGCTGACAATGTTAGTACTGATACCATTACACTGTTTCATACCTGTTAATAATATGGAAGCAACTTTAGGAAGTGAGAAACTACCCATTCAGGTTTTGTATGAGGAGTATTCAGAAATATGGATCAATGTAAGTTTTGTTAATCATATACTGTAAAATGTGTGCTTTCTATTCAATACAGTCAGATTGTAAATATTATTTGTTATAAAACAAATAATGAATGTATTCGTGAATTTATTTTCATTGATAGATTTACTGCTCTCTTTATGTCGGCTCCACCTTTTTAATGGTGCAGTCAGTCAATCTTTCAAGTACAGTATTTTCACCATCCAACTCATAAACATTCAGTATTTGCAAATTATGCTTGTTTACAATATGGAACCCACGTGACATGCGATACCTATCTCCATGTGAATTGGTTACATACTGCCAACCATTATCAAACAAACAATACATAAAAGTACAACTATTTTAATATAACTTCTTTCAGGTTCATGATTGCACTCAGTTTTTCCCTCAATGTAAAGAGGATGAGGTTAGCTTTATATGGGCAAGTGAGGCCCATGGAACAAGACAGTTATTCTTGGTTACATCAGCTTTAAGGTTAACTGGAGAAGTCCCAGGTTAGTTTTATAGTCATACTGTACTTACAAGGTCTGCTTTTGATTTAAAAACTATTTGATTAAACAACCATGGAAGCATAATAATAGCATTAATGCTGGGTTTCTCAACAAGTCTGTGGGCCAAATTTGACTCATATGTTCATTTTGTGTGGCTTATGAAGAGCTTAACGCTAAAAATAAAGAATATGGTTTAAATGTGGCTATTGTACTTGGGCTTCCTGGTTTTGACCCCTTTTTATGATGCTCTGCTCGCTACACAATCAGGCCTGTAAACCTTATAAGATTTCCAAAATATGCAATGAAGCAGTAGGTGAATGTGGTGAAGTATAATATGTGGGTTTAAAACAATAAAAATACATCATTTAATTTTCACAAAAAGGTCATACAGTATAAGGTTTGTTTATTTTCTAGGCAATTTAAAGCCAGTAATACTGAACCACACTCAGCTTACATTTGGTGATGGTGAGGTGGTTGGTAGAAGAATATGGTTAGATCTTGATCAGCGTTTACTCTACTATATGGCGCATCATGACACTCCACTAGAAGAGCATCTGTAAGATTCATCACACACACATCCAAAAAAAAAGGAGAAACAAATTGGAAATTTGTTTTTTGGGTGTTGAATGTTGACAAACGTATAGTACATATACGACCTGTATAGTTATATTTACTTTCTACTGTTAGGTCTGATAATGGGATTCTGGGAATTTCAAATATTAATAAGTTTAATTCATTTTTGTTTTTCATTTAAAGGTATGTCTCCTGTTATACTTCTCCTGGCAAAACATTGCGGTTAACTGAACTAGGATCTAGTCATACCGTGTACATGAGTCAGGTATAGCAATATTATTATATAACAGTGTAAACACTGATAAGAGTTTACAAGTTGAATAAAGTCATAAGAAAAAATACAAGCAAGAATTGTAAGCTGCTTTTACACTGAAAATCAAAGAGCTGGAGTGAACCTGCACTATGTTTCTTTATGCTCATAAATGGTGGTTTCTTTCATTACCTTTTCCGACTTAGTCCTTTTCTAGTTAACTTTATATTTTACTTTAATTATACTGTATATAGAGTAAACACCTGAGAAGTTTCAAAACTTTTGCTGCAAACTTGTTAAACTTCTAATTACAATCTGGTAAATTGACGACAATTATTTCTTATAAAAACTAACTGTTAGATAAAAACAGTATAATGTTGCATTATTTCTATGTCTTTATTTAAAATATTGTAATTATATTTTTCTTTTAGGACTGTGAATATTTCGTAACTATTTACAGCAATCTATCAAACACACCGGCTGCTACAGTGTTTCGTGTAAAAGAGAGACTGAATGCCATGGTCCCTGTTACAGTTGGACCTCTTCTACAACCCACTGGTAAATTCCTACTTGTGCAAAATTACAATCCATATGTTTGTTGTTTGTTTCATCAAACTTCTCCTTTATTCTTAGGTAATTTTATGTTTAACTGGAGGGTACTCCGAGAGTACAAACCTCCACCTACTGTAAAATTCCCCTACATAAAATTCCCCCCAAAAATGTTTTTTTTTACATTTTTTTTATTAGTTCTAAAGTGTAAATAGGCTAACTGCACACTACAAAGATGTGGATGAGAGTTTGGTGTAATGGTTATGTATCCAGCCTCTCACAGTTAAGGTCCCTGGTTCAAGTCCCGCTGAGAGTTTTTTTTTGTTTTTTTTATTTTTATTTTTTTTGTGGACCTTGATCTTTGACCCTGACCACAATTATATGATGAGTCATTGATCATTGTGGCTAAGTTTAGTGAGAATCGGATAAAAACTGTGGTCTCTAGGCAGTAAAATAGTTTTTTGTTAGTTGTGACCTTGACCTATGACCTTTTCCCCTCAAATTCGAACTCGTCGTTGCCAAATTTGGTGAGAATCGGATAAAAACTGTGGCCTCCGGGCTGTTCACAGACACACACACACACAAACACACAAACATACAGGGGTGAAAATATAACCTCCTTGGCGGAGGTAATAAATAGTTTTCCATTTTACATTGGTTTGATAGAGAGAACACAACTACAACTTTTAGAAAAACATTTACAATCACATGTACTGTAGATGTGTTTGTTTATTATTATTTGCACAGGTTAGAGCTAAAGTGAAATACATTATTAACCTTACAGTATCCACTGGTCATTATGTTCCATGGCAACTGGAAATTGGAATAAATTTGACTTTACTATGTATTTCATAATAAGTTGTCAACATCTTTGCCAAGGACTACATTACCAATTTCAAAACATGGTAACTTTTCATATATGTATGTGGATAGCTAGGGTTGCTCTACCTTACTGTATCCCTTCAATCATAATAGTTAAGGACCCTAGTACTAATGCTCTTTATAATTTCCTGTAGTATCCTTTTTCTTTTAACAGCTCTCGGTATCTCTTATGTCCCACCTGAACTTGTCAGTTACAAGAACTCTTCTGGCGATGAAGTATTTGGTCTTGTCTACAAACCGCATAATTTAGAAGCTGGTTGCAAATATCCAACAGTTCTCTTTGTCTATGGAGGCCCACAAGTACAACTTGTTACTAACTCATACAAAGGCATTAAATTGTTGCGACTACACACATTGGCATCTTTAGGATACTGTGTGGTTGTAATTGATACTAGAGGTTCAAATCATAGAGGCCTCAAATTTGAGTCAATCCTCAAAAACAAAATGGTGAGTACTACACTTATATTATATTATAGTTGTCTCAAAGTTTTTTTTATTTACACAATACCTATTTTCTTTCTAATAATATTGCTTGTATTCAATGTAAAGAACATTGAACAAAATCCACAAATTGTGTAGAATTTTTTTTTAAATTTTATTTTATAAGCTACAATAAGTAGATTTAAAGTATTGTAATGTTTATGAAACTAGCTATGCTATGGTTATTGTTTGGTTTCCCTAGATGTTATAAGGACGCCCCCTAATTGTCTGGGAGATAAATGTTTGTGGTTAGTTATCCAGTGGATTTGTGCAGAGTTAGTTCTGTATCCTTGTGTATTTTTGTTCTCAGGGTACAGTTGAAATAGAAGAACAAGTTGAGGGGCTACACTGGATTGCAGCTAAAATGGATTTTATTGATCTAAAAAGAGTTGCTATTCATGGTTGGAGCTATGGTGGATATCTCTCTCTCATGGGGCTAGCCAGGAGGCCAGATGTATTTAAGGTATAGTGCAGTTTCATCAGAATATGTATCCAAAATACAGCTATACAAATGATATCATTTACAAACATCATGGCTTCAATACATTTTTAAACATATGCATATTTTTATCATAATGTTATATTGTTTTTTAATACTCTATAATATTAAGATGCATTTCTATTAATTTGTTTATAATATTTCCTACAAAGTGAATCTTTTTTATAATGGTAGGTAGCAATTGCTGGTGCACCAGTTACGTGTTGGAAACAATATGATACAGGTTACACCGAGAGATACATGGACACCCCACAGAATAATCCACAAGGCTACCAACAGGGATCTGTTCTTAAATTAGTCAAGAATTTTCCAAATGAGTAAGTTATTTACAAAAAATACCATTGCTCATTTTATTTATTTCGTCAGAAAAGTACAAAGACATAAAACAAAAATGTGAATTCAAAGTCTAAACAATGGCTTTACAAAAAAGTGAACTAACTCACTGTAAAGTGACTCACCAAAATGGAAAATGACTCCTGATAATGTGACATAGATTGACAGAACCCAGAAATGAGTAACCCACAAAGCTACAGTCTCTACAAGTAGTACAGTAAGATACAGTGAGATTTGTTTTGCTTTTTTTTTCAGAGAGAATCGTTTGTTAATAATTCATGGGTTAATAGATGAGAATGTTCATTTTCATCATACAAGCTTGCTAATTAAGGAACTCATTAAAGCATGTAAACCATATATGTTACAGGTAATATACTTAATATTACATAATTTATATTTGTGGTGTTCAAAATAATTCAAATTATTTAGAAGTTTCTGAGAATATTGTTTAATTTTCAAATGTTTGGAAATGTTGATATAGTGCAAAGGGTTAGGGTGGTTACCAAACAGAGTGAGTGAATTCTAGATATTTCAATCGTACATGAAGTTGTGGCAATATGCTGAGAAAATAAATGGAAATAAAGTTGAGGTGGTGAGTCGTTGACATTTTCATTGATGTTCAATCATTTTCCAGGTATATCCGAATGAAAGGCATGGTATTCGGCAACCAGAAGCACAGGAGCATTATGAGACAACTATACTGAGCTGGCTTATGCAACACCTATAAAATCGGTCTGTAGTTGAGAACTATTCATATAATGATAATGCTGTAGATACTGACATATACACACCTGTAGGAGCATTATGAGACAACTATACTGAGCTGGCTTATGCAACACCTATAAAATCGGTCTGTAGTGGAGAAATATTCATATAATGATAATGCTGTAGATACTGACATATACACACCTGTAGGAGCATTATGAGACAACTATACTGAGCTGGCTTATGCAACACCTAAAATCGGTGTGTAGTTGAGAAATATTCATATAATGATAATGCTGTAGATACTTACATATACAGAACTGATTAAAGCGTAACCATTTCTCTGTGACTAGCTGCCTGGACTTCATTCTATTAAATATTGGACTGGGTGTTGGGGGTCTATATCATCTGCCAGAATGAAAGATGCAGTAGCATCTCAACTTTATTTACACAATATTATGTAGGCACACCTGTAAAATTTTAAAACTAAATATGAATACCAAAGAAGTGAATGAAAAAGATGATTTTAATAATAATTTTAAATGCAGACAGTAATTAGACAACTTTATAAATGGAATATACAAAAGACCTATAGTAATCATATAGTAATGAAGTGTCAATTATAATAACTTAAGTATTTGTACAATTGCACAAAATATATATCCATTGCTCAAATAATAATCTTTTGCTCATCATAGTATAAGTATTTTGTTTTTTTGTAATAAATATTTCATTTAATAATTTTTCATTTATTAGTGTTTGCAGAGTAATGCTTAAATGAGAGCACAATGATGAAGAAATTAAATTTACAGTAGAAATCATGTAACTGAATGTCTTCATCTGTAATTTCCAGTCAACATCTGAATTAGCTGTCGTTCATAGGCTCATTAGATTGTTTATTTTTATAGTGTAAGAAATATTTTAAATATGAATATCTTCAGATAATTATATTAGTGTTTAATAATAATTTTACAATTTAATATAATAATAGTTAGGTTATAATCATGAGTATTAATTTTAAAATATATATACACATACTGTACATATATGTGTTAGTGTCACCAGTCATGAACAAAACCATCTGCTCAGAATTTTAAAATGTTTTTTTTTGTTGTAAAAGTAAAATACTTGTACAAAAATAGCACATCCAACAGTGGATCCACTCCAGGAGGTTTACAGTAGGTATATGTATAATTAATAATAAAACGTAACCATGAAGGCAAGTAATTGTACTGATGAATATTCAGGACTGATTAAATTGTATATAATATAAAGTTGATCAAAATATGATGTTTAATGACTGATCGATAAAAAAAACTTGAACTGACAGAAAGGCCATTTCTTTAATGGCGTTAATAAAAATTGTCCAATGTATCTTCCCGTGTATTTCGAGTCGGGTTGGTGAACATCAGTCCAAAATACGCAGAATTTTTTCCAAAATACGTCAATTTGCAATTGTGACCGCTAGTAATTTTCCAAAATACGTCAACTTGAGGGCGGCAAACTTTTTTCCAAAATACGAGAGCCTTTCCAAATGTATCATATTGAGAGTGTAAGGTAAAATTACAGTTTAATGTATTAAAAAAAAGTTTCTTGGAATAAAACAAACAAGTACATCTTAGTTATAAATGAAAGTATTAGAAGGCAGCATTTTTTGTAAATAAAATGTCATAGAGTAGCCAATTATTATTTTTCAATGTAATCATTTATTACTGAATAAAAACAAATATGTGCCAACATCAGTCAATAGACATGTAGTGCCTATAATATACATTAATAATGTCTGAACGATGTACGATTGCATTGCCAGACGTAGCTAGTTTATGCGGCATAAACCGGCAACAAAACCAGCATGTACGTATATAGTATTTAAGTATAGTCATAGGTATGTGTTATATATTTGGTGATCTACAAAATCGATATTTTTCCCGAGCTCGACTGACAAACATCGCTTTCAATTTAATGTACAGTACTTATGGTCTAATAAGTTACCTAATCTGAAATCTAACATAATAATTATTTCATATAATATATAATAATAAAAAGCATATGGTATTGTGATTAAAATAATATCAATAATTAATTGCTTAGAAGAAGTAATTAAGGAGTTATTTAAATTGCGTATTTTGGAAAATGAATAGCGCTCTCAAGTTGACGTATTTTGGAAAATTACAAGCGGTTCCAAATTGACGTATTTTGGACAAATCGCGTATTTTGGAAAATGACTAGCGCCCTCAACTTGACGTATTTTGGATAATTTGCGTATTTTGGAAAATGAATAGTCGACGTATTTTGGAAAGACTCTCGTATTTTGGCAGAGCCATATAAAGAGTTACGACATTGAAAATTAGAAGCCATTTTTGTGTCAAAGAATTCGCACGCTGAGGGCGCGCGCGTCTCTTTTGTATAGCGTTTTCCTGTAGTTCCATGCATTATTTTTAGATTTTGTTGTCAATGAAATAACGCTTAGATTCCGTTTTTATTTTAGTAAGTAATGTTATTAATGGTATTAATTTGGTAACATATATATATTGTGTCTATAATAACAAAAGAATAAATGCTAGGGCCTACATGCAAGTCAGGATACATCAAAGCATGAACCAATACAAAAAACACACAAATTCACCTCTTTTTTTATACAGTATATGGCTCTCTGTGTGTTTTTGACACAAACTTTCAGAGACTCGTTCATCATTTCATTTGTAATAATTTGCCTTTATTATTTTAATATTGTTCATACCTATTCAATATATTAACAAATATATCCACGACACTTTATTATTTTATTTAGTCATCAAAGCATGCATTATGAATTGAAATATTACATAATTGTTATTAATGGGACGTAGTTATGGGATGTTTTGTTCCAAAATCAATCAATCGAACGTTATAATATACTAGCGTACGCGCGCGCAATATTCTTTGGCGCAAGTGGTTCTGTACGCTGTGCACGTCGATATTCCACCGTAAAATGTGCAATTACATTTTTTTTAATATAAGAAAAAGTTTAAAGTAATTTCTTGCTCCTATACTTTACATGCATTAACGGAGACAAGTTTGACACAAATTGATCTGCATATCACGTGACTTAAATCCAATGTCGTAACTCTTTATATATGGCTCTGTATTTTGGATTAGTATAGCGCCCTCAACTTGACGTATTTTGGAAAAAATTCTGCGTATTTTGGACTGAATTTCACCAACCCTATTGTGTATTTGTGATATATTATCTGGCTATGTTGGCGTCCCATACATAACGCCCGAACCGAAAATAATTAATATAGGTAGATCGCCTGAAATGAGTTTGCGGGCTGAAAAACTACAGTATTTTGCAGCAATTGTATAGGCGCTAGGCATAAGGGTAAGTTTGTAGCCTACTGCTGTTTCGCATGTAATCTTTCATTAAACAATGAATTTTGTTTTGGTTACTTAGTAGGCTCATAAAGATATTATAGTGAGTTCACTATAATATCTCTATGGTAGGTTGGCTAGTTAGGCCTACTAATAGGCCTCCCTCTAACACAACCTACACTCTCTGAGACTGGGCCATGGCATGGCGTCTGGCGTCCGCGACGCTCACGGAGTGTGTGGTGGTTCGATGACGTTCTTTGAATGCATTTCTTCCTATTAAAATGAGCTACGGTATATGAAGCGCCGTTGGCTACAAACATAGTACAGTAGTTAACAATCGCATTTTTGATAACAAATTTTAATATTATTTAAATTAATATAAGTAGGGTATTCAGTTGCATGGCTACAGCTTGAGGTCACACACACACAGGCAGCACATTAAAGTAAAAAATTGACCATTTTGAAGTGCCATTTTTTAATTATTAGATTAATATTTTTTGGGCAAATAATACATTTTTGGAAAGGTACACATGTCTACTTTCAAGTGCTGTAGACAATTCGCGGAAATATCAATTATTCAATGAAATACAACAAGATTACTAACACCCTATCCAGCTGGTCACCTCATGAACATGATGAGGGAAATTCCTGCTTGCAGTTTATGACCGCCCATTTTTGGAGATCTAAAAATATGATGCTTTTTGATTGGAGTTTCCGTGACAACCTGAGGTGATTGACAATTAAATTGGTTTCCTAAGTGAAAGGCATGGGCTTTAGCTTGTAAACAAAGCATGTCCCAGGTTTATACGATGTCTAGAACAGAATTGGTGGACTTTCAAAAATAATCTTCGTTTTTTCGGTAGGTTGATGGAATATTTTAAATCAAAGACACATATAATATGAAAATATAATGTTTAAAGTAGCTATTGTTAAAATCTTAGAGTAATTGGTTGAGAATTGATGAACGGAAAAAGAAAAGAGTAGGCACATGTTTTTCCTTTCTCAAGCCACAGTCCACTTGTTCCATTGTCTCAGGCTGAGGCTAGCCTGTGCCTGCCTGCACAGGACTGCCAGTAGAATTTTTACTTAACGGAGGTTAAGTCTTATATAAATTATAGTTTAACCAACATTGATTATAATTATGATTAATATATTTCCTATTCCTAACGTTCCGAAGAAATAATAATAGGTACTTTATTATTTTTAAGTGTTTTAAAACATATTAGTTTGAAATGCTTAACATCCCTATTAATGTAAATGGAATCGTCCGTACAATGAAAGTTAAATACATTATGGACAGGTCCACTTATTTTTAAGGGGTATTATTTGGTTATATTAATTGAGGATTATGTTTTTTTTATAAAAAATGAAAGGAATACATCATATTTTGTAGGTTTTTAGTTTTAATTGATTAATTTAAAAACTGCTATAAAAATCGATGTGTTTTTTCCAGTTAATATTTATTTTTTTTAAATAATACCGATTATTTTCATATAAAAATAAAAGTGAACTTATTGTAATTAATATTTATCAACAGGTATTTAATCTCTACTACAGTCATGGAAGAAGATATTCCTGGTGATTTTCTTAAAGCTGTTGGTATTTCAGCTTTAAATCTACATAAACTTACTGCTTGCTGATAAACTTATCAACATTACAATTACGAATGGCTATCTTTGATTTTATGTATTTTTGCGATTAAACGTCATATTTTCATTTTATTACACGTTTCCATGGTAACAAAAACATTTTTAATAGAATTTTTATTAAAAATTGTGTATTTATATTATACAATTAACTGGTAAAAAAATAGGCATAATGTGAGTAATAATTAAAGAGCTATGTTAGATTTTATGTATTTTTGCGATTAAATGTCATATTTTTATTTTATTACACGTTTCCATGGCAACAAAAACATATTTTTAATAGAATTTTTATTAAAAATTGTGTAATTATATTATACAATTAACTGGTAAAAAAATAGGCATAATGTGAGTAATAATTAAAGAGCTATGTTAGATTTTATGTATTTTATTACATTCAAATATTACATAGTTTCATTATGTATTAATAATAAAACAATAATTTATGATTTTTTTGGCAACATTTTTATTGAACATTATGTATTTACATTATATTAATAACTGTTGAAAAAATTAGGCCGGTACACTTTATGGTTAAAAAGATATACCCAATTATGTACAAAAACTTTTAGCTTTTAATAAAATAATAGAAAACATAGAAACCAATGTCTTCGACTTCCTATCTATTTTTTCGTATTGTTTTTTAATGTAACTTTTGAACGCCTTGTCCGATTTAAAAAATTTAAAAAGCATTGTCATTGTCTTTCAATTCTGCTTCATATGGTATCATTTCCAAGTTCATAGGGTGTCAATCAATTTTTCACCTGAAATCCCTAATATAAGTTGCGAAAAAAAAAAATCTTGATTACAGTTTTAATATATAATAGTGATTCACAGTAATGGCAGAAAATGAAATAACCAGTGCTGATATGACAAATGATAGTTTACCAAATAATAAACGAGATGAGGAAGATCAAAAAGAAGTGAATGAGTCAAAGGATTCACCAACGACGGCAGAATTCTTTGTTACTACTGATGCAGACACAGAAGATAAAAATATTAAAGAAAATAATACAGCAATGAAGAGTGTTGGTGAAACAGAAAACCTTTCCGAAAGGCCAATTTCAGGTTAGTACCTACTACAATTTATGCCATCTATCACCCCTGCCTGTCTGTAGTCTATTTCTAATAGTTACCAATTAAAGTGTAAGCAAGCACACTGCTACAGTAGTCGGTAGTATGTAAAAGTGAGCACTAAGGAATTGGTTATCCCCATCCAGAGATGTCTCTGGATATTTTTTTCTGCCATGTCTTTACTATGTTTCTTAAAAATGGAACATCTCATAGCTTAATCTTTTATGTATTAGACACAATTCAGTACTATAAACATACTTCAGGTTATAGGATAGCAGACATCAACTTTCTGCCCTCAATTCATATTTTAATGTACATGCATGTTACATTTGCATGGATATTCTAGTTATTTTTACTTTATACTACTACTGTATACTGTACACTTCATTCATAGTTACATTATTGTGTTCTTTAATTAGATGTGTTTAAAGAAGATGATAATGTTATTCTGCCTATTGAGAACCAAACACTTGCTAGGTTATCAGATGGCTTTCTTCAGAAAATACAACCAGAATTAGATTGTTTCAACAACTCCTTCCAGGAACTTACGTAAGTGTCCTTATTAAGTATAATAAAAGAACGTTTGTCTATTGTTAAACTATAAATTATAATATAGGAATGCTTGAACCAAAAGTTCCACAAAAGTTATACAGTACTGACATTTCAGAGAAATATTGAGTTAAAATAATAAAAAATAAAATGTCTGCCGTTGCTAGATAAATGCATTGCAGGGAATATTGCGCCAGTATCGCATTGCCAATGGCTACACAATAAGCAAAAATTGTGATTCAAATGCAGAGCCATATCGCAAAATTGGCCATTCAATTGCCTACTTTAAATGCATGCTTTTTTAGGCTTAATTAGTTAAAACATCTCAATTTTCTTTTAAATCTGTCAAATCCGTTAATGAAAATAAATACATGAAATTACTTATAAACAAATTGAGCTAATCAAAATGTTTACTTGGCTCTTTATTTTGATTAGCCATTATGGCTATGCAAAAAGTTTGAATGAAAGCATGAAATTTAAAGCATATTTTTAATTCAGTCACTAGAATATGAAACTTTTGTATTAATATGTCAGTGTCATTCAACTTATTGTTATTTTGGTGTGGTAAAATAGAATATAAATTGTTTATCTTTTAATTTATCAAAATGGATCCAACATTTGATTGTGTACTGTTATATATATATATATATACAGTAGTATTTAATTTCTTTACAGGAGAAACCAACGAGTTTTGATGGAAACTGTTCAACAAGAAAATTCAAAATTTTCTGAAAATAAAGACATTAAGGATTTAGCAGACATGGCAAGTAAAATAGATATTAACTGCAATAAGTGGTATCCATGGATATTTCAAATCAAACTGAAGAATTATCATAAGCCTCATTTCCACTGGACTTAAAAATTGCATGTTTTACATTATGTATAAAAGTAATATACAACAGTATATACTGTAGGCATGGGCATAATACATGGCATACTTTTAGCTTTTACCAGATTTTTAACCAGACGTTATGGTTAGGGTTGAACCCTAAACCTTTTACCAGATTTTTAACCAGACGTTTCATTAAAACTACAGCTGTATGTGTGATAAAAAATACTCTCTGGACAGATGTGAAACTGTTCATTTATAGGACAGGCAACTTAACCAAAGAGGATCTTAATTGTGTATATGCGAGATACATTTATATGTTATAACCGATTCAGATATGACTAGGTATTTTATTATTTTTATTTAGGTAGCAGATGCTAAAGTGTATTACCAAAAGCTTGTAAATGTAAAAAAGGACATGACACAACTTCATGAAAAAGCAACCAAAATTAAGGTTAGTATTATGAATATTGAAAAACGGGGTTAAATCTGCTTGTGAAGGCACCTCTGTTCCTCTTTATTGTATCAAACAATTAATCAATACAAAAGGTAGCCAAGATATAGCCGGAGCTAATCAAGCTTGGTACCTTTTAAAACATCTTAACTAACTTAAGCTACGAAATTAACAAATAAATAACAGAACTTAAAGGAAAATAAAAAGTTGATAACGTCAAAAACAAAGCAAAACATTTTGAATAATAAATAACATAACATAAAGTGCTGTATGTACTGTACTGTAATTAACAAAACCAAATCAGTTCAATAGATAATATCTGATGAATTAACAATAAATAAAACATTGTAAATTATAGATTATTCTTTTATATACTTAAATAAAAGTAATTCTTTAAGTTGTTTAGAGAAAGCAAGTGTAATTGTTCGTAATTCTAAAGGTAAATCATTCCAAATAACAGCACCGGAAAAAGAGATTCTAAATCCTCCACAATTAATACGATAAGGGGGAATGGCTAAATTAAAATAATGATTAATTCTTGTATTATATGCATGATCGTTAGTTTTAAAATAATCAGATAAACTGTGAGGTAATCTATTATTAAATAGATCAAAAAAAGTGTAAAGGGTCATACTGGTTAAATTAATGTTTGTGCAAGACAATTTTCGAGCCAGAGTACTTGGCGAATAAATAAATTTAATTGTTATTGTTAAAAAGTAACACTATTGATGTTATTTAAAATAATAATTGTAAATGTTAAGCTTTTTTTTTAATTATTATTATTATTTACTATACAAACCATGGTTTAACCTTTTTGTGCATTATCTTAAAATAATGTTATACTTTGTAGTTCTGTATCATTGCAATTTTAGAAAAGAGCACTGAAGTTACAAGGCCAAAAGATGAAGGAGAATCTGTTGAAAGAGCAGCAGAGAGATCATGAGCTTGAACAGGAACGTAAACTTATAGCCCAACCTGCACGCAGGTCTAATATTCTGTGATAAACAATTGATGCACTTGTTTACATCATAAAAGAGCAGCAGAAAGATCATGAGCTTGAACAGGAACGTAAACTTATAGCCCAATTTTCACGCAGGTCTAATATTCTGTGATCAACAATTGATGCACTTGTTTACTTCATAAAAGAGCAGCAGAGAGATCATGAGCTTGAACAGGAACGTAAACTTATAGCCCAATCTGCAAGCAGGTCTAATAATCTGTGATCAACAATTGATGCACTTGCTTACTTCATAAAAGAGCAGCACAGAGATCATGAGCTTGAACAGGAACGTAAACTTATAGCCAAACCTGCATGCAGGTCTAATATTCTGTGATCAACAATTGATGCACTTGTTTACTTCATAAAAGAGCAGCAGAGAGATCATGAGCTTGAACAGGAACGTAAACTTATAGCCCAATCTGCAAGCAGGTCTAATAATCTGTGATCAACAATTGATGCACTTGCTTACTTCATAAAAGAGCAGCACAGAGATCATGAGCTTGAACAGGAATGTAAACTTATAGCCAAACCTGCATGCAGGTCTAATATTCTGTGATCAACAATTGATGCACTTGTTTACATCATAAAAGAGCAGCACAGAGATCATGAGCTTGAACAGGAACGTAAACTTATAGCCCAATTTGCACGCAGGTCTAATATTCTGTGATCAACAATTGATGCACTTGCTTACTTCATAAAAGAGCAGCACAGAGATCATGAGCTTGAACAGGAACGTAAACTTATAGCCCAACCTGCACGCAGGTCTAATATTCTGTGATCAACAATTGATGCACTTGTTTACATCATAAAAGAGCAGCACAGAGATCATGAGCTTGAACAGGAACGTAAACTTATTAGCAGGGTTGCTAACTTCCATTTTTTATGAAGATTGTGCATTTTGTGACAAAAGCACCAAACTTGGCACAAACCTTCTTTAGGGTATATCTAACAATCCTAGAAGGGGTGCCCAAAAATCGGAACAATTTAACGACGTCATTTGGACCACGCCCCTTTTTTTAGTATTACGTAATTAGGAGAAAACTTAAATTTCGTATATATATACCAAGTTTGGTATCAAATTAAAACTCATGACATGTACATTGCAATACACACATAAAAAATATATGATTTCTCTTCAGACGGAATATATAGGTCAAATAATGTAATTTTCTGTCATATTGAAGGGGATTTCAATCAAAACGCGCCAATATTGTGCTATGTTATGAACATTGTAGTTATAAGAACAACAACATTCATTTTTGTAATAGAACTCCTAATATATATTTATCCTGTACCAGTTACTTTCCTTTAACATATAATTAGGAACCACTGAAAAAAAGTATATAAAACATATACTGTATCAAACTTGGCTCAATGATCACTGGACTAAGTAAACAGACAAAAGACCATTTGACTGACAATTATGGCGTTAGCATCCATAATAATACATGGAGGTGATAATCAACTTTACTTTTATGAAATTATTTATCTGGAAACAAACACTTATAATGGTACAGAGTTGCTAGATGACGAACAAGTTCCACGGCATGGGTAACAAAGACCAGTGCAAGAAAGACCTGCTGAACGGCACTTGCAGTTCCCTGAGCAAAAAGGCAACTTTTTGCAGCCACACTTTAGCAATTCCCTACATGCCTTGGATGCTTCAGGTAGTATGGTCCAGACTGTTGTCCATGTACTGCCGGTTTTAGTCCAACCAAAGTCTTCTGGTGATGGAGCATTCTGCTGTGGCTGTAGACTGGTGGTCCAAATGCTTGCTTGGTATATGGATCGGTTGGAATGCTGTAAAAGTGCATCCTGCAATAAACAATTTAAAGATTGGTGTTACCTTTTAATGAAAGAAAAAAAATGAACCTGATAATAAATTATTAAACCACAATTGCTCCCCTTACCTGTGTAGGAGGAATGTTGTCCATTTTCCGTGCCTTTCTTAAAAAAAGATCTTGTCTTAGCTTAGTAAGACTTCTTAAAGTCTTGTAGTATAGATGACATGTAAACTCCTCTAGCAACTGGAATTGAGATGAGTTGACTCCTAGAGATTTGAAAAGGTGATGTGCCATGAAAAGAAAGGCTTCTGTGACTGCTGGAAATGAGCATGCGGAGTGTTTTGCTTTTCCGAAGAACTGGGATGTACTGTAGTATCGGACACAGTAAATGCATGAAAAACTGGCAGCCCTCTTGACTTATCCTCTCCTAGGTTATGGCAGATGGTATTTATATTAAAATATTGGAAGTGCTTACCCATGCCAAATGCGACCCAGATACACGTAACCAGGATAACAGGCTATTAGATTGCAGAAAATACCAACCAGGATAACAATGGCATCAGTATCAGCTGTACGCACCAAAATAACCCTGCTACCTTTCTTTAAGGCATCATCAATGTGAATGCACATCCTGGAGTCGGCCTCTTCATGGTCGCAGATTGACATAGGTTGAGTAGATGTCCGGGATACAACAGACTCGCCTACAGGACATAATAAATATCAAGAATTACTTACTAATTTAATATGCCTTTTAAATTAATTATTGGTACGAAACTGTATAAGTAAATTAATCGTTTGGTTACAAACAAAATAAATTAGTATGTATCATAATAAAACTTACCTGATGTAATGTAAACTTCTTTGCAGTCAGAGTAATCATGGGTAGACACCTTCGTAGTTAAAAAGTTAAAGAACTCCTCTTCATTTACTGTATCTTTCAGAAAGTCTTGGAAATTCCATGGAATCTTTGTTTGTCCCCCAACTTTCCTCCTGACGTACCCCTTTTCCTCTTTTTTCTCTTGTAGACTGCTTAAGACTATCTGTTCTGTAAGTGTCCCACACTATATCAATTCTGTTACTATTCTGCAGCTGCTGTCTGGTCCACGGTAGAAAGACCTGTCATACAAATGATACTAGAATAACGATCCGCATATAGAAGTGACCAATTATGTGGTGGTTAAACAATAGATACAATCCTGAATGCAAAGAAATGTACTCACCTTATCACCGTAGTCATAAAATATAAATGCATGTTTGCTGGAAAGAGCATGGACAATAGCAGCTCCGTCAAACACCTTTACGTCAAAATATGTAGGAGGTTCAGGTTGGCCTTCAGTCTCCAAATGCTGTAGCAACTCAGACTTCTTAGTTGGTAGTCGAAGTTTTCCATTTACTGCCAAAGAGGGTGGCCATGGCTGGTTTTAATGCATGAAGAAGTCTTCCAAATCTCCATCACGAGATTGACTTTCAATATACAGTCGACTGAATAGGCTGCAGTCACTTTTTTAACTCTTAACTTGTTGCTTTGTTTTGGCCACTGATTTTGACCGTGGTGTGTTGAACAACGGCAGCTTATTCTGTTTGATGGCTTGTTGAATTGCAACACTTCTGTCGAGAATAACTTCCTTGAAATATTTTTGGTACTGGGTAGTACCTACATCCTGAATTGTACGAACTGTCACTACTGGACTTTCATTATCACAATCTCGAGCATCCAAGACCAGAAGTTCTGAACAATTATCGAGGAATGGGTTGCCTGCATTTGAAATTGTTTCGTGTAGCCTGTTGACCTGAACTTTAAATGTTTCTTGGGTAGAGAGTCCTTGTTCTCGTTGCTGAAAGTCATTCGGATCATCAACCATGAACTGACTCTCGAACTCTGTAATCAGTCTCGCTTGTTCTGGCCTCGCCACCATCCACCTCTTAAACGCTGTTGGATTTTCAGTAAGTCCGACTGCACCCCCAGTTCCTTTTACTAATTCGTTGTTCTGCTCATGAGATTGGTCAATGGGCATACAGGAGAACTTTCTTGTTGTTTTTGGAATAACCCAGAACTTCTTAAAATCTTCTTTGATGTTTACAGGTAGTGTATTCATGTCCCTAATGTGGATGGGAATTGCCTTTTTGCTCAGGGAACTGCAAGTGCCGTTCAGCAGGTCTTTCTTGCACTGGTCTTTGTTACCCATGCCGTGGAACTTGTTCGTCATCTAGCAACTCTGTACCATTATAAGTGTTTGTTTCCAGATAAATAATTTCATAAAAGTAAAGTTGATTATCACCTCCATGTATTGTTATGGATGCTAACGCCATAATTGTCAGTCAAATGGTCGTTTGTCTGTTTACTTAGTCCAGTGATCATTGAGCCAAGTTTGATACAGTATATGTTTTATATACTTTTTTTCAGTGGTTCCTAATATTATGTTAAAGGAAAGTAACTGGTACAGGATAAATATATATTAGTAGTTCTATTACAAAAATGAATGTTGTTGTTCTTATAATTACAATGTTCATAACATAGCACAATATTTGCGCGTTTTGATTGAAATCCCATTCAATATGACAGATAATTACATTATTTGACCTATATATTCCGTCTGAAGAGAAATCATATATTTTGTATGTGTGTATTGTAATGTTTTAATTTGATACCAAACTTGGTATGTATATACAAAATTTAAGTTTTCACCTAATTACGTAATACCAAAAAAAGGGCGTGGTCCAAATGACGTCCTTAAATTGTTCCGATTTTTGGGCACCCCTTCTAGGATTGTTAGATATACCCTAAAGAAGGTTTGTGCCAAATGTGGTGCTTTTGTCACAAAGTGCACAAAAAAAGTGCTAAGTTACCCTGCTATATAGCCCAACCTGCATGCAGGTCTAATATTCTGTGATCAACAATTGATGCACTTGTTTACTTCATTTGATGATTGTGAACTACACTTTCTTTAATATAATAGGGAAGATGCAATAAAAGAAGTCATCAAAACATTATTGATACAAGCCAAGGATGATGATGTTTGTAAAGATGCTAGTTAAATGCTCTCTATATTAATAAAAATCAAAGTATATTCTAGAACAATATCAGACCATTAAATAATGTCAGCTATTCATCAGTCGTTCTCAGGCCTACTGGAAATAAATAGGTTGATTTTTTTACAGTATGTACAGTATACCCATTATTACAATTAATTCGTAATAAGTGAACATGTAAAATAAATTTCAAGGATGTAGAGAGTTACCATTCCCAAACCTCAAATGTATGTCAATTTATCAATATTTCTTGTTTATTAATGAATGTTGTTTGAAAATGGTACCATAGTCAAGTTAATGATTATGCAGGCTTATACACATCCAAAGATACATTTAGCCCTACTATTCCCATACTTGTGTAATACTTTGGAGGCATCTAATATTACAATACATACGTAAACGTAACTGTACGTATTAGGTGTATATTGACTGATTGATTGAAATTTATATTTATACTGGGTAACCTCTTCAGGCAAAGACTGGTCTCCCAGAGGGCCCAGTTGGTGATCAGTGGCTGTGATGTACTAATACACCGGGGTAACCCCCTACTCGTCTCGAAAGATGTACTAGGTTCTTTAAAGTGCACACGAGCTAGATGTGTACACTGGCCCTACGGTTTATAGTCCTTATCCGAGAAGACTCGTTCTACCACCAGAACCATGGAGTGAGTGAGCCTCGAACCCCTGCCGATGTTATGGCTACGTAATTACGGTTACACTGTCTTAACCGCTCGGTCACTCACTCACTCGATATATATTAATCCAAAGGCAAAATACTGAAAAAAATGGCAATGGTGTGGGTATCAGTGGCTGGATCTCAATGGAGATACAAAAAAAGTGAAAAGCTAAATCAAAACGATAAGTAAAACAGCCAGAAAAGTTAGCAGAGCTTTCGGGCAACACTAGCCCTTCATTAGTGCAAGTCAGGTGTATATATTATATATTATGATGTTATTTTTAATTTATGCTGTTGCGATTAAATAAAGTACTGTTTATGTATTTTGTATAAATAGAGTTTAGACATTGTGAGTAAATGAACAAGCAGTTACCGGTACAGACATACTTGTCAATTTCTATTACCAATTTTAATCAGCGATTGTCAATGAATGTATAGTGAAGTAGAATTCATTTGGCAACATACATACAATGTGTGTGTTGAGGCGCAATATAGAGTGATTTGTTTTATTCATCATAAGCCTAGACAGACAGCACTCTACTAAGTAAGGGTTAGGACAAAAAACAAAATTAACATTTGAAATAGTTTAATTACTGTAGTTAACAAAATTACATAAATGTTGTTTTTGTCAAGATTGTCATACCAATTGAAAATAAAATTATAAAATTATTAAAGAAAAAAACAACTTCCTAAATTCTTTATAGACCTATCTGTATACAGTGGCGTATCCAGTGGGGTGCCCCCCCCCCCCCCTGATGTCGTGTCCGTCGGCACATCATCGCGTCCGTCGGCAAACAAGGTGCCTGGGAAAAAAATAAACTATTATTCTGACAATAATTGAATTGTAAACATAATTATTTTTAGTGTTTGTTTATTTACATATCATATCATTGATCCCTTCAGATCAAATATTTTTTATTTTCATTACATCATTCTAACGAAACACGTAAAAAATGTGGTCAAAATATCGTACTACCTAGCACGTACGTACGGCCGTACGCGGTAGATTGTTTACTCAAAAGTCTTTGACCTTACCCCCTATTCAATCTTGTTTTTGCAGTTGTGCCTCTCATGACCTGGGGCGGATTGCTATAAGCGGTCTATAAACGGTCTAAAGCGTGGTTCCCACTAGCGACGCAACGCAAGGACGTAACGCAACTCAAGTAATTGACCAATCACAAGCGATGGCTTATTCGCTTGTGAATTGCTAATTAGCTGTCTATAACTTCGCTTGTCATTGGTTAAAACGCTTGCGTTGCGTTTACGTCCTTGCGTTACGTTCTATTGGGAACCAAGCTTTAGCGCTTAGCTTGCCGGCTATAATTCGTGACGTAGCAAGTAGTCTTTATTTAAGCGTGGTTCCCACTAGCGACGCAACACAAGGACGTAACGCAACGCAAGTGAATTGACCAATCACAAGCGATGGCTTATTCGCTTGTGATTGCTAACTGTCTTAACTTTGCTTGTCATTGGTTAAAACGCTTGCGTTGCGTTTACGTCCTTGCGTTACGTTCTAGTGGGAACCAAGCCTTATAGACCATGCTATACCGCGGTCCCTAACCTGTAAACGGTCTTTAAAATTAAAGCCTACTCGAAGGAGTCTTAAAACAGTCTTAAACCTCTCTTTTTGTTGCTTTTACGTATTATTTATCGTCAAAGACAACCAATTGAACGACTTTTAAGTGTTAAATCAAATAATAACGGTGGTTTTATTCTTATATAGGCCTAGAATGGATTTTCTCGCACATTTCTACGCGAGAAAATGGATTTTCTCGTACAATTCTAAATTATCTGTATATTATTCTTCGCAAGGTAAAAGGTGTCTAGGCAGGCTTGTTTTAATACAATACAAATACTATAGGAGGCCTAGCCTAGCTTCACCCATTCCTACGCTAAGATTATATATTACATAGCCTATTATTATTAAACTGCTGCAGTTAAATAAATAAATATAATATTTACATCAATGCACAAATAATTACTTTACCTCAGAAAAAATCGAAGATTCCAAAGGTTTCACTTCCGCCGTGGTAACTCACTTCCGCCGTGGCATTCTGTAATTTTCCGTGGTGTTGTTTCATTATTAATTTGCCGTGGTGTTTCAATACTAATTTGCCGTGGTGTTTCATTTTTAAGTTGCCGTGGTATTTTTGTTAAATTGCCGCGATGTCTTATTTTTAACTTGCCGTGATGTTTTATTTTTAATTTTCCGTGGCTTTTTTCAAATTGCCGTGGCTTTTTTCAAATTGCCGTGGCTTTTTTCAAATTGCCGTGGCTTTTTTTGAAAAAATTGCCGTGATATTTTTTTACAGTTGCCGTGACACTTATAGGCCACCGTATAAAATGAATCTACACTAATACGAGTTTTGATTTGATGATATTAATTAATAAATACTAGGCCTACTTATTAATTACATTAAGAACCCAATAGCATATTAAAGATATTTAGGTCTACGACCCAATAGTAGGTCGTATCAGATATTATTTTTTGAAGTTGAACGACCTTTGTCACGAACGAAAGGCTCTTTTCTTATCGTTATGGTATTGTAGCTAGCCCATGGCTAGCCTAGCCAAGCTTGTGTAGGCCTATGCAATGTATTACTTTTGAATTTAAAATGATTATGTACAGTAGGAATTCCTATGCACAGTGTATGTTTTTTATACCTTTTAAAATAATATTATTAAATTAATATTTATATTGTAAGGTAATGGAAATTTTACGTTAACGATGTACGTATTATCCCCAATCATGAAAAATAAAGATTTCAGACTTTTAATAATAGGCCATTTTGGAGTTTTAATTAAAGATGTATTGTCCCTTGAAACAAAAAAAATGAAGGTCAAAATATTCTAAATTTAAATTGGCCATATCAAAGTAATATTAAAGTTATTCACTTTAAGTCGAAAAGTTGAGCCAAAAACAATATTAAGTTTACGTAATTAACAGGTAAATTAAATAGATTACATTTCGTCTGGAAAATCGTCGCAAAGATCGTCGTAAACAAAGATTTCAAACCACAAGTAGTATGCATGATGCTAATTAGGATTGTTTACCACCCGTCACGGTTGAGAAGGTGTTTTCACACAGATCGCTAGGAAGTTTTATGATTATGCATACAGTGTAGCCAAACAAGCGTGTTGCATTATGAGATATGTTTTGATCGAAAACTTTGACTGGAAGTCAAAGTTATTTTTTGAACAAAAAAACGTCTGTATTTCAGTTAAATGATTTTTTTTTTCGACTAATTTTAGGTGAAAGTTAATAACTGTTATGATACTTCAAAATGACCCACTTTTTTTTCGAAATATAAAATGTTTAATTTTTTTTTTAATTAGTCAAAGGGACAATACATCTTTAAGTTATAGGCCTACAACTAAGATTATTGTTTATTATGTGTATATGTAATTTGGAAAATCATAAAAAATACATGCAAAGTAAAAAACATTCAATTACGGTACTGACACGACTACAAATACATTTATAATAACACATTTTCCAGGAAGCTTATAATATGTGATACTATCATCTTATCATGAAGATCGGTTTTCTGTATTCCATATTCTTGATTTTATTTTTTTATTATGGTTTCTGAAATTAATTTTTTTTTTAAATTGTTCATTTTAATTCAAAATTTCCACCGGCCAAGATATCAATAATTATTAAATTAACACAATATTAAACGCTTTATTAAGCAAGCATGTATTTCTATACATTACAACTTACAAAAATACATGTTACTATATAGGCCTATAATTCATTTCAAATGTTACACTTAAAAACCCGAAGAAAATTGTAATTTTCTTGATAAAAACATCTGTTAGTGCTACTGTACATATAATTTCTAACCTGCTATTTATTTTATTAAAATAAAAAATAGTACTGTAGCTGGAAATGTACTACATTGAAGCACACGTACGTAGGGCTAGATGGGCTAGGCTAGCTTGGCCTTGCTTGTGACGACCAACAAAGTGCTGCTGCTGTGTGTGTTAACTGTTTGTGAATCTGATGGTACATACATTGGTTTGTGGCTGCTTATACAGTATTATATTATTAAAATTATAGGCCTATTATTATTATTACAATGAGGTTCAGTACTACTATTAATATTTATTATTATATTTACAGTGAGTATATTAGGACCAGATAGTGTGCACTCTCGACTTTTATAAGAAACGGCAAATGAAATTAGTCCAATTCTCAGCACTTTATTTTCCAAGCTTTTACATGAGGGAACTATTCCTGAACAATGGAGGCAAGCTAATGTTTCACCAATCTATAAGAAATGCTGTAAAACTAATCCTCTAAACTATAGGCCAGTGAGTTTAACGTCAATACTATGTAAAACCATGGAGACATTCATCAAGAATGAAATATCGAAACATGGAAGATAATAAACTATTTTGTAACGAACAACATGGGTTTCGCAAGGAAGATCCTGCAACACGCAACTGCTTGAGGCCACTGAGAAATGGTCTTCAGTGATAGATGAAGGACACTCTGTCGATATCTTGTACTGATAATGATTTTCAAAAAGCTTTTGACTCTGTTCCGCATGAAAGACTTCTCCATAAAATGCATACATATGGTATTCGTGGTGAATTGTTGATGGACTAAAATATACTTGTCAAATCGTGTCCAGCGAGTGGTGGTAAATGGCGAAGTTTCGGATTGGATATCGGTCCAGAGTGGTATTCCTCAAGGGAGTGTATATGGTGTAATCTGCTTTACAATATTTATCAACGATCTGCCTCAATTAGTTAAGTCACCTCTTTTTTTTGTTTGCTGATGATTCAAAGACATACAAAGCTGTTGATTCAGACATAGATGCTCTTGATTTTCAGGCGGACATTGATAAGATGTATAAATGGTCAGTAAAGTGGCAGTTGCCCTTTAATATTAATAAATGTAAGGTTATGCATCTCGGTAAAAAATCCTTGAACACAACATACTTTATGGGAACAGGTTCAGTAGAATTCAGTTAGGAGTTGTAACTCAGATTAGAGATCTTGGTGTTTTAGTTGATCATATGGATTCCTTTTAGCGAAAAAGGACAATTCAGAAAACAGCTATTTTGGCACTCGTCACAGATCAGTGCACACAGCCACAAATATTCTGCTGAGCAGTGTACTGTTTAGACTATTCCATTCTCAAAATAGGTAAATTGTTTATAAGGTCAATTGAATTGATTTAAGATTCAAGAAATTTCAACCTCGGTTTCTTAAATAGTTATTACATTATGTTCAACTGCGGTTTTACGAAAATCTATTATCATCTCTTTGGTTTTAGTAATATTAAGTATTAAGTTCATATTCTCACACCAATTAACAAATGAACAAATTGCAAATAAACAGGTAGGCCAGTTTTAATTCAAACTTTATAGAAACCACCACATAATATATATGTATAAAAAGGTCATATATATAATCCAAATCATAGTCCCTTAGATATATTAATTCTAACTTTACTAAGAAGAAACATAATTATTGCCTACTTATGTTCATTATATTTCCCTTTGATAAAATGGAATAACCCGCTACCAATCCAGCCTAGCCTAGCCTATGTTAGACAATGGCCGATGCGAAATTTGTTGTATACACTTAAAAGGGCTAGTAGCTTATAGACTATTTAGGTGGTATTATTGCGTATTTTCTCTAAAAAAATTACACAGAATTATTTTATATGACTTTAACTACAATATTGATTAACCAATTGTAATGAAAATAAGCAGAATATACTCACATTTGGGTATCAAACACAGGCCAATAGTACACATAAGAGAATTTCGCGCGGAATTTCCCAAAAATATGCTGTTTAGTAATCAAATTTTCGCGGGTCTCACCATCATCCAATCAAAAAAAATTTTACATGGTTAGAAAGCCACTGTATAGGAGAATACGATGTTAAAAGAACTAAGTTTTAAGAGGACGCTGTTCAAAGTTGTGGCAATTTCAAAACTATACATCAGCGAAAAACGCGAATTTCACACAGGAATCGGCTGTTTTTTGGCCGGGACAGGGTATGTTTAATGTAAATTCGCGATTTCCAGCTATCAAAAATTTATTTTTTAAATACATAGTCAGAAATTACAATACCTTAGCTTCAACATAGTATGAGAACTAATGTATACTATGCGAGATAAAGATTTTACAAGTATAAATGTGAAAAAAAGTAGTTTCCTCCATGCACTTAGAATAGGAACAATATCGTGCGGAAGACGTTTTTGGATTAGTGCACCAAAGGAATCCATATGAATAAATTGAATTTTCATGATCATCGTTGAAGTTGTTAAAAAGGCTAACTCTAGACTTGGTTTAATTAAGAGAACCTTTGAATATTTAGACAGTCATTTAGTGTCTATCCTTTATAAATCAATGGTTAGACCGATTTTAGAATATTCTAGTACGGCTTGTCTTCCTCAGTTTGTTGGTGATTCTATTCTCTTAGAAAAAGTTCAGCAAAGAGCCACAAAACTTGCTGTGGAAATTAAAACTCAACCATATAGTGACCGAATGAAATTTATGAAACTGCCATCATTAGCATTTCGAAGAAAGAGGTCTTGCTGCTTACAGATTTTTAGAATGATACAAAAGTATGATAATGTTAATCCGGGTGTCTTTTTTGAATTAGCACCATCTACTGTAACTAGAGGCCACAATTTTAAAATTAAAAAAGTTCATAGTAAATCGAAACACAGACAGAAATTCTTTTCAATATCTGCAGTAAATGATTGGAATAGTTTGCCATATCATATAGTAAATGCATCCTCTATAAATAATTTTAAAACCCATCTTGAAACACACTGGAAAACCCACAACCTAAAGTTTGAGCCATATAACCAAGATGTTCAAAGAGGGACTCACAAACCTTAACAGGTTTATAGTCTAAAGGTCAAGGTAAATCAAGGTAAAATATTAGGCCTAGTATGTATAAATCTGTCACTCGTGCAAAAAAGCTGCTCACGTTTTGTCTTGTGGTTGCTTTCACGCATCAGTGAGCATCGGTGGCAATACCGAAGAGTGGATTGAGTCCGAAACGAACCGATATGGAGGAACTCTCGTACGGAAAAAAAAATCGCACACGCAGCGGAATGTTTTCTCTCGCGCGTGGTACCATGAATCTCTCTGATCGTTACTACACAAAGTTAGAGCAATGAATTTGCCCGAATTCCGTTAAGTAAACAACTTTATATATTTTATAAGCATTTAATAACATGTTTTATTGATATTTCCAATAGTGATATATAAAATAAATTACTAAAAAACGTAATTATATGTAATTATTTTAACCAAAAATGGCGTAGTTAATAGAATTGTCGACTGAGGCCGCAAATTGTTTTCGCCGTATCTTTAGCCACAGCGAATTGTTTTACTTCTTTCGTGGCTAAAAACGACCATTTTGGGCGATGTTTTAGACCCTATTTCGAAAACTACAAGTCAGATTACGACGGACGATAAATATATAGCATGCATTTTTTTTACATAAACCAAAAGAAATTAGAAAGGTTTTCGTTCTAGACCTAGGATAATCATTTATGCTGTCTTTGATAAAAATAATGTTTTTCAAATTCCAATCAAATGACGTCATGATAAATAAAAACAATAAAATCGCTGTATTGTCACGATATTATTGGTCTTACTAATCATGACGTCATTTGGACGTGTGAAAATATAATTTTCATCAAAGGAATTGTTTATATTTCTTTTGGTTTATGTATTAAAAATGCACATTTGTCTATTTATCGTCGATCGTTATCGTCCTAGTGTATGGGCCTTATGCTGTAAATGTTCAATTAATTGATCATTCCGATTTTATTAGTTGGACTCTTGCACAGTTGCTGTCTAATCGTTGTTGTGTAATATCATTTCGAACCATATTAAAATCATAAAGAGATTCATATTCCTTAACATGTGGCTGTGCATGGAAGTCCGGTCTACAAAAACTCGGGCCCGGGATCATTGTTATTGGGCCTGAAAGTGTTGGTGAATTCATAATTATACTTAATATTAGACCTATATTTATATATATATATATATATATAATTATATTATTATACAATTGAAAGCAAAACCCGTTGAATCTCAAATCATTAGGACTAGAAATTTGGCTCATCAATCAAATAAATACTTCCGTTCAAAATGAAACTCCAACCTCTCTAATCAAAAGATTGAACTCGAAAACGGACCGTTTTTTTTAATTGGGTATGTTGAAACATTTCAATATTCATTTAAAAAAGTACATTAATTGTGGTATTGATCAGTGGCTATAGAGGCGTAAAAACCCTCGGTCAATATCATGCCTAACACAGCCACACCAAAAATCAACGAATCGTTACTCAGCACGGCCTATATTCTTTACCATTTGCCGCGTACTACTCAACGCCCGGTAAATTAAGTATTGTTTTTATGATATAAATTAGTATAAAATACATGTTATTAATAGGATAAAATGTTAAATGTCATTAACATTTATTTGTTTTACCAGAAACAAGTTAATATAGGAATATTATTAAACTATCCTTCGGGAAAACGCGTAAACGCCAACACGCCCGGTCACGCTATCGTAGCACCCGGTTGATAAAGCAAACTGTTTATACGGCAGTTTTTACTAAATAAATTGCATAAAACGAACAATTAAAGTATCCAAACAGCATTTAACATGATGTTGGCATGTAGTTGATAACATTTTTTATCATGAAAATACTACCGGTGGTCCAGCCTTTGATTAGTGCATGGATTAAAGAATAGAAGGATATGCATCGACGGTGACGTCAAACGATTTTACAACGCGCTTGCCTATTATTAAAGCACTCATGCTGCCAATCAAACAAACACGTTCATTGAACGTGTCTCTAACCGCGGCCCTCTGTAAAACGCTGCGAATCAACTGTTACATTTTTTGAGACCAAAACGTAACCATGTAGAAATCGTATGCGCAGTCTGAATGTTCTATTGACATGTCTGCGTCGATGATTAATAATTGACAACAAACATATATTGCTGAATAATTCTGTTTTAGTTTCATCACAATCGGACTACGAAAAGTTCACTTTCTTACGACTGGTAATTTTAAGTAGTTGGTAATATTAATAAAATATGCAATTTTTATATTTGAATTATCATTATTTACCTGCCATCTTCTGTCATTAAAAATTGCGTTAATCTATAGAATATTAAATTATGCATTTGACCATGTATGTTGTTAGCGTGGCCGGTGTTCAGACATACAACAATCGTGTTTTTAATATATGGCTAAGCAGTGGTTTCTTCATAAATCTCCTTAATTATCGATGTGATTATATTTAAACTGTAGTGCCTGGTGATTGGCTAGTGGTTATGTCATCCACATCACATCCAATCACCGGGCCTAATTGAATGAAAACAGCGATCCCTGATCCGGGATTGGCTGGCTATGTATAGTTGCGATTCGTTACCTAGCGGTCGTTTTGAAAAGTACACGCAGGGCAAACTTGATCACGAAGTAGGCCTACCTATTATTATTCACACAAGAAGTAAGACAACGGTGAGTATATAGATCATGATTACACGTTGTATCTACTACATTAAAAAAACACAAAATTATGCCAGATTATACTAAAACGGATAAACAATGCCGCGGCATTATGCCAGATGTAGTGGGCCTCTAAATAATGCCAAAAAGCATAATAATGGCAATATGTCGTACTAGGCTAGTGGTATAGTACGCCGTTACTGCCTTCACAAGAGTCTTTTTTGTGTATTTGATATCATTATTGTTCCTTTTGTTACAATACAAAGAAATACTAGAAAATCAGAAATTGAAAATGAGTGCTGCGAGCTGATCTGGTTCTCAAACAAAATTCACTTATGGAAGTGGTGAAAATGAAGATAATAATTAAAGTATGGTGCACAGCTGCTGTATCCATCATATGCTAGGCTACATGGTCAAACTTACTACGGATTCCACTGACTGACAAAACAGTCAATAATACAACTGTGTTTGTGTAAAAGCTCGTTTTATTTTGTTGACATAATCCACTTTGTTTGCACACATTCTGCATTATGAATTTAAAGTACAAACAAATATAAATAAGTCTGTCAATACTAAAAAATAAATTTTGTTGGGAGTCATTGTTGAAAATAACATAAATCCTGTTTCCAAAAACCACATATAAACCATGTATGTTACGAATGTGGAATTTTAAAGAGGAAAAATTCCATGCATTAAAAATACTTCATCATTTATAGTTTATTATGTTGTCAAGAGTAGTCCAAACAACCATCAGAGAGTACCTAATACTGTAACATTATTATTTGATACAAAGCTGAAACTGTAATAAATAATGTTTACATTTGTTTTCTAGTTCTTTTATAATGTTTGTTAAATACACATATTCAAGAAAATAAAATATTTAAGAAGGTATACATACTATGCTTTAGGTCCAAAAACATGATTCTAAAATATATAATGTGTATGAATAATTTGATAAATTCTTTATTAGTGTTGGGAAGGATTACACATATTATTTTGTTTTAAATAATTTATACTTCAGTCTGTTCTTTTAGAAATTGGAAAGCTATTGAAAAGTCTTTGTTTCCTAGACCTCGATTGCACATCACACGGTATAGTTGGTGAGCTAAAGATCCAAGTGGTGTAGCAGTAGATGTAGCTGTGGCTGCTGTTTGGGCAAGGCTTAAATCCTAAAAAAATAAAATACAACTTGTAAGCAGACTAAAGATTGGAGTTAAATAAACTACTTGTTGGTAAAATGCTCAAATTCTAGAGTATATCTGAATCGATGTTGTTTTGATATGAAAGTTAGCAGAAGGCAATGCCCTTTCAAAAGTGTAGACAGATAATTGCACTTGAGATGATTTATTCTAACAGTTAAAACATTGTAAGCAGCAGTGTATGATATTTTGGTTGTCAAGATCTAACCCTTGGCATAAATACCTTTGTCATAAGTGCTGTTCCAAAACCACCTTGATAGTCATTACTAGAAGGAACATTATCAAGGACTCCCGGCACAGGATTGTAAACCTCACTTGCCCAGCTCCGTCCACTACTTGTATTCATAATAGAAGCTAACATCTTTGGATCTAAACCAAGCCTGAATATACAAAGGTTGAGAAAGACTATCATCAAAATAGTTCCAATTTAATCCAAAGATGGCAGTTTCAAAAACGTTGCCATTCGTAGTTGTTCATTTAAAATGACCAGACCTGAATTTTATGCCAGATCCTTCAAATGTCTACACTCAATAATGTGTGGTATGCAATCCGTTGGTTGTATTACTGTATTTGCATGTCCTTATTTCTTAATACACTTTGATTTTTAGCAAGTCTTTTTAAAAATAATAATACCTCATTCCCAAGTTCATAGTTTCTGAACATCCAATCATTGATATAGCCAACATCATGTTATTGCATATCTTGGCAGCCTAAAATGACACAAAATAGTAAAATGTTGAACTGTCCTATATTTTGCATTTGATCTTGCCAATTCACCTATGTGACATAAACCAAACAAGTGATGCTTAAAGGTGAGAATCCATAACTAACCTGTCCTGTTCCTACCGGCCCTGTATTCACTACATTTTTACCCATACAATCTAAAATATCCTTGGCTGCCCTAAACTCTTCTTCTTTGCCTCCCACCATAAATGTCAATGTGGCTTCTCTTGCAGAATTTATACCTGTTTTGTACAAACACCAGCAATATCATTTCTCATACAATACAGTAAAAGTTCAGTTCTGTCTTTATTGTGCTTTTTGATGGTTGATCTATGTCTGGATACTATTTGAACAAATCTACTTTTGTTAGTCAATTCATTTTAAAAATTAGCATTTAAAAAATGTTTATTTTGTTTGTTTACACAAATAAAGAGGTTCTTTATTTTATGGTATTTATTGGGTTGTTATTTACAGAACAAGACTACACAGGCTTTTAAACTTTTCAGCCTACATACAAGCATTAGACAGACCAGACATATACTGTAGGTGGGATTAGATAACCTAAATGATTCTTATCTTTCTACATACCACCTGATACAGGTGCATCAAGCATTATTGCTCCCTTCTTCTCTGCTGCAGCTGATACCTGTTTTGCAACAGCAGGATCAATTGTGCTACTATCTATAAGTAGTGTTCCTGGATTTACATTCCTTTATAAAAAAAGTAATAACTGTTTACCTTTTAAAAAGTACACAACAATCAAGCCTTCTTATTGGAGGTCTAGACAGACATTTTATTGTCAATGTGTGCCCATATCAGACTGCCAAAGTTACTTTATATTTCTTACTTACTTAAGAATACCTGTATTTCCAAGATAAACATCAATAACATTAGGGCTAGATGGAAGCATAGTGACAATTTTATCAACCTTTTCTGCTACTTCAGCTGGATTGTTTGCAATTGAAGCTCCAAGTTCTTGAATTTCAATCAAAGATTCAGGGTAAACATCAAAAGCAATTAATGGGTAGCCTTGTTTCAGAAGATTCTTTGCCATAAAACCACCCATATTGCCAAGACCTATGAAGCCCACAGGAGCTCTGGAACCCTGAAGAAATAAAACAGTATTATCACCTTTAAGTCTTTTCTACAACCATTAGCCATTCAAATGTTATATTCTACAATTTAAAATTATTATATATTAAAATTCTTCAATGTATTATTTTAAATTTCAAATTGTATATTATATATTAGGTAATTATTTTTTTTAATTGAATTTAAGCAAGAATGAATCAGTAGAAGTAAAAGTACTTATATGATCCTTGGGCCTTTCTATGTGTTCCTGTAAAAAATTAATTAAATTACAGTAATTTACAATATTATTTGTATGTGTGGTGCGTTAGTTTGAGACTTCAGAGTGAGTGGTCAATATATCAACAATTTTTTCTGCGGTTTCACATTTTCTATTTGTAGGCATGGTTGACCATAATGTGACCACATGTGTGTGAATTACAGTAATATAGCATACTAAGCCGCATGTATGAATATTTGGTGTGGAGGTCCAGTTTATCAGATTAATTAAAAAGATTTAAGCTAACTCACCATTCTAGCAGAAGAACCTGAAAGTACAAAATTATAATATTATAATATTTAATTTATTTATAATATATATTAAATATGAAAGTTTGTGATACACACTACTACTAGACCTGCCCCTAACTAGCCTAGCTATCTATGGCCTATCTAGGCCTAGCTAGTAGTATGACTATGTCAATGTAATTGTGAACAATGTTCTTTATTGCCATATACATAGGCATAAACATAATACAAAAAAAAAACAAACCTAGCCTAGCCGGATTACGGTCGAAGCGGCCGCCAACTAAAGCGGCCGCTAGTTCAATATCGGTAATCTGTATGGAACGCCGTGTGCGCTTTGATTGTCGTTGTTTTGTAATCTTTGATTGTCATTGTTTCGACAGGTTTTCTTTACCTCGGACGTAAATAACAATCTACATTATTATGTAATTTATTCTCTTTTTTTTTACAGATTGAATGTGATACGCGTACGTTCTTTTAAACGAAATGGCGAATCTATGATTACTTATTTTAACTGTTCTAAATGATATACATATGTTTAATAAAGTCTATAAAATACATTGTGGTGTTTATATTGTATATTAATATAATATAATAATAAGCCAATTATTAAGAATTATATATAAATAAACCAATCAATAAAGTATATCAAAATATATAAATATATTAATAATTAAAAATATTTGTTATTGTATATTAATTAATTAGTAAAGTAACTATAGTAGTGTTCGCAATCATAATTTAATTACAACAACATGATGACAGCAATTTATTTAATATCCTACACTATTTTATTACTTCAGATATTTAAATATTGATCAATTGAAAATGAGTTTTAAATACTAAAATAAGATGAAAGTGTCTGTTTGATACGGTAATTAATTACGCGAATTTCTGCTAATAACTCGACTGACGGCCAGCAATAGTGCTGCTGCACATTAGGTGGGCGTCCCATGTTGCTTTATTGAAAACACAAACAATGTATTACAATGGAATAACACTTAAATGTATAACACACACTATTACTAATAATAAAAACCAAGATTCGATAGTACAGTATGTCAATGAGATATAAATATTCGGCAATACCGTACGTAAATTATTATTGCAATACTGTATAAAGATTCGATAGTATGTAAACAAGATATAAATATTCGGCAATACCGTACGTAAATTATTAATGCAATACTGTATAAAGATTCGATAGTATGTAAACAAGATATAAATATTCGGCAATACCGTACGTAAATTATTATTTAATGCAACACTGTATAAAGATTCGATTAAGTCTGTAAATGAGATATCAAGATTCGGCAATACCGTACGTAAATTATTAATGCAATACTGTATAAAGATTCGATAGTATGTAAAAATGAGATATAAAGATTCGGCAATAACGTACGTAAATTATTAATGCAATACTGTATAAAGATTCAATAGTATGTAAACGAGATACAGTATAAAGATTCGGCAATACCGTACGTAAATTATTAATGCAATACTGTATAAAGATTCGATAGTATGTCAAATGAGATATCAAGATTCGGCAATACCGTACGTAAATTATTAATGCAATACTGTATACAGATTCAATAGTATGTAAAAATGAGATATAAAGATTCGGCAATACCGTACGTAAATTATTATTGCAATACTGTATAAAGATCCAATAGTATGTAAACGAGATATAAAGATTTGGCAATACCGTATACGTAAATTATTAATGCAATACTGTATAAAGATTCGATAGTACAGGTATATAAACGAGATATAAATATTCGGCAATACCGTACGTAAATTATTATTGCAATACTGTACAAAGATTCGATAGTATGTAAACGAGATTATAAAGATTCGGCAATACCGTACGTAAATTATTAATGCAATACTGTATAAAATTCGATAGTATGTACATGAGATATAAAGGTTCGGCAATACCGTACGTAAATTATTATTGCAATACTGTATAAAATTCGATAGTTAAATGTAAATGAGATATAAATATTCGGCAATACCGTACGTAAATTATTATTGCAATACTGTATAAAAATCGATAGTATGTAAATGAGATATAAAGATTCGGCAATACCGTACGTAAATTATTATTATTGCAATACTGTATAAGGATTCAACAGTATATAAACGAGATATAAAGATTCGGCAATATCGTATACGTAAATTATTATTGCAATACTGTATAAGGATTCAATAGTATGTAAACGAGATATAAAGGTTCGGCAAAATATATTTCGATATATGTATTAGTTAATAGTAAATACAAATAAAATATACATTGGTTTATCGGCAGGCAAACTTAATTATTATAGAAATATAAAGATTTGATAGTACATGAGTTGGCTTATATTTATTTAGCTGTAACTCAACTCGCCATAGGCCATGGCGTTGACAACGACAATCAAAGATTAAAGCGCACATGGCGTTCCATACAAATGACGATATTAAACTGGCGGCCGCTTTGGTTGGCGGCCGCTTCGACCATACTCCGCCTAGCCTACCTAGAGGCCTAGACTAGCTAGGAGGCTAGGTTTGGTTCAAAGTTTGGCAGCAAACACAACAAAAAGTCAAAAGTCATTCATTTTAAAATATTATTAACTCCATATAGAATAGGCCTATATATCAGCGCTGCGACCTAGCCTACTAGGCCTAGTACTACTGCTAACTAGACCATAGGGGTTAGGAGGGCCTAGGCTAGTATAAGTAGTTAGTACGCTACTCTACCCTAGCTAGGCCCTACTAGCCTCTACTACTCTCTCTAGTGTAGTAGTAGGCTAGGCCTCTAGCCTAGAGTTAGTTGGTTAGTAATTGAAAGCATAGAGAACTTAGGTATGACGGCGCCGGTATGACCTAGGAAAAGTATTGAATTACAGACAAACAGTACCTGAAATGCGTCTGGTGGTAACATGTGTATGTATTGATGATACATTTGTAAAACGTTTGGTACAAAAAAAGTAGCGGCGAAGAGAAGCCGCCATGATGACTTCTTGTTATGTATGGAGCGCCGAGAGTGCCTTCACTGAAACTTTTAACAACATTGGGCAACTGTAGTGTCTCGTATTACAACACTGTTCGTGTTTATATGAGATGTTTTATATGGTTATAACAAGAACTATTTCTTACAAAAAACGCCGCGTAACTTTTTGACTCGACAGTTGTAAGAACAGTCTTCATTAATTTAATATAATAGGTCGGCCAATCAAAACGCAAGTGAACAATTGGGACTTTACTTGTGATTTATGTCATTGGCCTGTCAGCACAGTCGTTTCTTTCTAGAATTAAACGCACAAACTTGTATTGGGAATAATTTATGTTTATGTGGTTATTACTATCGCATTTAGGTATTGATAATAATAATAATATGGCTTTTGAATATATAATTACTGTCTGTAGAATAACATTTATACATTTTCGGTTCGCGATGAAAAGTTATATGAATGGATTTGTAATAGGTATTTATAATAATAGTATAAGGGTTGTATTATTGCTAAGCTATCACCAAATCGCGTTATACCATTATTTCTCAGGGTTTTTTGCACCATTGATCAATACCAAACGCTTATCGGTATTATAGTTTTTAATGAATCATTAAATTAATAAAAATACCCAATTAAATCAATCGCGTCAGTCCAATTCCGACTTATGTTTCGATCACATAGTTCTGTGTCTACACTGTCTCAACTAGTTTAACAAAAAAAAGTGTGATGTGCCCAAATATGGTAGTGATATGCCCGAATATCGTAGTGGACATCGTCATGTCTATATAATATGGGCACATCATATTTAGTTTGATAGTATAGACAGAGCTTAAGGATTATATTTAAAAAATGTTTTCTTACATTTTGAAAAAAAGTATTTATTTGTTTATAAGCCCAATTTTCCAGTCTTAATTTTACATTTTGAAAAAAAAGTATTTTATTTGTTGATAAGCCCAATTGTGCAGTCTTATATTTTACATTTTGAACGAAAGTATTTATTTGTTGATAAGCCCAATTTTGCAGTCTTATTTTACATTTTAAACGAAAGTATTTATTTGTTGATAAGCCGAATTTTCCAGTTTAATACTAATGACCCCTTCCAAAGTGCTTATACCATATACATTTTACATGATATTGACCGTGGGTTCTTTACGCCTCTGATGCATTTGTTTTTATTGTACCTTTTTAATAAATTATTATATGTTTAGGCCTAATCACACCCAATTTAATGAAACGGTCAGATTCCGATTTCAATTGAACGAAAGTAGTACTGTATTTATTATTCATTGATAAGCCAAGGGTCCCATGGCGTTAGCCGATATCTTGAGCATTTGACTCTTGTGTCAACCTGTAACACAAATCATTCTTCAAAATCTAAAGAAAGAACCTCACACGTCTTTTTTGTGAGTGATACACTATGGATATGCCCACGGAAATAATATGTGGACATTGCAAACAATCATAGGCCTACAGTAACAAACATAACATGGCTAATAAGCATAACATTCAGACTTGTTTGTTTTCTAGTGGATTTTTATTTACTTTAGCATGTAGAATAAAACTAGTAACAGTGGCTATATTAATAATTATTATTATACTGATTATCCTTGATATCGCGTCTAATAATAAAATATTTTGTTGTTGATAAGCCCAATTTTTCAGCCTTGATTTTACATTTTGAACGAAAGTATTTATTTGTTGATAAGCCCAATTTTGCAGTCTTAATAATGACCCTTCCACGGTGCATTTTACCTTTTTTTGTGAACTAATTTAGCATGTTAGTAAAAGTGAATGTACACTATAGTTTGTTAAATATGTATTATAAAATGGTTTACAATTGCAAAATATATTATCATAATTCTATTTAATGTGACATGTATAATATCTATTAAATAAAGTCTTATTTATGTATACATCCGCCCTTTTGAGGGCGGGCATCACTCTCTGGAGCTCTCTGTTACAAATTTCTCATGCAAAAATCGCGGAATACTCACTTGTGATATATATTCGCCGTATATACAGTATTACGTATTTGATTTAGACTTTCACCGTTGAGTTGAGTACAGTTTTTCCGTTGAGTATACTTCTTTAACGGAGTATTTTGAGCATTGAGATTGTTCTTAACGAAAAAGCTTTCGTTGTCCGACGTTTTCTATTCGAATGACTTTCTGTTGAGCACAAATTTACAATTCGAATACAAAAAGTACTCAACGAATCTTTACGTTGACAACGAAAGTTCCCAATCGAATACGACAATAGTCAATAGAAGCCGCAAGAATATATCACAAGAATGAGTATTCCGCGATTTTCCCTGTAACAGTATATTGTCCATGTGGTAGGGCGCCGCCATAAGTGTGGATGTATCTGGGATGTATACAACTTTTTGTGACGGTTTCAATAATCAAAGGCTAGACCACCGGTAGTATTTTCATGATAAAAAATGTTATCAACTACATGCCAACATCATGTTAAATACTATTTGGATATTTAATTGTTCGTTTTATGCAATTTATTTAGTAAAAACTGCCGTATAAACAGTTTGCTTTATCAACCGGGCGCTACGATAGCGTGACCGAGCGTGAGCGTGTTGGTGTTTACGCGTTTTCACGAAGGATTGTTTAATAATATTCCTATATTTAACTTGTTTCTGGTAAAACAAATAAATGTTAATAACATTTAACATTTTTTCCTATTAATAACATGTATTTTTTACTAATTTATATCATAAAAACAATACAGTACCTAATTTACCGGGCGTAGAGTAGTACACGGCAATGGTAAAGAATAGGCCGTGCTGAGTAACGATTCATTGATTTTTGGTGTTGCTGTGTTAGGCCTTTTTTGTGAACTAACTTAGCATGTTAGTAAATAATTGTCTGTAAAAGTGAATGTACACTAGTTTGTTAATAAATATATATTATAAAATAGTTTACAATTGCAAAAACTATTATCATAATTCTATTTAATGTGACATGTATAATATCTATTAAATCAAGTCTTATTTAGTATGTATACATCCGCCCTTATGAGGGCGGGCATCACTCACTGGAGCTCACTGTTACAAATTTCTCATGCAAAAATCGCGGAATACTCATTCTTGTGATATATATTCTTTGATAGAAGTAAAATGACCAAAAAATCTGCTATAATTGATAATTAATTGCACGATTTTGGAAGTGGGGCCTTTGTTTTTCAAGGGGGGTTCGCTGGTAAAAGGGGATTCGTGCAAAAGGGGGCGGGGGGGGGGGCGGTTCGCCCGAACCCCAAAAAATCCCCCTGGCTACGGGCCTGCCAACCATGGTGTTTTGTGACATTATTTTACAATTAATTTTCGCACCTCAGATATTGGGAATTATATTAGTTATTACACACAAAACTAAAATATAAATTTGTAATTTGTAATCAAATTTTTGGCCCACTTTGTGTCAGTTGGGGTTCTACAGACGTTTTTAATTAGGGCCACATTTTGGGGGATTTGGCATTATTTTTCCCAAATCTGGCATTACTTCTTGCTTGAGACAGGCTCTACGGCATAATTAAAATTTTATCGCTGGCAACACTGTATATACTGCAAAGCAAAGATATATTCTTTGATTTGAGCAAAGATTGTATAGCGCCGCTACAATCTTAATAATTATATATAGGCCTAGTACGCGTACGTATTACGTCTCGTCGTTCGTCCGTCGCATGTTTTTCCTGTTTTTTTACGGTATGGAAGAGTGAAATTATTTGTTTATTCAGAGAAGGTTTTATGAAAGTCAGTAGCATGGGTAGCTTACTAACACGGTTCAGGGTATGTATTGCAATCTTTTCATGCATTTTAATTATAAATGCCTAGGCCTAGGCCTAGCCCAGTCTTCCTACTCAGTCTAGCAAACAAGGAAAGCCTAGGCACTAATAAGCCTGGTTTACGATGAAATCGGTCGCGTTTTAAATCGGTCGCGATAAAATCAACTTCCGGTATTTTGTATGGCGCGCCGCTAGAGCTATACGTTTGATGATATCGGTCGCGTTTAAAATCGGTCGCGCTATTTTGTATGGAGCGAGATACATGCTAGCGGGGGATATACATTTCCTTCGTTTATATAGTCTAGGCCTAGATTTAATTGAAATTTTTTATGTAGAAACTAGATTATTTATGTGGATATTTTTTATTTTGGTTAATAAATATTTATTAATATTTTTTTTTTTATTTCACAGGTTTTGGAGAAGGACTGTGTCTTTTCAAAATGCCCATTCCTAAACACGTTTAAATATTTTATTAGGCATATAATAATTTACCTCTATTTTATTAATTTATGTACTGTAATTAATATATTATATAGAGAATATACGTCTGTGTCTTTTATTAGGCAAATAATTACGTAAAAGAGAACAAAAAATTATTTAAAAACAATAATTGTTACAATGTGTAGCCTGTAAAGCCAGCGTATTAATTTGTATACTTATGCATACTGTGGCAGTGCAGATATATCATATCCATGTCGTTAACAACTTACTATTGGATCACCTTACTTTAATTTCTATTTTATTTAAGTCCGTAAGTTATGTAGGATAATAATGATTAAGTACAGTATATAATGATTATTGTTGAGGCAAATCACGTGTATATTTTTATTTCTAATGTTTAGGCCTAAAATAGTTTCTAGTCTATATAGGCCTCTTGCACGTGTTTTTGTGAAACCTAGTTCCATGGTGAAACGATGTATATAATTTACGTATATACATCGGCGATACTATAGTTTTTAATTTGAATATCTTTTATTTCTTCATTTATAATAATCATTTAATGTAAATAATTAAGTACCACTCAGTATCTCACATCCATACGCCATTCGTAAATCTAAATGTTTAAATATCAGTGCAAGATTACCTCTTTGAGAATCGTGTCCACCTTTATTTATATCCATCCATTATTATTCTCACATCTAGGCCTATTATTGTACATCATAGTCCTACTGTATAGGTCTGGTAGATTGATTTATAACGGCATATTATTTTATTAGTATTATCCTAAAACCATGCTCACGTAAGAGTGGCGGATATCGAACGTAAAAATCATCGTCATACATCATCTTCATCATGCTAATCTTTTCAAAAACTTAAACAATATCCAATAAAACTTTTTAAAACGATTTTCTAAACGAACACATTATAATTATTCATTGACACCTGCAAGATAAAATGAAAACACAAATTATTTATAAATAATGAGATAAATAGTATTGGAATTCTATATTCAAAATTAACTAAAAACATAATTAGCGTTTTCATTAAAAATGCATCTGGGCCTAGTGCGTCCCATGCAAAATAGCGCGACTGATTTCAAACGCGACCGATATCATCAAACGTAAAGCTCTAGCGGCGTGCCATACGCCGGAAGTTGATTTTATCGCGACCGATTTCAGACGCGACCGATTTAATCTGACACCCTAAGCCTTAGTTAGGCGACTCTCACTCTGAGTAGTGTAGATACTAAGGCCGCGCCTACTACTAGAACTGTAGTACGGCATTCAGTGACCACTAGGCTACTAACCTAGGCCAGGCCAAGGCCTATAACTAGAAGCCTAGCTAGCCCACCACTACTAGGCTAGCCAGCCCACTACTCTACTAGGCTAGCCTAGCGAGGTCAGTCAAGTCAGCTATAATTAGGCTATTTATTTAAACAAAAATGTATTAAAACAAAACAAATTAATCCATCATCATCATCATGATGGCGTTGCAATGCAAATCTTTAAAAAAAATTAAACGTAGGCTATGTGTATTATGTAGGCCTCTATTACGGTAAGTAGGTACTGTTATAATTTAGTTTTTTTGTTTTTTTTTTAATTTACAGAAGAAGAAAACAACTGTGGAAATCCTTGAAGATATTGAAAATGACATCAGCAGACTTTTAAAATACAAACGACAAGATCAGCAGCTTGAAAAACAGTATCTGGGATCATTGATCATCTACTCAATAATTGTGTACATTGTTGGAGCTCTTGTTTTCTATCTTTCCTTTTGGCCACAAACATACACAGACACTATTATTCGAGTTATTCCACTTCTAGTTTTTCCATTTGTGTAAGTACAATACGATATCATATTATATAATAACCATACCAAAGTTCCGGTCATTCCATATTAATTTACTAGGTCGACCAAGTCTAATTAATTCGTTTAAATATAAAAAAAGTTGAATGTTTGAACCTAAACCACCATATAAATTATGTGTCTTGTGACTAAATATTTTAGGATATGGGGAATTCGAAAACTACTTCAATGGTATTTTGTTAAAAGAAAAATTAAAAATGGTATGTATTTTATAAACAATTCATCTATTATTTAAAAGCTATGTAAATGAAATCATTACAAATAAAAATCAAGTGATATGAATTTATACATGAATGGAGTCATTATTTACAGATATTGCTCTTGAAGACCTTCGAGAAAAAAAGAAAAAAATTGTAAGTAATTGTAGATACTGTACAAATAAAACTAGCTTGTTAGTGTCGAAGATTCACTGTAGGTCTTGAATGAAATAAAGAATAAAATAAGCAAAAAGCTAGATCAAAATGATAAAGTAAAACATAACAACCAGATAGATTTTGCAAAGCTTTTGGGTATCACTAACCCTTTATCAGAGAGCACTTGCAGGTTATGATATTTATATTTTTTTTTACATTATGGCAAAAGTTTATATTAAATAAGTATTTGTATTATTAGATTTAATGAAAACATTATATCCTGGGGTATGTAACAACACATTTAATTGTTTTAGTTAGAAGATGTAAAGGAAACAGAGAGTTACAAAAAGGCAAAAGAAATACTTGAGAGGTTTGACCCATCCTCAAGGCCACCACCTCCAACTGTTGTTCCTGTTGGCCCTTCTCAACCAGGTTAGTTCTATACAGGTTTAAGAAGCTATTAAAGATGTCACTGTAAGATGGTTTTTCCAGCATACAACTCCATATATCTAAACTAAGAAATGATTAGTGGAAACCATGTATGGTACTACAACACTATAATTATGTACTGTAGTAGTGAGTCCTATGATATCAGCTTCTAATGGATGTAAATGTATATAATTAATATTTTGTACAGTCAATTATGTGGGTTTTTTTAGCAACAGCATTGAGGCAGAGGACTAAAGCACCACTAGTAATGGGAAGACCAATGGCCAGACCTCAACAGTCAAGTATGCCTCAAAAACCAATGGCAGCAATTGGGCCTACTACACCACAACAGTTTGTACCAAGTAAGTTTTTGTATATTACAGATACTAGTGGTAGAGATATAGCAAATTGTATCAAGAATTACAACCAACATCGATGTAAATGTTTAAGTGAATTTGTTACAGTAACATAGCAATTAATTGCCCCTACTATTTACATCTTTTTTAGTTTATAACCAAACATTTGTTATTTACATTGATCACTTAGCCTGGTTAATGAATAACAAATTAAGTTGATTTAAAGTTATAAAATGTTTGCTGCTGTAATGCAAATAAAATCTAACAATTCATAATTTATATTTCATATTAATTCATAATATCATCTTCCATATCATTTGTTTATTTTCTTTTTGTTCTGTTGCTTCCTGTTTAAAGGTGGTGCAATGCATCACCTCTATCCATATGTTTTATTATCTTGTTAGCTTATAGATTTGGAATAGTTTATTGTATTATTATTCATATTTAACTTTAGGAAGGCCAATTACACCCAGACCTATCTTACCACAACAACGAGGTAAAGTTGATAAACTAATGGATTTTTTAGTTGGAGATGGACCTGAAAATAGGTACGCACTTATCTGTAAGCAATGTCATTCACACAATGGAATGGCTCTGAAAGAAGAGTTCGAATATCTCTGTAAGTAGAACACTTTTTGCATATTTATTTTTGTACCTTACATAGATAGGGCAGCTGCTGTTACAACTGTTGTATGCACATAAACAATGACTTTATTGTATAATTGGAATCATGTAAATGCTACATATTATGTTGAATTGGGAGATTTGAAAGGTTTACTGTTAGCTAGAATTCAAAGAGGCAGAGCTACAGTAAGTTCGGTCTTTCAATGAATACACCAGCTGTTTAAAAGTAAACTTTTATTAAATTAATACACTGCTTGCATCTTGAATTTGAATACCGAAGGCTAAGTAATGTACCTTCTTGTGATACACAAAATTATAAGAAGCATTAGTTCTATATTCTAATTGTGTATATTTTATTCTCTGTAGCCTTTAGGTGTGCATATTGTAATTTTCTAAATGAAGCAAGAAAACAACGTAAAAATGCTCCTAAACTTCCTGAGGTTAGCCTACTAAATTCACCAGGTACACAACAATTATGAGTTTAAAAGTTGGTAATAATAACTTATGATACTGGTTTAACCATTATTAGAGCAAGACCCTACCTCAGAGGTCCCAACTTGGGAAAGTCCATTCGCAGGAGATTTTGTCGTGAACCTCATTCAAGTCTTCGGGGCGTTAAAAGTCAACGCGCGGGAATCTAAAATCAACACGTCAGCTCAGCTCATTATAATCAAGGCTATTAATTTCCTACCTTTCACTGTACTGTTGTAATACTATATTTTACTTTTGAATTGTCCAATAGAAAGCAAAAGCCAAAGTTACTTGCACACTGGTTTTAGTTTAGTATTAGCTGTATAATCCATTGGTTCTACTTCTGTTAATTCATATCATCTGTGTGCAGTGACAGCCACAATAATTGGCACACATATGTATAAGTATGTATGTATAAAATTCAACTACACAGTTAGTGAGCCTTTCTGCCCATTGCAAGCAATTTAGCTTTTCCCTACAATCATTGCATAAGAAATTTGAAACATACTTCTCTCTTTCAGCATTTTCTATTCAAGCGGCTGAGGAGAGAGTTTTAGGCTCGCAAGAGGAAGAAGTTGAAGAGATTGGTAATGATGAACAGAGTGAAAATATATTGGAAAAATGTTTGAACGAAGGTGCAACAAATGAAACAACTATTGCTAAAGAAATCAACATGCTAGATGAGCCAAAACCTGAAATAAAAACGGATGATGAAATAATGGACAATATTCTTTCAGATACCAAAAGTGCACTTAGTGTTAAGGATGACAATTTACAAACAGTGGGAGATTGAGAAAAAAAAATTCATTATTTATTAATTTATGTACATTTAAAAAGCATATTATATACATTTTCTTTTGTTTTCTCTTGCCATGCTACATATGGGTACAGTATTGATTCTCTCTGATTAATAAATCTACTGTAATTACTTTATTGCAAAAATCTCATAAATATAAAAAGTGTGTTCTGTTCACTTATAGTTATACTGTATAAATACAATTTCAATTAAATAAATTACATGTTTATATGACCATTTAATTAGGGTTGCCTTAATGTCCGCATTATTTGAATCTACTGTTCACTACTACAAGTGCAGTAGTAGAGGTTGTGTCACTCTACATGTGCTGTCTTGAAACCACTATACAATACGTCATTAGGCACATTCTAATTAATACTATGCAGTTATTAATTTAATTGTTATATTATATTCAAATGTTTTCTGTAATATTGCGCATAACGTTCTTCTAAAACAAAATAATGTACTGTTTTGATATATCAACAGTCTAAAAGCATTAATGAAGAACTTTGTTTAAACAATATTAAAATTTAATTGAATACTACTTTTTGTTGTATTTATCAAATTTTAGTGGTGAATATGGATTGGGGCATTGAGATATTATAGTGTATATCTCTCTTATTGGGGCATTGAGATATTATAGTGTATATCTCTCTGATTGGGCATTGAGATATTATAGTGTATATCTCTCTGACTGGGGCATTGAGATATTATAGTGTATATCTCTCTGATTGGGCATTGAGATATTATAGTGTATATCTCTCTCATTGGGGCATTGAGATATTATAGTGTATATCTCTCTGATTGGGGCATTGAGATATTATAGTGTATATCTCTCTGATTGGGGCATTGAGATATTATAGTGTACTATAATATCTCTCTGATTGGGGCATTGAGATATTATAGTGTACTATAATATCTCTCTGATTGGGGCATTGAGATATTATAGTGTACTATAATATCTCTCTGATTGGGGCATTGAGATATTATAGTGTATATCTCTCTGATTGGGGCATTGAGATATTATAGTGTATATCTCTCTGATTGGGGCATTGAGATATTATAGTGTATATCTCTCTGATTGGGGCATTGAGATATTATAGTGTATATCTCTCTGATTGGGGCATTGAGATATTATAGTGTACTATAATATCTCTCTGATTGGGGCATTGAAATATTGTAGTGTACTATAATATCTCTCTGATTGGGGCATTGAGATATTATAGTGTACTATAATATTTCTCTTATTGGGGCATTGATATATTATAGTGTATATCTCTCTGATTGGGGCATTGAGATATTATAGTGTATATCTCTCTGATTGGGGAATTGAGATATTATAGTGTACTATAATATCTCTCTGATTGGGCATTGAGATATTATAGTGTATATCTCTCTGATTGGGGCATTGAGATATTATAGTGTACTATAATATCTCTCTGATTGGGGCATTGAGATATTATAGTGTATTATTATCTCTCTGATTGGGGCATTGAAATATTATAGTGTATATCTCTCTGATTGGGGCATTGAGATATTATAGTGTACTATAATATCTCTCTGATTGGGGCATTGAGATATTATAGTGTACTATAATATCTCTCTTATTGGGCATTGAGATATTATAGTGTATATCTCTCTGACTGGGGCATTGAAATATTATAGTGTATATCTCTCTGATTGGGCATTGAGATATTATAGTGTACTATAATATCTCTCTGATTGGGGCATTGAGATATTATAGTGTATATCTCTCTGATTGGGCATTGAGATATTATAGTGTACTATAATATTTCTCTTATTGGGGCATTGATATATTATAGTGTATATCTCTCTGATTGGGGCATTGAGATATTATAGTGTATATCTCTCTGATTGGGGCATTGAGATATTATAGTGTATACCTCTCTGATTGGGCATTGAGATATTATAGTGTACTATAATATCTCTCTGATTGGGCATTGAGATATTATAGTGTATATCTCTCTGATTGGGGCATTGAGATATTATAGTGTACTATAATATCTCTCTGATTGGGGCATTGAGATATTATAGTGTATATCTCTCTGATTGGGGCATTGAAATATTATAGTGTATATCTCTCTGATTGGGGCATTGAGATATTATAGTGTACTATAATATCTCTCTTATTGGGCATTGAGATATTATAGTGTATATCTCTCTGACTGGGGCATTGAAATATTATAGTGTATATCTCTCTGATTGGGCATTGAGATATTATAGTGTACTATAATATCTCTCTGATTGGGGCATTGAGATATTATAGTGTATATCTCTCTGATTGGGCATTGAGATATTATAGTGTACTATTATATCTCTCTTATTGGGCATTGAGATATTATAGTGTATATCTCTCTGATTGGGGCATTGAGATATTATAGTGTACTATAATATCTCTCTGATTGGGGCATTGAGATATTATAGTGTACTATAATATCTCTCTTATTGGGGCATTGAGATATTATAGTGTATATATCTCTCTGATGGGGCATTGAGATATTAGTGTACTAGAAGGCGAAACACCCAATGTTTTGGATCTGGTTTTTACAGACAAAGAGAATACTATAAATGGCATTATGCAGTCTCCACCACTGGGTAAAAGCGACCATATGATGTTACAATTTTCATTGGATCTTGTAAGAGATGACAGAATTGAACCAAATATTCGAAGTTACAGGCATGGTAACTATGATTTGCTGCGCGAGAAAATTGATTTGGTAGATTGGGATGTGGTTTTCAATGACAAATCAGGTATTCAATCGTGGGACGAATTCGAGCATATTCTTGCGAAGAATATTGATGAGTGTATCCCGATGAGGAAGGTTTGCCACGGAAGAAAACCTCTTTGGATGAACAAAAAAATTGAAAAGCAGATTGCCAAAAAGAATAAATGTTGGAAACAGTATGTAAAGGCCAAGAGAAAACAAAAAGTATGTGTGTCAGCAAAATGGTCGAAGTTTGTCCAAGTAAGAAATCAAACAGTAGATCTGATTCGATGTAGTAAATCTGACTTCGAAAATAAAATAGCAATTGAGATCAAATCTAATGAAAAGTCTTTTTGGAGGTATCTCAGTTCTCAGATCAATATAAAGTCTGGTATACCCAACTTAACTGATAGTAATGGAAGGCATGTGTCTGATGACAAGGATAAGGCTGAGTTGCTAAACACGTTTTTTAGTAGTGTATTTGTCGATGAAAATTTTTCGAATGTACCGGCTGTTGATGACATTTCAGAGGATTTTTTATCTCAAGTTGACTTTCCTTGTGACGAAATCTTAAATATTTTATCAACGTTGAATATTACTAAAACAGCTGGACCTGATGGTATTCACCCACGCATCTTAGTCGAACTAAAGGATATCATTTGCTACCCCCTCCATATTATTTTTACGAAATTGTTTCAGGAAGGAGCCGTCCCTAATAGTTGGAAACGGGCTACAGTGGTACCGATTTTTAAAAAAGGAGTGAAGTCTGACCCAAGCAACTATAGACCTGTGAGTTTAACTTCGGTAGTTGGTAAAATTATGGAGAGAATTATCAGGAAGGAATTATTGGACTTTCTTGAACATCACTCACTTATTTGTTATGAGCAATTTGGTTTCCGGCAAGGTCGTTCCTGTGCTTTACAATTACTTGATGTTCTTGAAAACTGGTTTTCTTATTTTGATAATCAGGATTGTTTTGATTGTATCTACCTTGACTACAAGAAGGCTTTCGATAGTGTGCCTCATCATAGACTCCTTCTGAAAATGAGTGCATTGGGTATTAGAGGTAAACTTCTAAACTGGTTTCAAGAATTTCTTAACGATAGACAACAACGGGTTAGTGTCAATGGATGTGTTTCAGATTGGGCTGATGTTCGTAGTGGTATCCCGCAAGGAAGCGTCGTTGGACCTGTTCTTTTCATTATGTTTATAAATGATTTGCCTTCTGTTATTTCTTCCTCTGTACGCATGTTTGCAGATGATACTAAATTGTATAGAGTAGTTAACACTGTGAATGATGCTCAAGTTCTACAAGAAGATTTAGAGAAGCATGTGACTGGTCTGACAAATGGCAATTACCTTTTAACGAGGGTAAGTGCAAAGTAATGCACTTTGGGAAGAAAAACAAAAAACATCTGTATGCCATGCGTGGTTTCTTATTGAATGAAGTTGATCATGAAAAAGACCTCGGTGTTACTATTGACTCTAAACTTGTTTTTAATGTAGGCCTACATGTGGCAGATGTAGCAATGAGAGCAAATCGGAAGTTGGGCATGGTATATCGAGCTTTCAAGTTTTTAAATATGGATGGGTTTCTTCGTTTATATAAAGCTATTATTCGTCCGACCTTGGAATACTGCAACGTTGTTTTTAACTCGCTACATTGTAAGGAGGAAGACCTATTGGAAAAAGTCCAAGAACGTGCCACCAAGCTTATTTTTTCCATTCGTCATTTACCTTATTCAGAAAGGCTGAAAATTCTCAACCTACCTACTCTCGCATACAGAAGGCAAAGAGCTCATTTGATACAGATTTTTAAAATTTTACATGGAGTGGATAGTATTTCTGCTGATTCTTTTTTTGAGCGTGATGAAGATGTTAGAACACGTGGTCATTCTTTTAAATTAAAATTTAAGTTCTCACCCACAAATTGGATGAGGGACTCATTTGGTCGAAAAGCTATTATATTATGGAATTCGTTATCGGAGGATGTAGTAGCTTCAAGATCAACCAATCAATTTAAGTCCGGTCTTGAACGGGCATGGTCCAACCACCCTCTTAAATTTGCGCCATATTCAAGAGTTGAGGTAATTATCAAGAGGGGCTTATAGGCATAGCCTAGCCTCGACTCCGGACCCAGCATTGCTGAGCTCCGGAAACAAGTAAACAAGTAAGTAAGTAAACTATAATATCTCTCTGATTGGGTCATTGAGATATTATAGTGTATATCTCTCTTATTGGGGCATTGAGATATAGTGTACTATAATATCTCTCTTATTGGGTCATTGAGATATTATAGTGTATATCTCTCTTATTGGGGCATTGAGATATTATAGTGTACTATAATATCTCTCTGATTGGGCATTGAGATATTATAGTGTATATCTCTCTGATTGGGGCATTGAGATATTATAGTGTACTATAATATCTCTCTTATTGGGGCATTGAGATATTATAGTGTATATCTCTCTTATTGGGCATTGAGATATTATAGTGTATATCTCTCTGACTTGGGCATTGAGATATTATAGTGTATATCTCTCTGATTGGGCATTGAGATATTATAGGGTACTATAATATCTCTCTGATTGGGGCATTGGAATATTATAGTGTACTATAATATCTCTCTGATTGGGGCATTGAGATATTATAGTGTACTATAATATCTCTCTTATTGGGCATTGTGATATTAGGCCTATAGTGTACTATAATATCTCTGATTGGGGCATTGAGATATTATAGTGTACTATAATATCTCTCTGATTGGGCAAAATGTTAATATTACAGTATGTAAAAAACGGTGACATTTTTGTTGATGCAAACTTTCATTTTCAAAAATGTTCCAACATAATTGTATATATATAATAAATGGGGATTTCAATTTTATCTTATTTTTACGTTTTTTTTTAACGTTGGTAATGTTTACGTTGAATCAACGTTGACATTTTTGCTGGTACACACTTTCATTTAAAACAACAGTTCTGACGTTATTTCAACGTTTAGACATAAGTCACATAACGTTGAATTAACGTTAATTAAACCAGTTTTTATACACAGTATACTGTGTATAAAGAGGCAGGCATAGTCATCATTCTAAAATAGTGACCAAAATAATAATGCCATGTGCGGTCTACATTACACAATCATTTGGTCATAAACAATCAAGCTGGTGAAACAAAGGAAGACTAACAAAATAAATTGTGAGTTGACATACAAGAGAAATCGTATCCGGATATTCACCCCCTGGACATTTACCCCCCGGAAAACTACCCCCCGGACAACCACCACCTGGACCACTGCCCCCTTAGGACAACTACCCCTTTAGGACAACTACCTCCCGGACAACTACCCCCTTAGGACAACTATCCCCTTAGGACAACTACCCCCTGGACAACTACCCCCCGGACAATTACCCCCTAGGAACAATTACCCCCAGACAATTCCCCCCCCCCCCGGGTAATTACCCCGCGGACAACTACCTCTGACACAATACTCCCCGTAGGACAACTACTTCCTGGACCTGGACAATACTCCGAGGGCAAATAATCTTTTAGGACAACTACCTCCGTAGGACAACTAAACCCTGGACAACTACCACCCAGTCAACTATCCAACAAATACCCCCCGGACGGCGGACAACTACCACCCAGACCATTCAACAACCCGGACTCTGCAACAGTGTATAATAGGAATTAATAACCATATTTTAATTCGTTACTTTGACGAATTACTATTCATTATTGTAAACAAAAGTAAAAGATTGAACATAAATATGTGAGGACAAACCCTGATGATGCTTACAATGCTTTTATCAACACTTTCAAAAAATTATATAATAAAAACTTTAAAAAAAAAGAAAAAGTTCAAGAAAATCACAAAAAGTATAAAAAGTTCAAACAACCATGGATGAGCTCAAGACTCTTAAAGTCTAGCAAAAGAAAACATGTGTTGTACAACAAATTTATAAAACATCCCTCGTCTAAAAATAAGGATATTTATAAAGAGTTTAGTAAGTCATTTATGCGTACATGCAAAAAGGCAAAGAAATCATATTATGAAAATGTTTTTAACAATACTAAAGGAAATAAAAAAAAAACATGGAATATTATAAATGATATTATAAATCCAGGTGGAGGCAAAAATAATGTTCCATCCACTTTTACATCTGGTGAAAAACTCATAGAGGGTTGTGAGCCTATTGCAAACCACATTAACGATTATTTTATTAATGCTGGTCTCAAGGTACGAGACAGTATTGAGCCATCAACGGCACAATACTCTGATTACCTGCTAAACAGGCAAAGTAACTCTATGTTTTTCTACCATGTAAATGAGGAGGAAGTGTTAAAAGTGATTCAATCACTTGATGCAAACAAAACACCTGGTTTTGATGATATTTCACCAAAGGTAGTCAAGGCAGTTGGTGATGCTATTGTAAAGCCCTTGATTTATATATTCAACGTATCTCTTCACTCCGGCTCAATACCGGAACAGATAAAAATTGCAAAAGTAATTCCCATATACGAAAAAGGGTACCGTCATTTAGCCTCGAATTATCGCCCGATATCACTACTACCAATTTTCTCTAAAATCTTTGAAAAGATAGTCCATTCCAGATTGTATAATTACTTTAAAACTTACAATATACTAAATGATTGGCAATACGGCTTCCGAAACAATCATTCAACCTCCCACGCTATAATTGATCTGATCCACAAAATACTAAAGGCATTTGAAAACAAAGAGTTCGTAATTGCCACATTTATGGATTTGTCAAAGGCATTTGATATTATTGACCACGGTATCTTACTGAACAAGCTATTCCACTATGGTATAAGAGGTGTTACACTAAAATGGTTCAGTAACTACTTAAAATTACGAAAGCAATATGTTTTTATAAATGGTACTTCGTCTAATATTAAGGAGACTAGTATTGGTGTTCCACAAGGGTCCGTTTTGGGACCTTTGTTGTTTCTTGTATATGTAAACGATATATGTAACTCAAGTACACAAATTGAATTAATTAGCTTTGCCGATGATACAACAGGATTCAAGTGTGGAAATAACCTGAACGCATTGGCAAACACTATGAATGTGGAACTAGATAGAATTAATATGTGGTTCAAAGCTAATAAACTTTTATTAAACACCAGCAAAACAAATTACGTAATCTTTAAAACTGCCCAAAGGCGTATTATTACAACCAACATTGAATTGAAAATGAATAACATTACTTTAGAACAACAAAAAAATGTAACATTTCTTGGGGTTGTAATAAATGAGAACCTTTGCTGGAAAAATCATATAAGGCTTATTAGCAAAAAAACCGCTAGGTCTATTGGAATATTGATAAAAACTAGACATTTTTTTCCTAATTATATTTTAACAAATTTGTATAATACATTAATTCTACCGCACCTTCAGTATGGAAACATTATTTGGGGCAGTACATATGATAGTACACTAGAATCCCTTCTTAAACTCCAGAAAAAGGCTGCTAGAATAATTTTATTTAAAAAGCCATGGCAACATTCTGAGCCACTGTTTAAGCAATTAAATATACTTAACATACAAGATATCAACAGAGTTACCGTCCTAGGTTTCATGGCCCAGATTAAAAGCAATGTTTTACCCAGACGAATCCAAATGATATTCAAAAGAAACGAAAATACTACCCATAATCTTCGAAATATTTGTAGCGTAAAACAACCATACTCTAGGTTAACGTCTGGTCAACATTTTATCAGTATTCACGGACCGAAACTATGGAACGAGCTCTGTAGAAATCACTTAGATATTGTTAACAAAAATAATAAAATACTAAAAAAATATGTAAAAAGAGACATTTTATCGAATTACAGAACTTAAAATGCTTCACTCATAAAATATAGATGCATATATTATGCATTTGTGTTGGTGTGTGCGAGTATACACACATAGTACAAATAATCATGTTAAAAAAACAGTATCGCTTTTTGATGATGAACAACTCTAAAATGTATATAGGAATGTTTTTTATTTATTTTGTATCTATTATGTTGTGTTTATTGTTTTATGTCTTTTATGTAAAAGGGTCCTGCGAAAACAGAAGTGTAAACTTCTCTATGCAGGATCCTTGCCATCATTTATGCTATGAAACTGTATTTATAAACGATGAGTAAATAAATGTGAATTGAATTGAATTGAATTGAAATATAGCCTGGTATAAACTGAAGATTGTCACACATGATCATAGGATAGTCGAACGTATTATAGTACTCCCTGTATTTACTGTAAAGACTGGGTTCGCTAATAATAATAATAATTTTTGCGTCAGGACAATGCTTCGATAACCACTGGTCTTACAAGAATTAATTTTTGTCTCAAATTTGTCATATATGTATTTTTGTACACTTGAAGAATAATATCACTTTTGATATTTGACCTCAATGTTCACTCACCGAATAAACGGCGATCTTTAAATAAATTTCCCTCAATAAACGGTGACCATGTCACTCCCATGAAACATCATATGGAATAATCGGCGTCTATTTCCATTAGATTATACCCCCTCCCATTGAATAAACAACTTTCTTCCAATAAATGTCCACCTAAAACCACCTAAACAATAAACAGCCCAGGCCGTTTTTTCAATAAATACGGTACTTTAAATCTAGCACATCTAGGGTCTAGCGTGCTGTTAAACAGAATAATCGGTTAAAAACGGGTGTTTCGAAACTAGAGACCTGAGACCAGAGACCAGAGACCCGAGACCCAATACGAAAAGGGAGACCCACGTACGAAAAGGGAGACCCCACTATACGAAAAAGGAGACCCCACTATACGAAAAAGGAGACCCCACTATACGAAAAGGGAGACCCTAATATACGAAAAGGGAGACCTAAATATACGAAAAGGGAGACCCAAATATACGAAAAGGAAGACCCAAATATACAAAATGGGAGACCCAAATATACGAAAAGGGAGACCCACTATAATAAAAGGAAACCCCACACGAAAAGAGAGACCACACTATACGAAAAGGGAGTCTCGTGTCAGGTCTCTGGTCTCGGGTCTCTAGTTTTGAAACACCCGTTAAAAACAGATGATTTCATTTTTACAGAAACCGGTCATATATATTTGTCTACTTTTGGATTGGGGGGGGGGGGTGGGGAGGGGGTAGTTGAACCGGGGGTAGTTACCCGAGGGGTAGTTATCCTAAGGGGGGTAGTTGTCCTAAGGGGGGTGGTTGTCCGGGGGGTAATTGTCCGGGGGGTTGTTATCCTAAGGGGGTAGTTGTCCTAAGGGGGTAGTTGTCCGGGGGGTAGTTGTCCGGGGGGTATTTGTCCTAAGGGGGTAGTTGTCCGGGTGGTAAACATCCGGGGGGTAACTGTCTAGGGGGTAGCTAGGTGTCCTAGAACCAAGAGAAATAAATATATAAAGAAACAAAGAATGACCAAAACTCCGAGTTAGTTTGGATTCAAGTTCAAGTTCAAGTTCAAATTTATTCACATAATGCAAACATATACAAAATATAAAAGATACAAGTGGTTGGAAATTAAGTAAAAAATAGTTGCATTATGCCTGGAGAATACCATTTAAACCCCAAGGGGCTTTAAGCCTGGATCCACCAGAAAGGATTCGTTGGTGGTAAGATAAAAAAAGGAAAGCTTATTTATTTATTTTTATTATTTATTTTATTTATTTATTAGTCATCACTTTTTTTATCAAAATAAAACAATATAACAATTGAGCAAAATAATGAAAAGAAACTTGTGTGTGTGCGCACTCAAGCGGCAGGAGGCCAAACAGTCTGCTGCTGCTGCTCATGCGCTTTGTGTGACACCGGTTTTTAAAGCGTTCTTCTCGTTTTTGTTTTTTGTGTGTGGCTGCTGGAAAGCTTTTGTTTGTTTTATTTTTTGAAGCCTTAAACAATAACATAGGTGTAGGAATACGGGTGTGGGACACTACTTGATACACATTTATTGAAGTACTATGAGGTATGATTTTATATTAATTTTTCTTACTATTCTATGTATGATGACATATTGTGTAACCCTAGTTAGGCTACAATAGCCTACATCACATCGGGAATCCATCACATCCACCATGCCAGCAGCCTGTGCTGTGATTGTGTACACTCAACATTCAATGCTAAATCAGTTATTGGGGGCCTAGCCTCTAGCGGTCTCCTGCTTACTAATACTACTACTTAGTAGTAATATTAGTAAGCAGGAGACCGTAAGTAGATAGGCCTAGATAGGCTAGTTAGTAGAAAGTAGAGGCCTCGAATCCTTTAATTAATTTAGTCTGCCTTTGTAAGTTGTATTATATAAAATTATTCATTATGATCGTTGTATGTATTTTTCGTTTTTATTTCATTTTTGTAATTCTCTTTGTGATTTGGCCTACTAGAGGCGAGGCCTATGTGTTGTTTGATGTTTTCTAAATTATAGACTATATTAAGTATCCTATGTATATTATATTTAAGCTTAGAGTTTGCAATTTTTCTTTTGGATGAAATTTGATTTCTTGTGTAAATGGTTCACACATTAACATCTTTATAATTACAGAGACAAACAGCAGGCAAGACGTGGTCGAAGTGGTGGTCGTGGTCGTCCATACAACAGAAACTCCCAACAGTAGGTCTATGTTACATTCAGAAAAAGGATTTAAGGGAAATTAAATTTTGCTCTTTTTTCATAAATATTAAAATTGGAAAAGGGAGGACTATTCCCGATACTGTCCCGATTCATTGGTCACAATTTTTAGCCCAGCAACAAAGTAAGTAAAAAATAGATTGAAAACCAAAAACTCACTTTCTTCTTTTTAATCTTGAAAAAGATTATATTAGAATATATAGTATAGTTTGCACTAACAAATTTGTATTTCATTTCAGATGGCGTGGAGCTTTTGTTCCACATATTCCATTTGACATCATACAGTGTGAGAATGCATTTCAGAGGGTAAAACCAGCCCCAGAAGAAACTGCACTTACAGAGGTAAGCACGGCCATAGTCGTAGTTCTTATCATGTTTCAACCTTACACAAGAATTTCAGACTCTTTCAAGTCTATTCAATTCAATTCAAATTAACATTTACTTCTTCCACATGAGTAAAATAACAACAAATATCCAATATAAATTGTAAAATGAAGGAAGAGGGCAAAACTCAAAAAGTAACGCCAGATGAAAAACAGAAATTCTATTAATCAAACGACCTTGTGACGAGCAAGCCCTAAATAAATAATATAAATAAAATTACAAATTAATTAATGTACACAAACACACAGACAGGACAGGGCAAGAAAAAAGGGAACACACGAACATTGTTCAGAGCCTTCCACAAACCTGGTAGCCTGTCTGTGATTTGTACAGTAATACTAGGAATACTCATTTGGTGATTTTGTATTTAGGCCTTACTGAAGAAAAACCAAGAGTTAACACCTTCCGCTGGAGAGCAGGCTGCCTGCCTTAGTCTAGTCACCAAGGTCAACACAGTTCTAGATAACCTAACAATGGCACCACCAACTAACTTTGAAGTGGTAAGTGGAGTTTAGTTTTAAGAATACTAATTTAAGTTTTATGTTTTTAAACAACCACAAATTTCCAAGTGATTACTCTCATGTTTTTTAACACTTTCTGATGTTTTTATTCAAACTAATGCACTTATTTTTACGCTGTAATTGTTCCCCATTTTACAGTAATTTAATGATTTTATTTTCCAGTCAAAATATAACAAAAACAAAAGAATGCATTAAATGATAATAATTCAAAGTAAAATGTAGAACTTTTAAAGATATTCTAATGATTGATTGATAATCGTTTTAAACTGTTTTCTCTTTTTAGCAAATAGATGATGTAAAACAAGTAGGTTCCCATAAGAAGGGCACGATGATGGCTAGCAATGTTGTAGCAGACCTAGTAGTTGTTCTTCGTACCCTTCCAACAGGTAATGCTGTAAAGTGATACTATACAAATTAATGCTGATGTCTCCTCTTACATGACTAGCAAATACCCACCCATGATGTATTATTGTATGCCTTTGTTAACTATTAGTTGAACTATTTATCATTAAGTAAATTTTATACTTGTTGTGTGTGCTGTTTAATTCTAATGTTTGATATTGTTTCTAGTTGAAGCAGTGGAAGCATTAGGACAAAAGATCATTGAAGGGGTGAAAGCATTAGACCCAAATGAAGTGATGACAATGCTACCTACAGATGCTGGTTGTGAGATAAGTTCATCAGATGCCAGTGTGAAGATCATAGTAACTACCATTCCAGCCAACCTTAAAAAACTTGATCCTGACATGCATTGTAAGTGAATATATGGTGGTGAAGGAAGTTCTTTCACATCCAAATGGAGCAAACATGTTTGGTATGGCCCAAAATACATACAAAAGGACTATCAATTTGTTAATGATGCAGAAAATGATGTATCGCTGATGCATGTTAGCTCATAAAGACGACATTGTTTGTATGCACTGTATAATTCAGATTTAGTCCTTTTACCAATTGATATCAGGCTCTTTTTATTATATTCTATTTTTCTACAATTAATATTCTTTTAATAGTACCACAGAAAATGATGCAAGCTTCTTTAGCAGCTATACGACATGCAAGGTGGTCTGAAGAAAATGCAAGTCATTCCAGGTATTAAGAGAATAATTAGTACAATTCAAATGCAATTTACTGGGGAAGAAGTACTGTGGGGAGCATATGTAGTACTTCTATTTCTCACACCATAGAAGTTGTAATTTGGATTGTGAAATATTTGAGTAGGTTTGATACCACATGATATTAATGAACGGAATGTCAATCAATATACTGTAAATGTTTTCTCTATTTTCTTATGCAATTTACGTAGCATCAAAGTTTTAATTCGGATTTTGAAGTTTTTGAGGAGCAGGTTTGTGGGTTTGGAACCTCTTAATCCATGGATCATTGATCTTCTTGTAAGTAAAAATATTCCATGTTGTATTTATTATTATGTGCATGTACAGTATATTTTACAAATGTAAATCTAAATATATGTATATTACTTTAGTTGGTAACTCAGCAAATTGACCTCAATATTTAAATCTGTAACAAAATTTTATTTCAATTACCTTTGTAGGCCCATGGTGCCATTATGCAAAATCCAAGTCGCCAGCCATTGGCAATAAATGTTGCTTTTAAAAGATGCTTGGCATTACTCTCTGCTGGATTGTTCTTGCCTAGGTCTGTTGGAATTGTTGACCCCTGTGAGGGAGGTCATGTCAGAGTTCATACATCACTAACACTTGAACAGCAGGTAAGAATTAAATTGATAGGTTTTTTGCTCAAATGTTTCTCCTGAAGTCTAAAGAGATAATTCCAAATGTATTTTGTATTTACATTTTGTATTCATTATTTCTGTCTTTATAAGCAAATATATTCAAATAAAGAACAATATACATTTCACTAGATGCTTGTGTTGTATGATGGATGGTTGCTTAATCCCGGTTTACAATTTCAATAATAATTTTTTTTTGTGTTTCCCTTTCCTACATATTAGTGATTATTATATAACACCTAAATAAATGCCTGTCATTTGATTGGACGAATGTGGGTCACATGGCGTGCAATAGTACTAATAGTATTAAACGATCGTTTAATAGTACTTTTTTAAACATTTTGTGTACGAAAAAAAAACGTTTCGCGGATGAAAAAAAAATTAGAATACAAAAATTACTTTAAAATACAACAGCGCCACCTATCGTCCTGCCTCTGTTGTTTGTAAACACCGCGAATATGCAACAGCAACAGATTTTTGTGTACGATTTGGAGATAGATATATATACTGTATATGTACTAATTTCATTCAAAAAAGCATTTAAATTAGCTTTAGATCGTTTTTAGGATTTTGATTAATTAATGGGAACATCCCTACAAGACGTGGAATTGCGGGGGATAGTTTTACCTTAGTTAAGCATAGTTAAGCTTAGTTACATTTTTTTTTTTCACATTATTGATTGTCTCCATCCCCGAAACCTCGACTAAGAAATACTGGAATGGTGTCCGGCGGGGGATAGTTTATTACCATTAGTTAAGGTCCTATGTAAAGCACCTAGAGGGGTCAGTGATCCATTAGGCGCTATATAAATACTGTTTATTATTATTTATTATTGTTGGAAAAACCATAATTAGCCAAGATAAGTTCCAATTGTCTGTCGAAGTTTTGCCTTTCAGCCAATCTAGTAGTAGTACTACTACTCTAGGTCTAGCCTAGCTAGGCCTGTTAGTATTACTAATACTAAAATTAGGCTAGGCCTAGCCTAGGCCTTTTAGCCTTGCTAGGCCTAAGATTGTTTGGTCATTTGTTGACATAATTAACACTAACGTAGGTGTGTTTAGAAAATCCATATAAATATAACATTTAATATAATATTAAAAACTAAATGTTACGGTTTTATTCAATCTGAATGAAATGTAGGCCTCTTGGCTGGGCTACCTTTTATTTGATTCAAATTATAGGAATCTATTTAGATGTTATATAAAACAAATAATGAATGTTTATATTCGTGTAATTTGGTGAATGATGAAAGGTTATATCAACTCGGCGTTGCCTCGTTGATATTACCTTTCATCATTCACCTCATGCCATTATTTGTACCATTACATGAATATAAACATTCATTATTTGTATACTATTACATGATTACTGTTTAATTTATGTGTAACTTGTACATAGGACCAAGTAGCATACACAGCACAGACATTGCTCAGAGTACTCAGTCATGGTGGCTTCAAGAAAATACTTGGATTTGAGGGTGATGCCTGTAAGTTTTGTTTAACCATGTATAAAATAATCTAGAACACATGGATGTAATAGTCTATCAGACATTAGAAACAATAACATTTTGTCTGCTTCTACTGTCTTGAAGTTGATTCACTCACCAACATGTTAGTAATACCCAATAAATTACATTCTGTATCCATTTTAACCCAGGGCTTAAGCATGATCAGTATTAATTGAGTATGACAGTTGTAGATCCTTGCCATTATCATTTCAGTTATAAATAATAATAATCAACCTTGAGAATATATAAATGAATATCAATACTTAATACTGCAGCATCATTACTATATTTCCATTTATAAAGTATAATATTTATAATTGCATCATAAAAAGATTTAAATTATGTAAAGCTAAATTGATATGGATGCCAGTAATTACATAGGACCAATATATGAAGTAGTGAAATAGTATGGTGAATTAAATTATTCATATAATTTATACTTTAAATCAACCATAATGTATGCATGTCAAATGAGCAAAACAACTACAACTAGAAAGCCACTCCACTAACTTAATTTATAAATTTGAAATAATTGTTTAATGTTGACTGATTTGCTCTTTCAGCAATTGCTACAGAGATGTCTGTCTGGGAAGGTGTGGTAGTAACACCAAGTGAGAAGGCATACGAGCCACCACCACCACAGGAAGATAAGCCTGAAGGAAGTGATAGGGCTGAAGGAGAGGCTGATGAGATGGAAACACAAGAAGAAACCTCATAAAAAAGCACACAATGCTTCAGACACCACTTTCTTAATATTTCTTATTTAAACAAAAATTAATTATCATGTTAGATAGAAAAGTGATTCTTCTTACCCTTTTTGTCCACATCCATTTTACTACTAATATTCCTATTTAAATTGTCACAATTTATGCTATTCAGTGTTATCGATTTAAATGAAACATTATCTGCCTAGTTTAAAACATACTGAAAAACTGTGAATTAAAATAACAAGTAAAACCTGATTCCTCCACTTTCAAATTTATGTCGCACTAGAATGTTGTTTAAATTGAAACTGTAATATTTGTTTTTATTTATTATATTATCACAGTTGAGAGTATGTCATTATAAACTATACCTAGCAACGTTTTGCATAATAGTCACTATTAGTGATTCATTCCTTACAAGTAGCATTTTATTTGATTGACTTGTGTGACCAACAGTTTATTTTACAAATATTTGTGCTAAGGGTTCTTAAGATTAAAGCTAAGCAAAATTATTGGCATTTTCATCAAAATGTTTTACTAAATAAAATGTGTCCCTGCATACTCAGTGTCAATAGTAACATGTGATGTATTTAATACTTAACACTATTAGTATTATGTACTCAGAGGTGCACTCGATAGATAATTACATTATTTTTACCTGAGACAACAATTGTCTCAGCATACATTAGCAATATACATGTCAACGATGGGTTATTAATTATAGACCACACTGAGTTTTGTACTTTAATCCGAAATACCTCGTTATGGTAATATTTGGCCGAAGTTAGTGTTAACATCTACGCATATCTCTATTTGAATATTAGGCTGTTGATGTTTGAATGTCATTGATCGTCATGCTTCATTGCCCACGACATGCATGATCAATGTATGATATCACGCATTTATGATGTATCATTACATGGCCAGAGGAAGTAATTTTCGTTTCTCCCTTGAATAAATGATGTATTATCTTTTCTTTTTATTTACAAGCCATTCAAATTCATGCTGTTCGCTTCAAATTAATAATACATTCAAGTTTATGTGCTATATATTATAAGACACGTTGGACATTAAATATTGCTTCAGTACATTTTATACATACCGATATTGCATTGATATTGATTTGATCGAAATGAAAACAAGGTATTCGGAAAGTGTTCTGTTACACCTCAATAAATTCAATAATTGTAAATCTTATGACATTAATGGTTTTACTAGGTAAGGTCGCATGATAAAACACATGACAATGTGATAACATATAGGATTAGTGAGAATGTTTTAACGTCCGGTCGATTTTTAGTGCGTATGTAAGTTATTGAATAAGGTGGTTTGATAATTCTGCTCTACCACATCACGCTCATCTAGCAATTGTAAACAGTGTTTACGTCAGCAAAAATGAGAACGTCTGCGAAGGCAAAATCGTCCCAACACACAGTTTTGTATACTTGTAATATTGCTATATTATCAATTCAAAATGGATTTTAAATAGTTTGCCATAGTCTCAAACATGTAAATTCTTTATTGATCATCCTCCATAAAACACATTACGTATAGTCGTAAATATAAATGCAAATCTAAAATGAATACTGATACAAATCTCCCCCAGGAATTCGTTGAATTTGTTTTATTTGAATCCTGCAAAAATAAAAACAATTTGATTATCATTGAATCATGTGATTATTGTGTGTGTGTAAAAATCATTAATGCTAAAGGGATCTTGGTTTTAAAAAAAGGCCCTACTATTCGAGAGTGAGATAGCTCGTAGCCCAACTGTGTCATTTATTGAGAAATTCGTATCTGATTTGATGGTGTGATGCTTTTATAGGCCTATTTTGTGATATGTTCAATAATTCTACTTTATATAGCGCCATCTCTCACTAGCAGCTTATTTTAATGCAAAAATATCGCCAACGTACAATGGTGATTTTTAACAACATTTTTGTACGTATTACGTAGTGGTGTTTCTTTGCAACAGAAGACCTTTCCAAACAAACCAATTCAGGTAAGTAGGCCTAAAAGCTGTTTTGCATCAACTGATTTATACTATTTAGGACACACACGAGTGGGTTGTGAAAGTGAGTAGATGCCACTGGTGTTCAGATAAAAAAGGGAATAATTACTGAAAAAACGTGACATATTTACAACTTGCGACCACCTGGGAAAAAAATAGAGAGAGAGAAAGATATTGACATGGTTTGTTGCGATTTGGTTAGGGTACGGTTGTAAGTTTTATCAACCCGAACTATACATGGTTGGTTGTTTGGCACGTGTGTTAATAGTATTCCTAATTTCATACAGGCTTTTGGAAAGAGAATGCAAAAATAACTAGAATTATATCGTTTTACCAGCAGATAACATATCTTTATAACCTCATGGGTACACACACAAATTAATTATTTATAAATATCAATTTATAATGATGGGGTTAGGGGTAGAAATACAACAAAATTGTAATTGTAAGGAATATTTTACTACCTACGATGTTCCACCGAACTGATGGCACAAAGTGAAATAAGTCATCACAGCATATTCCTAGTGTCATTAATTTGAATGCCTTGAATATCGATCCCTCTAGGCTACTCAGGACTCAAATCAATTGGAAACGATTTTAAACAACCCTAAGGCTCTGTCTACTATCAAACTAGTTTGACACAAAAGTGTGATGTGCCCAAATATGGTAGTGATATTCCCAAATATGGTAGTGATATGACATCATATGGGCATGTCACATTTTTTTTCATATAAAGTTTGACAGAATGTAGACAGAGCTTTGCCAATTCTCACTGTTCGGACCGATTTTGGCTCGTACGCGAAATTGTTATTATTCGAAGTCCAAAATTCCTAAGTATAACTTAACCTAACCCTAAATGTATAATGTTGGTGTTCTCCCTCGTGGCTTTTTTATATACATGGATGAGATGAACTTGTCTGTGAGTGCTTTTGATTTTAATTTATTAGGAAAATCATTATACAAAATACATACAACGTCATGACATTAATTACTGACATCAAATACATACATTTATAAAAGATTTTCCAGGATAGCCCAAAAAGCAAATTAGCTTATTTCCACTGGGATCCCTAAATAACCGAAAACTAAAACTTAAGTATTAATTTGAATATAGGCCTATATGATTCAATGTTTTAGCTATTATATCCTGAAATCCTGTTTTATTATTAAAATAATTATTTTACTTATCATCATCCTACTAATCTCCTGGCCTGTCACCCATGATGTTTGTTTGTTTGTTTTTTTGTTTGTTTTATCTTTATACTGGGTGACCTCTTCAGTCAAAGACTGATCTCCCAGAGGGCCCAGTTGGTGATCAGTGGCCGTGATGCACTAGTAGGCCTACACCGGGGTAACCCCCTACTCGTCCCGAAAGATGTACTAGGTTCTTTAAAGTGCACACGAGCAAGTTGTGTACACTGGACCTACGGTTTATAGTCCTTATCCGAGAAGACTCGTTCTACCACCAGAACCATGGAGTGAGTGAGCCTCGAACCCCTGCCGATGTTATGGCTACGTGATTACGGTTCCACTGTCTTAACCGCTCGGCCACTCACTCACTCAATGATGAGCCATCACCTCCTAATCCTCAGTGATCTCCTCCTTGATGAGCCATCACCTACATAATCCACTAGCTGGTCTGTCCTTCATGATCAGTTATCACCTACCCAATCCCCAAACTGGCCTGTCCTCCAGGATAAGCCATTACCTAACCTAATCCCCAGTGGCCTCCCCCTTAATGCGCCATCGCCTACATAATCCACTAGCTGGCCTGTCCTCCATGATCAGTTATCTCCTACCTAATCCCCAAACTGGTCTGTCCTCCAGGATAAGCCATTACCTAACCTAATCCCCAGTGGCCTCCCCTTTAATGCGCCATCGCCTACATAATCCACTAGCTGGCCTGTCCTCCATGATCAGTTATCTCCTACCTAATCCCCAAACTGGTCTGTCCTCCAGGATAAGCCATCACTTAACCTAATCCATTAGCTGACCTTTCCTCCATGATCAGTTATCCCCTACCTAATCCCCTAGCTGGCCTGTTCTCTATGATGAGCTATCGCCTACCTAATTCCCTGACATATCCAGGTTATTAATAACATGAGTTATATGTAGTTAGGTCAATAGTTTATTTAAGTATTCAAGTATTATAATGATCATTATCAGATCTTTTGAATGTATGCCAAGTATACAGCGATCAGTATACCTGAATATAATCAAAAGATACATATGACTTAAATTGAATTAATTTAGGCTTTGATTAAAATTGTATAAAATAAAGCACACATAATGCCCCTGACCTTCATTTTCTACGGCCGAGTACAAAGTTAAGTTTAAATGGTAAGAAATAGTCACATACACAGCAAAATCCGGATTCTCATTATGAGAAAAAAAAATTGTTTCAAGCAAACATTTTAAATATGCATAATACACATTCTTAACTATAAAATGTAGACATTCTCAAAAACTCATAATATACAGTAAAATGACACGCATGACTAAAATAAACTATGTTATGAGGTTTTAGTACTTCATCTACACTATTACAGATTATATAGAAATGTTATGAGTCTTACTGACTACAGGATGTCATAGTCATATTCAGTTTTATTTTCAGAAAATATGATAGACGTTGCAACGTTATGCGATTCATATTATTTCCTTTTGTATTTGTTTAAAACCGATTTCTAAATCAGAAATAACGTGGTGCTGGTTTTCAATATTTTTAACTAAAAAAAGGAAGTAAATATTTTGATGAATAATAATACTATACCACGGAATGTAAAATATCTCATTATTGAAACAAGTTAATTGATAAGATACAAAATTGTATTTAGTTAATAAGTTAATAAAAATGTACGGTACTGAAAGACAATAATAATGTTAATGTACAAACCTATGTTGTAGTTTCGATCATTATCGAGTAGAAAGACCGGATTTCCTGAAATAGATTTAGTTTCAGAGTGTTTGAAAGTCTTTTTTGTCCCAATTAGTTTGTTTTGTTATCAAATGAAGATTCCTTAGATATTAATAACATGATGTAAAATCAAATACAAATTAAACCCATGAAATACATCAGGCGATTTCGAACCGGTTTTACACACATGAGTTACATCATACAACAATTAGGATGAACCTATGATGCTTACTGTTGTCTTGGAATGTGCGCAGCACACGAATGGATTATTATTAACCATCTTGATTGTGAAATAACGTTCTATGTCATACTTTTGGGGCGCTGGAAATTAATACTATATTATCTCATCAATCACCACAGTATAATTAAATGGATTTAGCCATCATAAGTGAGCTTGTGTCATTCGACTTTTCTACTCAAAAATCCGATATAGGCCACGACGGTAAATTATAGCGTTAAATGCATCGTTCATTTACACTCGAATTCAGGTCCTCCATTCCACTCAGGAGTAGAAGTATAGGCTACTGCAGTACTAATAACATTTTCCTACTTTATCACAATATATGTAGGTCAGGGTATGATGTACGATTTTTTTACGATGATTGGTAGAAGAAAACTAATTCAAACTTATTTTTAAATGCGAACATGGAGTATATGCCCAAATTATTCGGAAATAATGCTCACTAACCCTGATAGAAATGACAGTCAGATATAAGACCAGTGCAATGTCGGTCTTCCCTGGGTAGACCTCTGCCTCATGTGACTTAGTGTCACAGTCATTATATTATGTTAGGCCCATTAGAGGTAGTTCGGTAGACCTCTGCCTCATGTCACTTAATGTCATAATATTATGTTAGGCCTATTAGAGGTAGTTTGGTAGACCTCTGCCTCATGTGACTCAATATCATAATATTATGTTAGGCCTATTAGAGGTAGTTTGGTAGACCTCTGCCTCATGTGACTTTATGTCATAATATTATGTTAGGCCCGGTAGAGGTAGTTTAGTAGACCTGCCCGATCCCTATAATTCAATTCAATTCGACAGTTATCTCCACCAAAATCAGCATAGTTTGTAGCCTACATTGACAAACAAAACAGCAAAAGTATCATTTGGTCGAGGGATGACATTATAGTTACGTCTCGTAAACGAATCAATTCTATGCTATTTTGGTTTGCATGACTAACATCCCTGCATGTTTCACCAATGGTCAGGTACCAATAAAACATTGCAGTTGGCAGCTCAGCATAATAAAATCGATAAGACAAAAACAACATTAATTATATAGATGATTGTAATTCGTCAGGTAGTTGTATAGTCCTGTTTATAATTATGTTATTCTTAAGATTTTGCATGACAATGCAAATCCTTTAATGAACCATATCACAGATTTACACCGGTTTCAAACTTTCCAGAAACGTAGATATGAACTCCATGAAAATTACTATTTTATTGATTGTTGTATTTTTCAGAGCCCACAAATCTCAGAGTATATATATAATACTGTGACAGTTTTTGTATTTAATATATTAGGTAAAATTGAATTCGCAATTAGATTATATTTCATAATGTTAATGAGTTTGCCTGACATAACGCTACTAAATATCAATTTATGTGCGTTAAAATTATTTCATTCATTACTGTCAAATTAACAAATATTTGGATAGTTATTTATTATCTCATTCGATAATATTCCAAGTGTTGCTGTTCGTAATTCAATTAAATGGGACAATTACTAGTATAGCATTCTGAAAGCATTTAATAGTTTTCTGACAATTTGCAAGAAATTGTAAGGGCTGATACTACACAACAACATGTTTACTGTCTACATAAACCGTGAAAAAGAATACACAACCAACAACAGTAAATGAATTTGACTGCATTTTGCCCGCCTGGTTTGTCGTATGGCAGGCAACATAGTAAACCATTTTAAATCTCAAATTGTTTAGTATAAAACTAAAAGAATTATGTCTATACAATCTAATTAATCAAGAAAGCAAAATAAATAACCAAAAGTTACTCCGATTCTTAACTGAAGTTTTATAAATATCTATACTAGAATAAATAAAAGCTATAAGTCGATAATTATAAAAGAAATAAAAGGTTATTTGGATAACGTATCTGTAGATGTTATATAAACGCCAGCATTTTACATCGAATTATTTTCTCTTTAATCTCTTTAGGTTTATTTGACGTACTTGGTTGAACCAGATGCCCTCGTCGAAGTGCTGATAGGTAAACTGCAATTTCTTTTTTTTTTTTATTATGCTGTGTGAACGAAATTGTTATTTAGAATTGAAACAAAAAAAAAGATTGTTGTACAAGCACTCACATACAACTTACTTACTTAATCTCTTGCGCGTTCTCTAATTTCTAGCTTGCTCTATTTTACTATTATAAGTTCAATCTCAGCTTCATTGTAATTTCATTCGCCCGCGCTCTGTCTAGTCATTCCAATGTCTCGCGTATGATTACAATGTACTTCTCTAGCGCTACTACTGTCATTATTGTTAATAATTACTGAATATAATAGTATCATATTAACACTATTTGGCCTAATAGTTAAACATCCAACAGCTATAATGTGAAAAAATATGATCGTGAGAGGCTTAGGTCACCTTTTTAGGCCATGAAAAATAATAATAAAAACAATACCTCAATCACGAGAATCTCAACATAAAATATTATAAACTCTTTTACAGCATCGCTTTCCTCATTCACTGCCACTTTTAAATGATCACAACTTTGTAATTTAGTAATGATGTAACACAACCAGCGAATCCACAAAATATTAAGACAAAAACAAATATAAAAGGCAATGAAAGACCAAACAGGTGCTAAACGTCTATTCTAGTTGGTCAACCCACAACAGAGCACACACACAAAAAAAAACATTTTTCAATTAAAGCATCTACAAGAATCAACTAGGCCTACACATATTTAACAAGAGCAAGAGTTGCAATCCCACAAGGAGTACAAAAAAGATTTGTGATAGAGGTCCCTTTTTTAAATTGGTAGGGCTTAACTTAATAATAAAAAAAGCAAGTGGTAATTTATAATTTATAATAATTTATAATGTATATATAGTTCCGTTATAGTCTAGATATTGTCACGAGAGAAAAGTGTGATGAACCCACGAACAAAATGTTTTTAGTTACAGTTTGTAATCAATATAGTCACAAATATTTAATGGGAATAAAACATGGCACTTTATGGTGTGATTAGTGTAGATTAACTCAATAATCAAGATGTGCAAAATGCATTAACTGTACCAGTGGATATGTTAATAACGTCTTATAATGTAGCCGTGTTCTACAACTGGGTATACATTATTGATGTGTAGTCAAGTCCTATGTTTGCAGATTCTGGTAGGCTATCTTTAGGAGGTTCATTACTGGATGCTCTTGGCAGCCCTATAACGATTTTGAATTTTCTATGTAGACATTTATGCCTATGACATTGTTAACGTATTTTTGGTTGATCTTTGGGATTCAACTCATTGCTAGTAGAAAACAGTCTTATTAGAATTAAGCCTACCAGGAAATGTTACTATCTTGTTATACGTGTCACTTATAATTCCTTGGTAAATTACAAATGTAACATGTTAAATCCTTAATTCTTCAGATTAGACAGACTTCACAAAGACTATTAATGTGTAGAAATTGAAACATTAATTGAGAAGTACGTACAGATGTCTTATAATGATTGCGATGTATAATTCGTTGGTTTTATTGACACCGAGATTGATAGAAAACACACTTTGCCAGGTAATTAGAAGACTGTAACACGTCGTATGATATTAGTGTTAGGCCTACTTAATATGCACCCACTCACCGGCGTAGATTAACTTGATTGAGACATTTGTACTCTACACTGGTTTGAAATAAACCTAAAGTAATGCACACATCAAATAGATGATCTTAAGAGGAGGCTGACCGCATCCCTAATCTCTATCACATACATTTGTCTACATATTAATAGCAATATACGTGATTTAATGCATTAATTGATTGCATAACAAGTTTCATTTGTCCTATTCTATCCATATTTTTTGTTAATAAATTTACGTTTTTGTATTTAAACTGCCACAGATTTCAGTAAAATATAAACCAATAGTAATAGATAATTAAAAATCTGGATATATTTTAAATTATTCCGCAATAATGATGTGACCTAAAAATGTCGTCATTATTTGTACGTGCCTCGAAAACATGCTCTCACTCAATGTTGAGGATTTGAAAGTATCATATAGGCCATCTACTATTATTTTTTGTTCTGGTTAAAAGACAAACTAAGCTTAGTAATTTCTATTTCTTTCTTCTTAATTAAGTTAATCGATGTCTTATGTTTGTATAAAAGGCTATTCTCCATGTTCAAAGCTAGGCTCATTTCCTTCTCAAGCATTCCATCTGTGCATGCTGGTAGTTCTATTGTATCACTTGTTCAAGGAAGAGTGAGTGAATCTATTTTCGTCAAAATTTGCCTTTAAAATAAGTAGTTAACGTTGTTTGGTGTTCCCTAAATTTCACTTCTCAATAGAATTGATAATAATATTTCCTTTCTTAAATTAAATTCTAGCAGATCTATCATTACATATTAAAGTTCACTGAATACGACAGACTCCGCATACAGCACAGTTTTCATAACATTTCATCACTCATGTTTTCATATATTAAAGAGTTACCAAATTAAAACACAAAGTAATCGTTATAACTATCTAAAGAGATTTTTATTAATCTGGTTCCGGGATTTTTCTGATTTATGTCGTGATAAAGAGATAGAACGAAATTACAGAAGAATCACAGTTAAGCGATGTTCAACGCGATTGGAATAGTATTGAACCTGACTTGCCTCAGGAGACACTGATGATGATATGGACTAAAGGCTATTATAGTAATCATAGGAAAATAAACTCAAGCGAAACTCGGTCACAAAATCAAGAGTTTGCGCTAAACATATTTTAGGTGTTTTTTTTATATGTAATTTGTCCAGTTTGAGAACATTATAAGGTACGAGTTTTGTTACGTAAAAACTAACTTTTGTCAACTTAGTGCATCTTATTATTCAATGTGGATTGTTTGTATTTAGCCTCTCTTTATCCCAGATGTCTGAACATTATCTATTTAAAACTTAATTGTATGGGATTGCAAAAAATATAGGTTTGAAGATATTAATAACATACTAGCTAAATATAATTATTTATGAATTTAAATGTATGTTTATTATAGCTTGTAAATTTTAATTGTTCCAAGAGGTTCATTTAATGGTGAGATTATTCATGCTTATGATTAACAGTATACTTATAATAACCATTGCATTTGATACATCCATTATTTCAATTGATTGTAATGTCGTTTGAAATCTTAAAAGATAGACATATGGAGGGAACATACTCACGGAACACTCTCACAAAACGAGAAACTCACTGGAACCATTACAATCCATAGTAGAAACCAACGCAGACAAAGTAGATAACCTCCTGTATGGTATCGACACTATAAATGGATAAGCTCTGTTATAGTATCGACACTATAAATGGATAAGCTCTGTTATAGTATCGACACTTGGAAGAAACTCAAATGGATAAGCTCTGTTATGGTATCGACACTTGGAAGAAACTCAAACTGGATAAACTCTGTTATGGTATCGACACTTGGAAGAAACTCAAACTGGATAAGCTCTGTTATGGTATCGACACTTGGAAATAACTATAAATGGATAAGCTCTGTTATGGTATCGATACTTGGAAGAAACTCACTGGAATTACAATTTATAGTAGAAACTAATATAGACAAAATAGATAAGCTCCTTTTATAGTATCGACACTAATTGGAAGAAACTCAAATGGATAAGCTCCTTTTATGGTATCGACACTAATTGGAAGAAACTCAAATGGATAAGCTCTGTTATGGTATCGACACGTGGAAATAACTACAAATGGATAACCTCCTGTTATGGTATCGACACTTGGAAGACACTACAAATGGATAAGCTCTGTTATGGTATCGACACTTGGAAATAACTATAAATGGATAAGCTCTGTTATGGTATCGACACTTGGAAATAACTACAAATGGATAAGCTCTGTTATGGTATCGACACTTGGAAATAACTACAAATCGATCAGCTCCTTTTATGGTATCGGCACTTGGAAATAACTATAAATGGATAACCTCTGTTATGGTATCGACACTTGGAAATAACTATAAATGGATAAGCTCTGTTATGGTATCGATACTTGGAAGAAACTCACTGGAATTACAATTTATAGTAGAAACTAATATAGACAAAATAGATAAGCTTCTTTTATGGTATCGACACTAATTGGAAGAAACTCAAATGGATAAGCTCCTTTTATGGTATCGACACTAATTGGAAGAAACTCAAATGGATAAGCTCTGTTATGGTATCGACACGTGGAAATAACTACAAATGGATAACCTCCTGTTATGGTATCGACACTTTGAAGAAACTACAAATGGATAAGCTCTGTTATGGTATCGACACGTGGAAATAACTACAAATGGATAACCTCCTGTTATGGTATCGACACTTGGAAATAACTGTAAATATATAAGCTCCTTTTATGGTATCAACACTTGGAAGAAACTCAAATGGATAAGCTCTGTTATGGTATCGACACTAATTGGAAGAAACTCAAATGGATAAGCTCTGTTATGGTATCGACACTAATTGGAAGAAACTCAAATGGATAAGCTCCTTTTATGGTATCGACACGTGGAAGAAACTCAAACTGAATAACCTCCTGTTATGGTATCGGCACTTGCAGGAAACTATAAATGGATAAAAAAAAATAACACAGACAAAATAGATAAGCTTCTTTTATGGTACCGACATTTGAGAGAAACTTAAAATGGATAAGCTCTCGTATGGTGTCGACACTTGGAAAAACTCACTGGAACAATTTTAATTTATAGTAGTAACAAAATCCTGATGTTGTATTTGAAACGAATAAATATAAATGTAATTCTTTTGATTTGCCTCACCAATAGTTAAAGATGTATTGTCCCTTTGACCAATTCCAAAAGATTTCGAAAAAAAGTGGGTCATTTTGAAGTATCATAATAATTATTAACTTTCACCAAAAATTAGTCGAAAAAAAAATAATTTAACTGAAATACAGACGTTTTTGTTCAAAAAATAACTTTGACTTCCAGTCAAAGTTTTCGATCAAAACATATCTCATAATGCCACGCGCTTGTTTAGCTACTGTATGCATAATCATAAAACTTCTTCGCGATCTGTGTGAGAACACCTTCTCAACTGTGACGAGTTGTAAACAATCCTAATTAGCATCATGCAAAATGCATACTCGTGGTTTGAAATCTTTGTTTACTTTCGGTCACGATGATTTTCCAGACGAAATGTAATAAAATTAATTTACCTGTTAATTACGTAAACTTGTTTTTTTACTCAAATTTTTGACTTAAAGTGAATAACTTTAATATTACTTTGATATGGCCAATTTAAATTTAGAATATTTTGACCTTCATTTTTTGTGTTTCAAGAGACAATACATCTTTAAATCTTTCCCATACTAAATAGCATGACGTCATTCTATAATTAGTAATTCCGACGTATGTTACTTCATGCAATTTTTCTAGAGTTAAGAAGTTCTAAATAATTGATTTAAGTAAGCAATTACAAGAACAGTTTCATATTATGTTGAATATAATATTTTATTGATTTTGTTTGACGATATTAAATTGAAATACGTGCCAGGAATCACTTCTGAATACTTTCATATCTTAAACTGATTATAGCAATTTCATATCACCTGTAGATTGCTACAATACTAGTCCGTGCGTATCCAATACATAGTTTAAATTCTTTAACACTAAGCGCCTTTTTTAACAGTCACTTTTTATTGCCGATATTTTTTATATTTATTTTGTATCTAACTTTGAGTTTTACTTATTTGTCTTGGACGCGAAATAGATTAAACTTCACCACATTTTAACACTAAAATTGCACATAATAAAATGTGTCAATAATATACGCCTATTATCAGGTCTTTTCTGCCCATGTGTTATGTTACCAATCTGCATTCCTCTTTTTTTTTAAATAAAAGTGGGAGGAACAAACACTATTGATTCTACTTATTTTAATTTTACTTAAATGCTTATGCATTTTCATAATATGGATAATAAGAATGTCATTATAAAAGAGGAATACGAGTTGTATTGCTCTAGGTACACTCTAAATACTGCTCTTAAATATAAGAATCGGGTAATTAAGTATGATATAGAATTCATTGTGGTACGAATAACTATTCAATTATGCTGAAAACTAAGTATAGATCGCAAAATTTATTTTTGCTGATCGTGCATTTTGCTTTTTTCCCAAATCAATATTGAACCATTTATTATTTTTACGACACATGGACAACCAATTTTCTCGATGGTTTTTATTTGAATTATGAACATTTTCAGAATTGGTCATTAATAATTTGTATTATTGCTACGTACAATACAATTATGTATAATAATCTATAAAAACACGTACACTGTCAAAATGAATTTAATTATACTTGAAATTAGTAGTCTAATATCTTGCAACAATTCATAACATTTATTAAGAATACATTGTTCAAAGAATTTGATCGATCGATTTGATGATCCTGATAATTTGAACTTAAAGATATTATTTTTCTATGATTGCCTTAGTTTTACATTTTCCCAGTACGATTAATACGGAAATGTTGGTTTCTAAAATGCAAAATACAAAAATGCAAAATGCAAAATACTAATGCTACTTTACACATAGTGTTGATATGAGATAAGTAATTCAAATTAATAATTGTAATACTATTGAATATATCCACGAAAGTCTGGTTTCAACATGTGATAATTTTCTCTGGGGTTTGCTATCAAAAGTGTATTACATTATATAGAAAACCCATGAGGTTGATTAAAGAGAAGATTGTGGAACAGGTGACAACTCTTAGATATTTAGATACAATAATAATAGAAGATGGCAGCTCTGAGGCGGAAGTAACGCAAGAACTGGAATTGCAAACATGCATTTAATAAGAAGAAAACAATTTGAGTAGAGAGTTGTTGTGATGAACAATGGTTAATGGTTAAGTGAGCATTTAGAGACAGTAAAAGAAAAATAGATGAGAAGTATTATAAGGAAAAAAACATTAGAAAGAAGAAATATAGTAGAATAGTATAAGCATGGAGAAATTAGTTGTCCATGGAATAAACTAGTCAAGTAATGAAAGACAAAGAGCTTAATACCGGGATGGAGTAAACTAGTCAAGTAATGAAAGACAAAGAGCTTAATATCGGGATAAAAGAAATCAAGAAGAGGAAGAAAGCTCCATGGAATAAACTAGTCAAGTAATGAAAGACAAAGAGCTTAATGCCGGGATAAAAGAAATCAAGAAAAGGAAGAAAGCTCCAAACTCTTTTAATGGGACAACCATTTTTTTCAATTGAATTCTACAATTTGTCTATATGCATTTTCAGTTTTCTTTAATGTTTTGCTAACATCTACTATACGGAACCTTACAATTTTCATGTTAGTATGCCTATTATTAGCCCACATAGATTTGGTATACTTTATGGAATGTTCAATGAACTATACTATTATACACATAAGACAAAAAATGAACTATTATTACTAAATTACTAACATTATAAATAAACGTTCGTTCTCCGTACATAATTCGTAATAAATTAAACTTTCATAAAGCTACGTTCATGCTATCAAAGAATACTTTTTGGCAGCCACGCTAGGCCTATACGGCGGTACAGAAATACACGGTAGCCAAATTAAAGGCAGAAATGGGTTAGGTTTAACTCTAACCCTATCAAAGAATACTTGTCAGCAAACACGCTAGGCTTAAAATACGGCAGTGAAGAAATACACGATAGCCATTAATGAAAGACAGAATGTAAAAAGATTTCAGTGTTTTTAAAAAGCATCTCTTTAATTTAGTGCATGCGTTCTTCCATGATGAGAAAGTGATACAGCGATGTTGCTTGATCGCATGTATAGATCCTAACATGCAGGTTATACAAGCCTAAAAGTATATATGATGTGATGTGATATATGTTCATACATTAATTTTTTTAGATATTCTTATTTCTCAAAGGATTTGATGTTTGTACGGAAAATGTCAAAATGTATTGCTGTGGACACGTTTGGTAATATGTTGATATTATTCATTTTTAGTATTATTATTATTCCTGAATTATTTAAAAAGACAGTACAAAAACACATATTACAAGTAGAAAAAATAAAACAATTCCACACAAACATCAGTCTAATCAATCTAATAAAGATGCGTATGGTCTGTCAGACCAGAGAAGAGTGAAATTACAATTTTACTCTTCCCTGGTCAGACTAATTATTAGACTTAATCATATTGGCGACAGTTAGCGTCGGAAACTACAGTCTGATATTCTCACCCCGAGGGCGAAGAAAAAAGGCATTTACCCTAATTAGTAGGCCTAATATATGTTTTCAATTGAACAGTTTGGATAAGCATGGCAAAATAACCTAAACAAGAATTGAGTTATCAATAATTCTGTCTGACTTAATAATTTAGTTTTAACTTAATCTAAAAATTCAGATAAAATAAAAATTAGATTAATAAAGATAAGTTGTATCTTTGTAGAGTAACTTGTCAATATTAATAACACAATTTTGGATGAGATTTTAATCTGTTGATAATGCTTTTACCACGTGTACATAATAAAATAATAATCACGCTACTATTCCGTCGTAAATAACATTAATTATAAGAGTTTTAAAAAAGAGTTCAATTTCAAGCCGTCTGCTTCATGATCGAAACCAATCGATTCATAGATATGCGACGCAGCAGAAGCAGCAGAGTAGTAATTAAAGATCATGGAACATGGTATTTGATGTATAACGTTTTTTGGCTGATTTGGGTCTGAATATGTTGATTTTATTAGTACGTTTTGATAAAATAAATTCTATAAGCGTAAATTATGAATTTTTTATGATTTACATACATCGGAGTTTATATCTCCGAAGTCGAATTTGGAAGCAGGAAATCCAAGGCGATAAATCGTGACGTCATAAGATGAACACACTGCACTGCCCTGCTGGTCGTCGCGACGCATCTATTGTATACAAACTGTACTGTATCGGCAAGATGTCAACACGTATTGTGTACGATCTCGACAGTTCGGAGTCTGATTTTGAAGAGGAAACTATCCATTATGAATTCGAAATTGATGAAGATGAAGGAGACGACGTTATGGATACGCAAGAAAGTGTTATTGAATGCAATTAATTCAACCGTAGGCCTAGGCCTATATGAGAGCCCGATCTCACCGATTCTGAAGGCGAGGCGGACCAACGCGAAGAACGTCGTGGGGAAATTGACCAGACCAACAATACATGGTCCTAGGCCTAGGTTTACATTTTCAATTACGGACCCAAACTTTGGAATGGTTAGTTACAGTCAGTTATACGAATGCATTATTATCGTGTTTTTAAACGCAATAAAAAAATTAGTAAAACTGAAGTTGTTGTGTCGATTAACTAAATAAAAGGTAGGCCTTAGGTAGTACTTCTTTCTAGTATAGTAGAGTAGTAGGCCTAGGTGATTAATTCGGTTTTAAAATCAGCAACACAAAGGGCCTAGGCTAGTAGTACTGTGTTGAAAGCCCCAGCATAATAGTTCAGGTGGGGAGTTGTTCTGCCCTCATAAAAATATAGCTTGTGCACAAGCTGACTGCAATAATTTGTAAGTTGCATGACAGATTGCACTATATTCTCTATTGATTTGAACAAAAATTGAACCATTTGAAATTTGCTTTTGAAAACTCAAATTATAAATTATATAATCTTATTGCACTTTTACAAATGATTTTGTTCTTACAGTACCGTATTATTATTTCGCAGGGTATGTGGATGACCTCATCTTGGAGGTAATGAGCATTGTTGAAGGGACAGCAGAAGATGTTGATGTTGTTGATGCGCCACCCCAACTCTGTTCAGGATTTGAACGCCCCGACAAAGAGACCGCTATTGCCAACCACTTCACAAGATTTCCAAATGTGAACAACTAAGGCAAAAATTATGCAGTAAATAAATCAGCAGCCAAAAGGTCCACTGATCAACTTCAAATAAGAAGTATAATACATACTCCAAGAAATGAGATACATTCCATCATGCTTTTTATTATAAATCATTATTTCGTTTTTTTAGTGAAAGATTAAAAGCCATTTGTTTATGTGGATACAGCACCACAATCCAGAGCCAACAGTTTTATAAACAAAATAATCACTTGTGTGCATAATTTTTTAATAAATTGTGTCAGAGAAATGTATATTTTATTTCTATATGATCATTTTATTTCTATCAGATACAGTGTACAATACTTTCCTTTATGAAGTACAGTAAATAATTGTATGTGGTTAATTGTAATCTCAATACAAGTTGGTGCTAAATGTTTACTCAATCCAAAAATCCAGCAAACTGGAAATCATCTTCCATACCTGGTGGTGGGAAGTGGGCTCTTATGCAGGAAACGGCACATGATGGTAAGACTACCCTTAGGTTTCGGCCCAAAAACCCCCAACACCATCTGGCGAGTTGCCGGTACGCAATATGTCTCAGACGTTTATGTTTTGAGGCTTCAACAGGTGTGTCATACTGTTGGCGGTAATGCAGCCATGCAATTTCCAACACATGCAAATTCAAACAGGCAGCAGTGAATCCAGGATGTTCAGTGATGCATATGTAGGCTTCTCCGTATTGTAAATTGTCTGACCTTCCTCCAGCCTATGATTAATAAATAATAGGGCCTACTTCCTGGCAACATCGACATTCGCGATACGTGGGTAGCATCTGGCAATGGCCACAATCACACCTGTATTATAAAAACAAAAATATTTTGTAATAATAATATTGTAGCGCTCTAGAGCGCTACAATATTCTGAGATGTCACAATTTATAGGGCGCTATATTAAATATTTTAAAAGTTTTAGTGATTATTAATGATTAATTTAATGTATTGTGTGTGAAATAGGAAAATAAATCTGCATCTTGGCTAGCCTTAGGGGCGGGTCTATCTATCTAGGCCTACCCTAGGCCTATTTCAAACAACAAAGTGCAAATTTGTTAAATAAAATGGTCAGTCTAATACCGTAATGTACATTTTTGCTTTCTACGATTCAATTTAGCCTAATCTTTATTTCGTTAAAAAAATTCAATCTAGGCCGTAGGCTTATAGACGATAGCCGACCGTCGCCGGTGAGAGGGCTAGCCGCATGAATTGGAGTAAAGTACAGTAGGGCCTAGCCTCTATCTAGGCTAGGCCTAAACTAAGCCACAATACACACACTGGCATGACGGAAGAATATCGTAGTTATCTACTAGGGAATTGTTAATTATACAATAAAGTTATACATTAATTTTTAATAGAGATAGTACTACTAACCAATTTAATAACTGGGTTTGAAGTTGAATATTCTCTGCTTGAATTGTAGGTAGGCCTAGGCCTACTAGCTAGGTGACGGTCGCCATCTTCTGATGATGAAGAATCGTCAGAACTACAATCGGGCTCGTACATGTACGGCCGAATTAATTTCATCGACATTCCATTCAATATTTCGATTGTTAAACAAAATAGTTTCTCCTTCATTCTCCTCAGTTTCGCATTCCACTATCAATGTTTCCTCTTCTAATTCCTCTGACGAAGAACTGTCAAAATCATACGCAATACGTGTTGACATCCTAGTTTGTACAGTACAGCTCAGGCGGGCGAAAAAGTTTCTTCATCTTATGACGTCACTATCAGAGGTTACCGGAAAATGCCGAAAAAACCCGAATAGTCGTGAACTGAGAGCAGTTGCGCGAAATAGCAGAAAACACTTTAATTATGTCATGAAAACTTTTAATTTATTGTCTGTTTAATATCCATCAAGGAGAACAACTATAATACTACTATTTTACATAAACATCAAATACCATGTTCCATGATCTTTAAGGTGCATCGCATCAGTATACACAGTATGAACATTTTGTTCACGATACACCGCAGTAGAATACCGTTTTAATACCCTTATGAGCAAGTGTAAGCGTATAGAATTAGGCCAACTTAATAGATAAAAATAATTTGCCTGCTGGTTAGGTAGAATTGGCCATAACATAAGGTTAGGCCTATTTACTAGCACTGTTGCTGTTGATCTCTAGTTTAAAAATGGAACTTCATGAAAAAGTACGATCCCCTCTGGCTATGGGCTTGTAATGTGAATATCAGATTATGCTAAACCAAGAAATAGGTCTTACAACATGTAAATGAAGAGGTTTTAGCACACAAAGCAACACCTTTAATATTGTTCCTTATTTTTAAAACATTTTTTCCTCGTAATGTCTCACTTAAAAAGTAAAACCTTTTTTTTCTTTTTTTTTAAAATGGCATTGTTAACTCCTTTAACCATAGATGATCATGCGATAAAGATGAACGACCTATTGCGGAAAATCAACCAATTACCATACCTTACCATACGTAATATGATTCTGGTATTATGATACTATTACATAAAATATTGCTTAATTACCCTAAATTTGTAATCCACATAATCGCTAATATAATATGGATATGATGCATGGTATTTTATTGTTTACTCTGAAATGTTCCTAATTGTTTTGTAGTTTGCTATTTTCGAATTGGTTTGAAAGAATTTAAAATCCATTGATATGTTTGATGTTGATTGCAATAAAATTATTTGAATTTGAAATACTATAATATTAACTATTTGTGTGGATTGCGAATACATTTCTTTTTTTTTTCTCTTTCGTGGGGCCAACCCACTTTTATTTCATTCTTCATATTACACATTGTAGTTATATATAGAAATTTTATAAAATGTCATTAAAAAAAAGTTTTAAATATATATATATATATAAGTAAAAATTAAAATAATAATGAAACAATTAAAAAATAATACATGTAATTTTAAGAAATACAAGTTAATAATTTTCTTTTTACGTTACCCCATTTCTTTTTTGCCTTGTTGATGTTACAAGCATATTGATTCTGTATAAGATTTTTTAGCTCAAATCGGAACAAGTTCCAAACGACTTTTGATCTAATTTTTGAATGCTTTTCTAATGATTTAATAAAGTTTGTTTTATAAGTACAAAAAGTAAACAATGATAATAATTCATTGACATTTTCACTTTTTGTTCCAATAACAATGTCTAGCCACTCATGTACGGTTTCTTCAAGTGTAGGCCTATAGCATTTTAGAATCATGTTGTTGAATTTTGTCCATACTTTTTGGATACTTTTACATTTCAAAAGCATGTGCTTGTCTGTCTCAATTTCGTTTTGAATAGATTTCAACAATTAAACTGTCAGCAAAATCCAATTGTTAAGGTATTGATTATAATGATGAGTGAGATACTATTTACGAATAAATTATTAATAATTCGCTATAATCTTTTACTATGGGAGTGCATGTAAGGTCCATTGGGTTTCAATTTCTATATGTGAATTGTAAATAGTTGACTGCGTCTAGTGAAGCGCAATAAGCTACTCTTAAGGTGTAAATTATACAATATCATTGTAAAAGAAATTCATTTAGGGTTTCAATTTAGACTTTAACGAGTGGATGTTCACAGCATTAAAAAAACACATATTGCAAATTATTCCATAACAATGCTCGTTTCTAGATAATTAGACGGAGCGCAAGAAACGTATTATAAACATGTAACAACGAATGTAACTAGGATCAATATTTTGTAATTTGTTTATTTTATAACTTTTTTTATTAGTTGTGAAATAATTTAGAATAGTGTTAGAACAGTGTTTATATTTCATCTTGCATATTATTATTATTATTATACATGGATACGTAAAGATAGTTAAAGAGAAAATACGAATCAAATTATACAAGGCATATGTAAGACTGGCTTTGATGTACAATACACATGGGGGACTTACAAAGGATGACGAAACAAAACTAGATACAATTCACAACAGAATCAGATACCCCCACAAAATCTCAAACTAAACCTTTACAAAAGGCTCAACGCGACACCGATGTCCTTATATGTATTATAAGCTAGATGGGGACTATTTGACGTATATTAAGGCAAAATAAGCCAACACCTACAAACACAGAAGTCGACTTATACTCTAGTAGTTAGTAACACTAAAATAACCAAATTCAGAGGGAGACCAGTGTGCACTTTACCAATAACATTGAAAATGGACTTGAAAGCACTAATATTATTAGATCCAACTACAACCACACTAACGACAAAATACAACAGACATACAGACAATAAAGACCATAGCATCTGACAGAATACAACAGACATACAGAATATAAAGACCATAGCATCTGACAAAATACAACAGACATACAGAAAATAAAGACCATAGCATCTGACAAAATACAACAGACATACAGAAAATAAAGACCATAACATCTGACAGAATACAACAGACATACAGAAAATAAAGACCATAGCATCTTGACAGAATACAACAGACATACAGAAAATAAAGACCATAGCATCTGACAGAATACAACAGACATACAGAAAATAAAGACCATAGCATCTGACAGAATACAACAGACATACAGAAATAAAGACCATAGCATCTGACAAAATACAACAGACATACAGAAAATAAAGACCATAGCATCTGACAGAATACAACAGACATACAGAAAATAAAGACCATAGCATCTGACAGAATACAACAGACATACAGAAAATAAAGACCATAGCATCTGACAAAATACAACAGACATACAGAAAATAAAGACCATAGCATCTGACAAAATACAACAGACATACAGAAAATAAAGACCATAGCATCTGACAGAATACAACAGACATACAAAAAATAAAGACCATAGCATCTGACAGAATACAACAGACATACAGAAAATAAAGACCATAGCATCTGACAACATACAACAGACATACAGAAAATAAAGACCATAGCATCTGACAGAATACAACAGACATACAGGAAATAAAGACCATAGCGTCTGACAGAATACAACAGACATACAGAAAATAAAAACCATAGCATCTGACAAAATACAACAGACATACAGAAAATAAAGACCATATCATCTGACAGAATACAACAGACATACAGAAAATAAAGACCATAGCATCTGATAGAATACTTTGGAGAAACTTCACAATAAGAAAATAAGGAGAGCGGCCAAAACGGAGAATGGAGTTAAATAAAATGGATGAATATTATTATTATGATCAACGTGTCCATAGATCTAAAATCTTTCTTTGAACGTTCATTTTCAACCACCAAATTGAGATTATAGTAACCAATTACCGGACATGCACTGCCTTTTTAAAGTAATTGTTGCTTCTGCAAAATAAATTTGGGAACTTAAATTTACATATAAGTCCATTAGCAAGTTGATCTTTAACATGAAATTATTATAAAATACGTAATGGAAATCACTGCCAGAGTGAACAAATACCAGAGTTAGGTTATTTGGGTGTATGATGTGGAAATCATATAGTAGTTCTTAAACTGAGTCAAGTAATACACATTGTTAGCCATTTAAGAATAATTGTTAAAGGTGTATTGGTTTCATTGTAATGAACTATGACATTATTAGGCATACCTTTTATTTTATTGTTTTATGAACGTTTCGATCTTTATTGGACAATTATCAGAGATGCCACAGCCAGATATTAATAAATAAAAGTTGTTTCAGGAAAAATGTTTTTCCCTGATTTTATACGTTCCTCTTGACAATAACCAGTTTAAGAGCATGCATAAAGCACTACGCAAAATATGTTTTACTGTCCGTGACAAATGTATAGCCGTATTGACCAGAGGCATACATACAGAGTTACGACATTGGGTTAGATCACATTTTTGATCACAGAGAATAATTAGTACATTAATTTACCATAATTATCTATACAACAATTCCTGATCTCACAATCAAACATACGTACAGGTATCAGTGACCATTCTCCTATCTAGTCTTAAGATCAAGCTAAATTTAGGTATGAAACATTAAAGGTGTTAGTTAGGGAAAGGAAGACTTTCCACATGTTGAAGGACTTATTACTAATGGGATCGTATACTCTATTCAATTAATTCAATCTTTTGATTTAATGTTATTTTATTAGAGTATCCTTAATTGATACGTTTATGAGAATGTGGAATGTATTTTGTCTATACATTTGGTGTAAATAAAGATGTAAAATTAATGTGTGTACATTAATAATGTTTCTGTATTGAGGTCGGTTATGTGAAGACAATTTTTGTTGTATTATTCATAATCCGAATGTCAGTATTATGAATACGAATGAAAAAGTCAAAATGCCTTTTGGCAAATTCTACAATCATAATAATATACCAAATATGAATACGTATAAACCTTTCGGATACATTATAGCGGCGGCGGTACCTTACAGACGAATACGATTCATACATCCACATCAGTTAAATAGTGCGTGCTTATCTCTATTATGTATGTGTATCGTCACTACAGTGCTGATCGTTGACTTCTTGTTCAATAGAATTGAATAATATTAAATGATTTCCATAATATGCTTCTCAACTGATAATAATAAATACAATGTTTGTGTGACGAACAACAGTTGGGGAATCTCTTTCATTAATCATGCGTTTTAATTAAAGAAGATAATTTATAAAAATACTCAGATTTAAATTGAATAAATGACTGAAACAGTTACTCATATTAAACTAAAATAGTTGTGAAAGACACAAAAAGTAATACTTAGTTTACAAATAAATATATTCAGTTTATTTCGCTATTATTGTTTGTAATTATTAAACCGTATTTTTTTTTAAATTATACTTTTACTGAAATAATAACGAGTACAGACGCAATACATTCGTGGTCACATGTATGGCAATTCCTCAGTGGATAAAGTAAAACGCAAATGTATCAAATAATCGCATTGTGCAACCTAATTATATGTGTATTCTCTATCGAACTTAAAATTGTATAATTTAACATTTAAAAGAACGCAAGTAAAATACAACTAAAAATATATATAACAAATTGTACACAATTGTCAGTCCTGTATCATTATCCTTAAAGATTAAATCGACTTGAAAAATAATATATATTTATTCGGGAACTAAATTAAAGTTATATCTATCTATTAATTTTAGTTATTTATATTTAATATTTTGTTTGCTACTGTGTTTATTGGATGTCCTTTACAAATTACAACCTCTATAATAATTTTACGATAAGTTGTGCCGTTGTTGATGGTTTTCTGAATAAAAATGCAATTAAACAACTGACCCACAATTATTTGTTATTAAGTAACTGTCACGCATCATTTGCTTAATAGTTTTATAAATTTATCAACACCATAAACCTGCCACTCAATTGTCATAAATACATAATTATACTCAATACTGTACGTATCTGTGTCGAGTATGGTGCTATAAAAACACACATTTTCAAAATTAACGTGGTTGTTAAAATATTCAGTATTCACATATTAGTAATGCATTCTGATAAGCAATAGAAAGTTAATTTGATAAGAATTGTATTGTTGTTAGTTTCTCTATGGATTTCATTAGTGGGTCTAATGGCAGTATTCTTGTGAGAATGTCGCAATATTGTTATTCGTAGTGAATAATCTAGAAAGCTTTATATTATTATATCATAATGGTTCTTTCATTTAAAATGACAGGTGAAACGATGTATGAATGTAGATCGGTATAGAGTAACGTGACCATAATTTGAAAACTATAATGGAATTTCAATTTCTATGTATTTTAATGTACTGTACAATTAATATACCATGAAACAGTGATTGATTATTTTAAATCATCTTCGGTGTGGTTAGGAAATTTATTTTCAAGCTATTAGTTCCAAGACCATATCCCATTGTTATGAAAATGGAGACGGTTCTCGAACAGCCATCCTGCTCGTGGACAGAGTTACGCTTTTATGTCACCCCTCCTCCCTTTCGTCCAAAAAATGCGATTTTTTATATTTCTAGCTAATTCTTTATTTTCGTGAATTTTTTGAGAAAATAATTATTATGAATTGTGTGATTTTCAACATACAGAGGATACACACATTATAATGTGAGGGAGTGCCTGAGTCAGTAATTCATGACAGTCAAAAATAGCTTAGAGTACTAATTTTATTATTAATATATTGAATATCAAAAATTGTAAAAACATACAACCACGCTATGATGATGAAAGCGTTATAAAATGAATGGAAGATTCCACTCCCTCGAGGAACACTCCTCCTTTGTAACCGACTGGCTAACATTCATTTTTCTGTCGTTACAATGACAGGTTACAGTATATATTCTCATAAAAATACGTCGTTTTATTAATGTAAAGAAGACCTGGCAATATTTTATAGGGAAATATTTAATTCGAAATTAAATGTAATATACAATAAAACTAAGTCTTTAAAGGTAAGAAATTCTTATTAGTACCGTATAAAATCTTTATACAGTTGTTAATTGTTATGCTGTTTCCGCGTAATTACTTTGCACATAAGGCCTAATATAGAAAATTTTGATCAGCATGATGGCCAATGTTTTAAGCATTCGATGTGCATGCTTAAAACACCATAGTGGTTAAAGTATTAAGTGATTTAATGTATTTTGTTCTGATAGAGTTCATTTGCAATAATTTAGACAAAAGTTATTGAATATTATTACATTTTCTGAACGATGTATAGGCTATATAATGTCATGAGTGAATTCTTGCGAAGAACACCCGGTTCTCTGTACTTTATCCCCACTGTCATTATCTGTCCGGTAGTCAGATTCTGCATAATACGTTGCCATGTATCGAGTGACGAGTGGCGCATTACATGTGATATATGTGACTTTGTATTATACAATGTGCCATGATACTGGACAGATTATATATCAATTAGAAGAATCGCCTACTTCAATGTGTGGATATCTCAGTGGTTGTTGTTTGTTGGTTTCTTAAAATATATTAGAATATTAATAATCATTAATATCATGATGAATTCAAAGATATTTTATTCTTAATCATAAAATCATCAAAAACCAATAAAATGATGAATGAAATGTATGTGTGTCATTAAACTGCTGCTGCTCTGGTGAATGTAGGTGTATCGATTGTGTTGATTTAAACCATGTAGTACATTTTCTTGTTACTATAGTAATTACCGTTATTGTGTTTTTTATAATAATACTTCGTGTGCTTTTTTATTTTTTGTTTTGTTTTGTTTCTTATCAAATCTTAATCCAAAATATTCTTTCTGAACTAATTGTTTTCTATTTCAACCTGGTTATATATAACAGGTCCTGACATTATTTTATAGAATTTAATGTTCTAGAAATAGAATGTGTATATGGCACGTCATTGTGAGAGAGTCTAACAAATACGCATATATACAGTATTCCTACCCTAGATTTATAAAGTGCTTTATGTTGTGAAACCTCTTTAAGCGCTGATCATACAGTAGAAATTAAAGGGAAAAAATAATCCAAACTGAAGTATGGGGATACTACGCCCTTGTCGGTAACCAGGGCTCGGTCTAAATTAAACCCTGACGATGACCAGTCGTGGCTCGGCCGCCTTCTACCCTAGTAAAGAAACTGAAACCTGAATATGTTTATACTGTATTCTTAAGTTAGGGAAGACAGAAAATTTGTTTCCCTGTTCACACTTATAAATATCGTACTGTGATTTATGTATTATATTTTCTTGTGTATCTTTTAAATAAATAATGGGGGCATGAGCTTACTAATACCTCCATTCGGTCCGGGTTTTATGTTCAAAATAACGTTCTGTAGTTGCAAAGAAATTTGTCTAAAATAAAGTTCGTACACATTTGACGTTCTCATATAGACTAATGGATAAAAGGGAATTAAAAGGTAACCCAGCTCGAACGGCGCTAGTATCGGACTTGCGGGTTAGTGCTATATTCTTTAATGGGAATTTACTGTCTGTTTATGTGTATAAAATTTTCTGTAAAATTGCAGCATCTCATTTCTTTTGTTACACAAAGTAAATTGCTTAACAAAATTGATTTTACCAAAACCCCTAAACGTATACTTCCCGTGTTGATGTAATATCCGAGAATCAATGTCATAGAACCCGTAATATAATGTATAGCTTTTATTTGAGTAATTGCTGTTTTTACTCCTTCAAGGTTCTATGTGTCACTATATTAAAAAACATTATTAAAGTGTACCGCTTTAAGTTTTGTCAGTAACAAGAACACTGTTGCACGTCTCAATATGAAATGAAAACTGTAGTTAGACGGATGCACAAGCGAAAAATGAAAAATGCGGAACTGCAGACGGACGTTAAGCGTTAGATAAAATCTGCGGTACTGCAGACGAATGTATAAGCTTTAAAATGAAATATGCGAGACTGCAGACGGCTGTTAAGCGTTAAAATGAAATATAGGAGACTGCAGACGGACGTTAAGCGTTAAAATGAAATCTGCGGAACTGCAGACGGACGTTAAGCGTTAAAATGAAATCTGCGGAACTGCAGACGCACGTTAAGCGTTAAAATGAAATATGCGGGACTGCAGACGGACGTTAAGCGTTAAAATGAAATCTGTGGGACTGCAGACGGACGTTTAGCGTAAAGCTTGGTTCCCACTAGAACGTAACGCAAGGACGTAAACGCAACGCAAGCATTTTAACCAATAACAAGCGAAGTTATAGACAGTTAGCAATCACAAGCGAATAAGCCATCGCTTGTGATTGGTCAATTCACTTGCGTTGCGTTACGTCCTTGTGTTGCGTCGCTAGTGGGAACCACGCTTTAAAATGAATTCTGCGGGACTGCAGACGGACGTTAAGCGTTAAAATGAAATCTGCGGTACTGCAGACGGACGTTAAGCGTTAAAATGAAATCTGCGAGACTGCAGACGGACGTTAAGCGTTAAATAAAATCTGCGGTACTGCACACGGATATATAAGCGTTAAAATGAAATATGCGAGACTGCAGACGGACGTTAAGCGTTAAAATGAAATCTGCGGGACTGCAGACGGACGTTAAGCGTTAAAATGAAATCTGCGGAACTGCAGACGGACGTTAAGCGTTAAAATGAAATCTGCGGAACTGCAGACGGACGTTAAGCGTTAAAATGAAATCTGCGGGACTGCAGACAGACGTTAAGCATTAACATGAAACCTGCGGGACTGCAGACGGACGTTAAGCGTTAAAATAAAATCTGTGGAACTGCAGACGGACGTTAAGCGTTAAAATGAAATCTGCGGAACTGCAGACGGACGTTAAGCGTTAAATAAAATCTGCGGTACTGCAGACGGGTGTATAAGCGTTAAAATGAAATATAGGAGACTGCAGACGGACGTTAAGCGTTAAAATAAAATCTGCGGGACTGCAGACGGACGTTAAGCATTAAAATGAAATCTGCGGAACTGCAGACGGACGTTAAGCGTTAAAATGAAATCTGCGGAACTGCAGACGGACGTTAAGCGTTAGAATGAAATCTGCGGGACTGCAGACAGACGTTAAGCACTAACATGAAACCTGCGGAACTGCAGACGGACGTTAAGCGTTAAAATGAAATCTGCGGAACTGCAGACGGACGTTAAGCGTTAAATAAAATCTGCGGTACTGCAGACGGATGTATAAGCGTTAAAATGAAATATGCGAGACTGCAGACGGACGTTAAGCGTTAAATAAAATCTGCGGTACTGCAGACGGATGTATAAGCGTTAAAATGAAATATGCGAGACTGCAGACGGACGTTAAGCGTTAAAATGAAATATAGGAGACTGCAGACGGACGTTAAGCGTTAAAATGAAATCTGCAGGACTGCAGACGGACGTTAAGCGTTAAAATGAAATCTGCGGAACTGCAGACGGACGTTAAGCGTTAAAATGAAATCTGCGGGACTGCAGACGGACGTTAAGCATTAACATGAAACCTGCGGGACTGCAGACGGGCGTTAAGCGTTAAAATGAAATCTGCGGAACTGCAGACGGACGTTAAGCGTTAAAATGAAATCTGGGGAACTGCAGACGGACGTTAAGCGTTAAATAAAATCTGCGGTACTTCAGACGGATGTATAAGCGTTAAAATGAAATATGCGAGACTGCAGACGGACGTTAAGCGTTAAATAAAATCTGCGGTACTGCAAACGGATGTATAAGCGTTAAAATGAAATCTGTTAAGCGTTAAAATGAAATCTGCGGAACTGCAGACGGACGTTAAGCGTTAAATAAAATCTGCGGTACTGCAGACGGATGTATAAGCGTTAAAATGAAATATGCGAGACTGCAGACGGACGTTAAGCGTTAAAATGAAATATAGGAGACTGCAGACGGACGTTAAGCGTTAAAATGAAATCTGCGGAACTGCAGACGGACGTTAAGCGTTAAAATGAAATCTGCGGGACTACAGACGGACGTTAAGCATTAACATGAAACCTGCGGGACTGCAGACGGACATTAAGCGTTAAAATGAAATCTGCGGAACTGCAGACGGACGTTAAGCGTTAAAATGAAATCTGCGGAACTGCAGACGGACGTTAAGCGTTAAATAAAATCTGCGGTACTGCAGACGGATGTATAAGCGTTAAAATGAAATATGCGAGACTGCAGACGGACGTTAAGCGTTAAATAAAATCTGCGGTACTGCAGACGGATGTATAAGCGTTAAAATGAAATCTGTTAAGCGTTAAATAAAATCTGCGGTACTGCAGACGGATGTATAAGCGTTAAAATGAAATATGCGCGACTGCAGACGGACGTTAAGCGTTAAAATGAAATATAGGAGACTGCAGACGGACGTTAAGCGTTAAAATGAAATCTGCGGGACTGCAGACGGACGTTAAGCGTTAAAATAAAATCTGCGGTACTGCAGACGGACGTTAAGCGTTAAAATGAAATCTGCGGGACTGTAGACGGACGTTAAGCGTTAAAATGAAATCTGCGGGACTGCAGACGGACGTTAAGCGTTAAAATGAAATCTGCGAGACTGCAGACGGACGTTAAGCGTTAAAATGAAATCTGCGGGACTGCAGACGGACGTTAAGCGTTAAAATGAAATCTGCGAGACTGCAGACGGACGCACTATATAAGCGTAAAACGTACACAATTAAGTGTTGTTTTTTAAATACCAGAATAATACAGTATTTTTAATACAACCCAGTATTTTAGATTCCATGGACGAGACACTCTACTCTTTTATTAAACTAAACTATAATCAATGAGTTTAAACATTTGCTACTTTAAATTGTTATTATTTTTGACATGATAAAGTTTATTTATCTGCATAGCACTGAATTGTGACAATCACAGCCATTTAACCATTTATTTGTATCAAGACACTATGTGAAATGGCACGTTCTTTAGCACGTTAATAAACTAAAATGAATTATAACTTCTTCTGTCTCAGACTGTTTCGTTTTATTTTGAAACCATAGAAAGATATATCGGTTCCTTTTCATCTTTATTTTGTACAAAAAATATTCGTTTTCTTTATAAAACAACTAAACTAAAATGACAGTAACTTTTAACTCACTAATGTAAATCTCTTTTGATATCCATTACTTTTAATATTTTGTAACTCGAAGTAATTCTTAATTGATCTTTTTTCTGTTGGAATAATTAAACTAGATACATAATAATAATAATTCTGTATAATTATATTTGTCACATCTTATTTTATTATCTTACGCACATTCAATTAAAGGAATGCGATATAAATGTGTTTTTACGCCGAAATTGTGTTACTGTATTCGAGAACCATCACGACATGGTGGTACGCGAGTACATACTTACAGTAGTAAGATCAATTGATTTCAAAGTAATTTTACGTTGAATTAACCACCTCATTTAGAAAGCACGTTTTGTCAATAACATTCAGATTCTGTTTTTAAAATGCTATTACATATAAGTTATTCTAAACATGCCTGGAATGTATGTACACTTTAAAATGTTTTGTCAAATAATGATCGTGATATGAATAAGAAGTGCAACTAATTGCTTCAACTAGGTACACAAATAACATTATATGGAAGAAACCTTCTGATCTTTTGAAAAGTAATTGATTAGGCCTACATAAATATATTTATTATTATAACTAATGTCTGTAAAATGTATCTTTAAAGGACGAGTTGCTATATCTACCACAGAGCACAGATTGAAAGATTCATAGACATTTCCTTCTTGTACACAGTCGTCGCAGGGGTGGCGCCAGGATCTTCTCGACGCGGGGGCTACATTCCCCGACGAGGGGGCTATGCGAGCGAAGCGAGCAACACTAGGCTGGGGCCAGGGGGCCGCCAAGGGCCCCCGGTAGTGGGGGTCCAGGGGGCGAAGCCCCCGGAAGCAACGCGTTCTAGCGTCATTTGAGGTCATTTTAATCAGATTTAGGGTAGCCATTTTTTCCATTTTTTATTATTTTTTATAAAATACTGCGTGCAAAAAAACGATGCGCGATGACTGTTTCATTCAATCCTTATTTTTCAATTTAAAAAATAAAAGTTCAAAGAAAATTTAGAAAAATAGAGTTGGAGGTCCCGGAAATTGGACTTATTATACTTCAAAACATGAAACAAAATATATAAGTCCCTATCATGGTTGTGACTGAGCTAAGAAATGTTTGAAAAATAGAGATGTTAGGTCCCGGAAAATGCACTTCTTGTATTTCGAAATATGACCAGCTTTATTGTTGGGGCTGAGCTAAGAAAATGTTTAAAACTAGAGCTGCAGGTCTTAAAAAAATTGCATTTTATACTTTGGAAACATCAGGCCTAGAGGCTTAAAAACGCAAGCGTAGACCTTTTTCAGTCGGGGAAATAAGTTTATTCCTCCCAAGTGTATGCGTGCGTACCATCTGGACTTCCGAGTGGTGAGAAATTCATGACATACAGGACATTGAAAATGTAATAACTTAGCTATAATAAGATGTTGGCTAAGCGAAAATGGCATGTTTTTGTGTTTAGTAATGGATGAAAAATTTATTTTAGGTGCCCCACGGTACAGAAGGTTCTTGTAAATTAAAAAATTGGTGAACACACGAACAATTAACATAATTCGTTTTTGCTGTAGTGTAGCGTACGTCGACGCAGTACACGACGTAACCGTCAGTAAACTTCGCCTGGAAAATAACTAAAGTACACATTTTGGTCGCTGGATGGAACATGATATCACGCGTCTCGACCCAAACGTTGAACGATTCGTACAAATGGATACCGCCAGACAAGTGCGAACCTAGCTATTGTTTTCTATAGTAAGTTAGATCGCTGGCAATTAAATGAATGCATATAAAGTGCATAATATCACTCTGACGTACTCTCACAGTCAATGAAATGTCGCGGTTTTCTAGGCGCTGAAGCTAGCTACGAAGTGAACGCGAACGCTTTTTACTGTATATTATATTCCCCGACAAAAAGTACCCGTGTTCCCTTCGGTAACCGTCGGTAAACTTCGCCTGGAAAATAACTACATTACACATTTTGGTCCCTGCTGGATGGAACTTGATATCACGCGTCTCGACCCAACGTTGAACGATTCGTACAAAGGGATACCGCCAGACAAGTGCGTACCTAGCTAATGTTTAGTAGTAAGTTAGATCGCTGGCAATAAATGAATGCTTAAAAGTGCATAATATCCCTCTAGTACAGGAAAGATATGCTCAGAATCAGTAAAAGGTTGAAAAAATTGCAACAGAATTTTTTTCACCACAATGCTATTCTATAAGGTCCCTATATGAACATACTAAAAGTCTAGAAAAATCCAGGTAGGGGAAATAGGTTTTTTTAAACAAAATGGCCGCCAATGGCGAAAAATGTCTAAAAATGAACAAAAAACATATATTTTATATCTAATTACCACTTGATAGCAGTTTTTATAATGCTTTTTTATATTTCTTTAGTGTCAAACATTTAAACTGCAATATACATATTAATTTAAGTGCTATTTAGCAACAAAAACACACATTTAAGTATCAAGATATCACCACGGTTATAATAATAGACAACGTAGTCCTATGCATTATAATGCAGGACTACGGTGTCTAATAAAACAGTTCATTTACATTTGTACTGTCACAACAATAGAATTATACAATCTTAGAATCTATTAATCCATTCATTTTCATTGTCCAGTTATCATCTTCTGTCTATAGGTAGGAATTAAGCATGTGCTGATGCCGTGGTATTCGTCCCAAACAGTGGTACTGGTGGTAAATTTGTCATCAATGGACACATCACGCCATTTGTAACTTTCCATTCCCCAGTCTGTGGGTTGAAGAAGAGTACTTTCTATCCACTGCTGTACCATGGTAATATACACGCAGGGAATGACATTTTGCAGCATTTGTTGTAGGGGGAATAGACTTTATTTCAAGTGCTGTTTTGCTTTTTGCTACTTTCTCCCAGAACGTATTCCTCCATACAGTATAGCTACCAATGCCAATTCCTCTGATGCGATGGTTTCTTTTTTTTTGGAGACGTTTGGTTTTACAGAGTTTGTAAGCATACTACTGCCCAGGTGTTATGACTTTTTAAGACCTTTTCCTATACCAAATAGATGGGATGTAGTATCATATCCCTGGATTCCATGTATAAAAAGCAAACTAATTTTTACAGAGCTTCACACCAAGGACAGACTTTACATGCATTCACAGTGCTCCCCCATCGAGAACATACAGTATTAAATCAATGAATGAAGCAACCGTGACAGAATATAAATTTAAGAGGAAAGAACACATGGGTCAAACCAACCATATTCATCAATAAAGAATCAGTGCACTCACATATACTATTTCATCATCTATGTGAGACAGTCATACACAATGCATCATTTGGTGAAAAAGAATCTTATACTTTTCCTGCAGCCCTCTTTTACTCCATTGACCCCATACACACTGCTAGACTATTCAGAAACCTTCATCTCACTGCCCACTGTTTGCTACATCAAACCTTTTGGCCCGAAACAGCAACATTTCAAGACACTTATTATGTCAAGTCAAGTCAAGTATCATTTATTATCATTTGTTTTAGGAAAAACATAGAAATTCTGTTTGCTCTGTTGGCGGAGCACAATATCCAACGGACACAAAAAAAAAAAAAAGTGTCTACATCATATTTAAGGCTCTAATAGATCCTGGAAAGAAACTATTTGTAAATCGTGCCTTATTGGCCTTAATAGAACGAAATCGCCGACCGCTGCGCATCAACTGGAACATACTAGAGGCCGGATGAAAGTGATCATCTTTGATAGCCACTGCCTTTTTCAGAAGACGATCCGAAAATATGTTCTCCAAAGGCAGTTGTGTAGATCCAATTATACGCGATGCGGTCTTGACTATTCTATTTAGGTCACGCTTTTCATTTTCGGTAGCGCTACCGAACCATACCGTTAAAGAATACGTTATTACACTCTCTATAACTGACCTATAGAAGGACGACATTATTTCAGAGTTTATACCAAATGATTTAAGTCTACGTAGGAAGTAGATTCTTCTTTGGGCCTTTCTAATAATGTTACGTGTGTTAATATGCCACTTCAGATCATTTGAAATATAAATACCCAAGAATTTAAATTCTTCTACAAACTCAACTGATATACCATTAATAAATATTGGATATTTGACATTAAGTGATTTACGGAAATCAACAACCATTTCTTTAGTCTTAGATACATTCAAGAACAGATTGTTTTCGTTACACCAGTCTACAACTCGTTTAACTTGGTTGCGATAATTAGACTCATCACTGTCATCATTGATTAGACCTACAATGGTAGTATCATCCGCAAATTTAGCGATGTGACAGTTACTGTAGTAGGTAACACAGTCATAGGTAAATAAAGTAAAAAGAAAGGGCGACAGTACACAGCCCTGTGGTACACCTGTATTTATAATACGCTTATCTGATATAATGGTACCCACTTTAGTACGTTGGGGTCGATCAGTTAGAAAGTTTAACACCCAGTTACATATAGAAATATCGAAACCGATTTCAACCATCTTAGTGTGTAAAAAAAAAAAAAAAAAAAACAAAAAAAAAACGTGTACCATGTATGTTTGTTACGTTATGTGAAGGCAAAGTAAACTATTGTGTTTAATGGCTATAATTATGGGCCGTAAGTAAATTTGGTTTAGGAAAAGGTGTTGGCCTTAAAAATCATCACATCACAGTAGGAGTTGTATGTCAAATTCTGTAAACCAAACAGTTTTAAAAAAAAGAAGAAAACATTGCATCAGGAATTTGGCATTGGTACCTATATATTATGGAGGGAAGTCAATGGAGACTTTAGACAGCCTCTTTTCTTTGAGAAAGTTGCAAAAAGCAAATCTATTCCCTTGCTGCAAAATTTCATTTCGTGAGTCTTTATTACCAGGTATAGCAGTGGATAGGAGATACTCTTCAACCCACAGACTAGGGATGGAAAGTATTGATGACAAATTGACTACCAGCACCAGAGAAACTATTAAAGTTGATTAGATGTACCTATAAATAAGGTTGTAGTAAAATGAATTGCCGTTGCAGAAAATATGGTTTGGACTGCTGCTCCACTATTTTTTAAGAATGCCACGGCATCAGCACATGCTCAATTCCCCACCAATAGATGGAGGATGAGATACTGACAAGATGAAAGTGAAATTACCGCATTTATTTGAATAAATGCCCTTGGTGGTTGATTTTTAAGAAGGGTAGTGGGGGCGTGTAATCGTCGTGATGAGGAGTTTATTCGGAGAGGCGTATATTTTTGTGGGTGTAATATGGGAAACGTGTATAATCAAATAAATACACCCTTTAGATATGAACAAATACAACACCATTCAGTGAATTCTATTACAAATAGAGATGTGTTAAAATACAATATTGTGTATAATATGCATGTGGCGGGGCGTACATTCGAGGAAATAAATTCAAAATGATGTCCGATGGGAGCGGGGGAGGGGGTGCGGTGGCGTAGGTTATTCAAAATGATGTCCTATGGAGGGGGAGGGGGGCATTTATTCGATTTTTCTAAATGTAGCGTTTATCCGAATAAATACGGTAATAGATTGTGGCGCAAGGATTTTCCCGATGGGGGGGGGGGGGAGGGGTGGAGAGCGCAGCCAGCATCAATTGGCTGGGCCATCAATGGGAGCGCACCCAGAGGTTCCGATAATATTATACCGGTAAAGGGTAGTTTTACTCACTTTTAAAAATGAAAATCCTTGAAACAGCACTCAATGGGGTATTGTTTTATAATTATTAGGAAATATCATCATATTATTGTCTATATACATAAAAAATAGCCAATTGTGGAGAGGGGATGGGGGGACGGACAGACTCCCTCACCCTTCCCATTTGATCTCCCATCCCTATACCCCTCCCCACTGGCACCACCAATGTTGTAATATATTGTTATAACAGTACAAATGTAAATGAACTGATTTATTAATAGACACCGTAATCCTATGTATTAAGCATAGGAAGGACTGCGTTTTATATATTATTATAACAATAGGGATATATCTAGATACTTAAACATTTGTTTTTTCGGCCATTTTCTAATTAACAGCACTTAAAATAATGTGTTTATTGTAGGTCAGATCTTCGAAATTGTAAAGAAATATATAAACCATTGTAAAAACTGTTATAAAGTGGTAATTAGATCTATCATTTATGTTTTTTTGGTCCTTTTTTAGGAATTTTCGCCATTGGCGGCCATTTTGTTTAAAAAAACCTATTTCCCCTACCTGGATTTTTCTAGACTTTTAGTATATTCATATAGGGACCTTATAGAAATGCATTGTGGTGAAATAAATTCTGTTGCAATTTTTTCAACCATATTTCATAGTTTTCCTGTACTACTCTGACGTACTCTCACGGTCAATGGAACGTCGTGGTTTTCTAGGGGCTGAAGCTATGAAGTGAACGCGAACGTTTTTTACTGTATATTATATTGCCCGACAAAAAGTACCCGTGTTCCCCGTCGGGGAGCCTAGCCCCCGTAGCCCCCCCCCCCCCTGGCGCCACCACTGAGTCGTCGTAAAGAAATGCCGAAAATATCCATCATCAAACGGTCATCTCGTTTTTGTCGAGACTGAACCACAATGTAAATCAGGTATATCACAAGAATAACTAACATAATATCCTCCCCTTGTCCAATATCGTTTCTTTAGAATAAGTTAAGTAGATGAACATTATGTATATCTGACATAACAAAATCAACTCTCTCTTGTTCACCACTCAGGCAATTAATGTCTACTGTTAATCTAGTATTTTAAGTCAAGTACTTTCAAAGAATAATAATATTATGGTCTTCTGTAAGCAATAAAATAAAATCTGCGGTACTGCAGACGGACGTTAAGCGTTAAAATGAAATCTGCGGGACTGCAAACGGACGTTAAGCGTTAAAATGAAATCTGCGAGACTGCAGACGGACGTTAAGCGTTAAAATGAAATCTGCGGGACTGCAGACGGACGTTAAGCGTTAAAATGAAATCTGCGAGACTGCAGATGGACGCACTATATAAGCGTAAAACGTACACAATTATTAGGTGTTGTTTTTTAAATACCAGAATAATACAGTATTTTTTAATAAAACCCAGTATTTTAGATTCCATGGACCAGACACTCTTTTATTAAACTAAACTAATCAAACTAATCAAATTAAACATTTGCTGCTTTAAATTGTTATTGTTTTTGACATGATAAAGTTTATTTATCTGCATAGCACTTGTGACAATCACAGCCATTTAACCATTTATTTGTATCAAGACAGTATGTGAAATGGCACGTTCTTTAGCACGTTCATAAACTAAAATGAATTATAACTTCTTCTGTCTCAGACTGTTTCGTTTTATTTTGAAACTATAGAAAGATATATCGGTATCTTTTCATCTTTATTTTGTACAAGTATTTCAAGTCAAGTACTTTCAAAGAATAATAATATTATGGTTTCCACAAGATTGGTATATTGCTTTACGGACCTTATGTTCCCTAATGTTTACTTTATTTCAATTCAGATCAAGAATAGGCCTATGCAATTCCCACATTGTTTTCAGTACTTTTCAATAATCCAGTCGTTGAAATTGTATTTAATTATAAGAAGTGAAGGTGTATAATTATAGATTTAAAGGAAACATTCATTCAATATATTATTCACATGATCTGGCCTCAATATGACATTTTTGTCAAAACATAGAACTTATTAAATAAGATAAACGTTTTCCCGAATTATAATGTTATACTGACAGATCTTTCTACTGATGTTTATTATCACCTTACATACTAATTATGGCTTTATTTTCGAAAAAGTAGCATTTATTATATGATTTATTTACCATTGTTGGTAATTCCAATTTAAATTACAATTCTTACCCCAAGCAATTACACTTGAATTGTTCGTAAAGATACAATGTTTGTGGTATAAGCACATATCCTCGCATGATAAAACATATTAATGCTCAAAGGTGATGCGATTGCAACATAACTGAATTAATGACGACATTAGCTTATATTAAGAACCCCACAGGGTAAAACAGTCTGACTCTTCTTCTATATTAGTGAAATTAATGCATTTTATTATAATAAGAAACTCAGTAGTGTTATAACGGCTAAATGAAACTATTTTGGCAAATTCTTTATCATCATTCGCGATCTGTCAGTGCTATGTTGTTACAATGGCTAGCGTCCATGCAAATCAAAACCACATTGATTTACTTCAAAGTAATCTTGTTAAGCCGTTTTGTCTGGAAATAATTTTCTGTGCATTCATGGTTGAATAGATAACCTGTTGTAAGATGATGTCGTTGACATGTTATCGTTCTCGTTCCTCACCCGTGACCCTACTGCAGGACCTTCTTCCCATACGATGTTATTCTTATTATGATTAATCTTGCTTGTTTAGGCTAATCATGAGCATCATCACCATCGTCGTCGTCGTCGTAGCCTTTATTCTATATTTATCATCCTCATCAGCATCTTGACAAACACAGGTCACATGCTAGACTATTGTTCTTAGATTTCTCCTCGGCATTCAACACTGTTCAGCCACACCTCTTAATTAACAAGCTGAAGTTGATGGATGTTAATCCTGTGCTGAATCTTTGGGTAGCTGATTTTCTTACAACAGAAAGCAGTCAGTCACATTCAATGATTCGGTTTCTGGTTGTTTGCCTTGTAATTACTGGTGCTCCTCAGGGCTGTTCGCTGTCGCCCCCTCCTTTTTTTCACTTTACTCTAATGATTTTGTACCTCCTGTTATTGACCAAACTAAATGCTTCTCTATTAAATTTGCAGATAACACTTGTTTAGTAGGTTTAATCGATGACAATAATAATCTTTAGATTTATATAAGGAATATGTTAATTCTTTTGTCAATTGGTGTACCCAAAAATCATCTCGTACTTAATGTCGAAAAAACTATGGAAATTGTTGAGTTGAGTGTCTGTTGATCAATGGTAAAGAGGTGGAAATTGTTAAAGATCATAAATATCTTGGCAATTATATTGACGATAAACTAAATTGGAATGTTAACACGGAAAAGCTCGATACCAAATGTAATAAAAGAATGTACTTTCTACGTGGAATGAGAACATTTAAAGTTAAGTTCATTTATTTTTTTATTTATTTGTTTTTTTTTGGATTACGTAATTCTGTTGTACAATCTGCTCGCTTCACTTTGTTTCACTATAATGGTTCAATGAACTACTCGAACTGGGTAGTAACAAAGTGCGAGGCAGCGAGGCACGCGAGGCAGGGAAGGCATGCGAGGCAAGTCAGAAATTTATGCGAGGCATCGTTTTACCATCATCAAAAAATGCGAGGTATCATTTTATCATTTCTCAAAATTGCAAGGCAGGAAATCACCGAAATTGAAGTAGCCTAGGCCTAGGCCCGCTAGGCTAGTTTCCTTTTGCACCTGCCTTGTATTTTAACCAACTTTATCCTGAATACCACAGCCTATTAGAATTAGTAGGCCTACTTTAATGAAGAAAAATCACATAAAAGTAACAATAAATCCATTAAATTGGTGATTTTACAGACGTTGTTTTTCTCGCATTTCGCACACTCAATGTTCAATATTTTGGTTTCTATGGAACGCCAAAAGAGCAAAATTAATTAGAGGGCTAAAAACTCTGTGGAATCCATTTATATTTAACGCATTATTTGGTGAAAATCAAGTACAATTTCAATAGATTTTGTCACTGTCAGTAAGGAAAAATGTTACTGTTGATAATGTACACGGTTTCGTTACCTTTTAAAGAATAAAATAGAAAAATTCATCATAATATCCTTAGTAGGATGTCCTAGGTCTAGACTAGGTAGTGATGTTGATTTAGGATCGATTATTATTCTTTGAAAACAGAACAGTATCAGCAGTAACATATTACAACATTTTTATTGACAAATTAACAAATATATTGAAATAAAACGTGTTTTTCACCAATAAATGCATGAGAAATTGACGCATTCCACTGAGTTTTAGTCCTCTATTATCGTTGCTCTTTTGGCGCTCCATAGAAACAAAAATATTGAACATTGAATAAGTGAAATTCGCGAACAGTGTGCGAGAAACACGACTGTAAAATCATTAATTTAAGGATTTATTTGTTACTTTTTATGTGATTCTTTCATTAAAGTACTCATGAGGTATACTTCTAAGGTGTGGTATATACACGATAAAGTTAGTTATTTATCAAATTTGGAGTAAAAATACAAGCGAAGGAAACTAGCGCCAGGTTTATTAGTACGTACATGGACAACAATAAATTAAAATCGTTCGTAATATACCTAGCTTACTAAAACAGGAATAGTGTATCATTATTAAATATTACACCAATTATTATTTTATCAAAATTGATTAGATTATTTTCTACATAGGCCTCTTATCTAGGTTAGGGCTAAGCATATTAGCTAAAGTTTAATTTTAGGCCTAGTATTACAAGTCTTTTTTCACACGCGCTTCAGAATTCTGTTGCAATTTTTTTCTTTGCGGCATGTTATTGGATCGGCATATCAGTTACCTTTTATTCACCGCCAGTTATTGAACTTGTCCTGGCAATCGCTGTTCACTTTATTTGCGAGAGAGGTACACGTGTTGTTCCTAGAGAATGGAATGTCAAAAAATGTCTTTGGCACGCCGCTCAGAGAGAAGTCTGTGCGTTGCTGCTGAAACCACGTGCTATAGGAGGGGAATGCACCACAATCCTCTGAGCTGAGGGCTGAATCATTCCGCTACCTGCTAAATAGTAAAGAGGGATTTTCCATCTCTCGGGTCTACCGGATCTAGGCGCAGGGGTGTGACAAAATATTATTTTCACTCTGCTATGTTCGAGAGACATGTGAGTAAAATAAAATAAACAACATGATGAGTGTATACACGAATCTATTTAGGTACGCTTGTATCGATTGATTATTAGGCCTATAATATAGCATAATAGCACGTTAAGATATGCCTCGCACCTTTTTGAAATTGTAAACTATATGCCTCACATGCCTCGCACTTTTGGAAATGATAAAATTATGCCTCGCACAAATATTTGGCATGCCGCGCTTGCCTCGCGTGCCTCGCTGCCTCGCACTTTGTCAACACTCAACTGAACTTATAGTAAGAAAAAATGAAATTCGATTATTAAGCAAGCGAGTAAGATTAGGCCTATAGGCACCGATGTTAAATTGTTAGAACACTTATGTAATGAAATGATGTCTAAAAAACGTAATTGTATTATGTCTGATGTTACTCGGGTGTGTAGAAAGCGACGACCTCGAATTGGACGACCCCAACGACTCGGGCGACCTCGAATTGAACGACCTCGAATTGAACGACCCATAACACGAAACCGACGACCCCTATAGCCTAGCCTAGCCTAGGCCTAAGTGTGGTATAACATCCCGAAGCCGAACATAGCCAAAGATCTTTAAACTATACCTTATTATATACTCGCAAGCAAGCAATTGATTGGAAAAAATACAGAAATATCGCCATTTGATACTGATTGCGTCGACACGAACAAACGAAAAGATATGGAACGCCAAGAGTGCATCAATAAAACTGCATTCGACATATTAAAAATAAATTAAAAAGAAATAAGTATTATACAATACATGGTTAAACCATGTAATTACATACTACAATTTTGTTAGTTTGAAACAGCAAAGGAACTTGTAGTCATATTTAATAATTTAATTGTTTTTAATCTTTCAAGGTAAAAATGCAGTGCACTCCATAATATTTTTCTCGCGTGTATGCCTACCACGTAAAATCACGTTGTCTCTCAGGACTATTATATTGATATTCTTCGAATGAGGTTAAATAATTATTATTTTTTATTTACTATCTTTTAATATCATATTTTATTGAATTTTACAATGTTAATACACAATTATTTTACTTCAACTGCCGCCTGAGGGGGCAACATGTTTACGTCATTTTTGGCAAAAAACGATCATTTTCGGTCATGTTTTAGGCCTTATATTTTGGAATCTACAAGTCAGATATTCATAATTATTTCTCTTTAATTATAATATTTAATAATATATACTAAAAACCGTGATATATAAACTTTGGAATATACATCGTTATATCTAATAATTAATATAAATAGAACTTCTATTAAATAGAAACGAGCACCGGCGAAAGTATTAAGCATTTGGCGTTTCATAGAAAATAACGTTTTTCTGGCGGCGCCTCAACTTGTCGGCGGCTCAACTTGGCCTAATCCTGCATGGGGAAAGCCATAAGAAAGCTTTACATTTCACACATGCATTGTATACGGTCAAACCATGGAGGTATAAAAATATTTTTACCAAACCATGGAGCTGGTCAAACCATGGTCAAACCATGGAGTAATTACTCCATGGTCAAACCTTACCTGCCGCTGAAAAGAGGCCTGGTTTGCCATGTTTATGATATTTCGTGTGCTAATCGAGTCGAATGCAGTTTTAATGATGCACTCTTGGCGTTCCATATCTGTTCGTTTGTTCGTGTCGACACATTCAGTATCAAATGGCGATATTTCTGTATTTTTTCAATCAATTGCTTGCTTGCGAGTATTATATAAGGTATGGTTTAAAGATCTTTGGTTATGTTCGGCTTCGGGATGTTATACCATACTTAGGCCTAGGCTAGGCTAGGCTATTATAGGGGTCGTCGGTTTCGTGTTATGGGTCGTCCAATTCTAGGTCGTCCAATTCGAGGTCGCCCGGGTCGTTGGGTGGGGTCGTCCAATTCGAGGTCGTCGCTTTCTACACACCCGATGTTACTCACCCTGTCTTTGATACCCTTGTTACCTGCAGATCAGGTAGATTAGGCCTACTCCACCCCAAAGTCAAAACAAACAGATTTAGAAACACACATATTCCATCAGCTATCAGGTTGTATAATAGAGATTTTAAACGTTAGTCCGCTTATTACTCATGTTTCTGTTAGTTCCTGTTTATTATTAATTTTAGTTTTGTAATTTATGTTATATTCATACTAACTCAAGTATTGCCGTTTTGCCGTTTTAACAATGACGTTTTATCGTATCGTATCGTAACATCTTATAATCCTGTTTATTTTTGTTCTGCTGTGCTTTTTATATTTCTTGTTTATAGTATTTAATTACCGTATCTTATCGTATTATCGTATCATATCGTATTATCGTATCGTATCGTAACATCTTATAATCCTGTTCATTTTTGTTCTGCTGTGCTTTATATTTCTTGTATGTAGTATTTTATAACAGCCATTCCCCTGTGACTTAAACTATTATTGTTTGTATACATGCTGGGTACTTGTTCAATTATCCTTCGTTAGAGATATACTGTACTTCTGAGTACAGTAAGGTGAAACCTAGTACGAATTCATTATTTTAATAAAACCAATTACCAGCTAGCTGTATTTATAAATTAAAACACTATTCGTATCTCGCACATCAAAGCCGGTGCTTACTGGTTCATTTACATACATGTAACACATTGAATTTATTATAGGCACTGTTTAATAATGAAGATTGAATATTTTATGATATTTCCGTGCTCTGTTCATAAACATCATTATTCACTAATACAAAATTGTGAGAATTTACATAATATTAATGGAACATAGTAACGATAAAAGATACATATTTATTTAATTTGAACAAAGAAACACAGCGCTTATTGACATAATTATGTATCAATCGCTTACATTTTTGTTTTCCTTCCTTAGGTAAACATAACATGGTTGCAAACAATCATTGTTTTTGCCTTGCAATATCATCATCAACACATGCTTTAAATGATGGTAATTTATTATAGCCATGACTTATTATTTTATAGGCCATTCATCGTTATTTTGGAATTAAATTAATTAATACCACTTAATAATAAGCTACTGATACTGTCAGTGAAACTTTATACCGTTATTAATTTTAACGATACCTATTATTACAGATATATTTATGCAAGAAATGTTGTAATAATCCCAAATGATTGTATATTATTTTATTAATGCTATTAGGCTATGCATGAATCATGCGCAAAATTAAGTTTCACATTCCATATAATTTATAATTTGACTCAAAATCTTGTAATGATAGACAAACACGACAATTTATAATAACAATTTTTAAAATAAAATAATTATTGGAATTCGTATTATTCGTAAAAACATAAATTAATTGTACAAGTGTCAATATAATCTAGAACTCTAAGTTACAATACAATAAATTGATAATTGGGAGTACTTTGAAGCAGAAATCAATTACTGTTTACAAAATGTATAAAATACGATTTCTTAGAAAGAAGGACAGACTAAAATAAAACTTAAGTTGTTTTTATCATTTGTATTAATAAATAATATCCATAGGTCATAATCATTAGAGAGCGTGAAATCATGTTCTATGTTTCTTGATTCTTCTTTTGTCAAAAAGTTCAGTTCAATACAAAATTGTTAATATCTTCAAATTCACCATTGTTACAATGTGCGCACACACATCAGTTCAACCACTTTTTTTACAATCATCTTTAAACATTAAACTGGCACCATAACATTTGTTTAGTGAAGAAGATACTTTGCAATACAATTTTTGTTGTAACTTATTTGACCACTCTGATTTATATGATTCTGACAAAGGCCATGTTCAATATTCTAACTGAAAATGATGTGAATGCCAGATTAAATACAGACATTAAATACATTATCATAAGATCATCATCAATTGTACATTTTGTCAAGTGCATCAACACATATACTTTATTATTTATATTTTAAGTGGCAGTTACTGAAGTTACAGTTTGTTGCATACTATTATCCATTTCTATAATAGACAAAAGGACCCAGCCAAGATCATCATAAAGGGTTTCACTGAGTGTATACCGTGGGGCATTTAGAAAATAACGTGCCATATGTAGTTCAAGCCTTTCAATTATTATACCAAACACACTTACATTCTAATATTGATTGATGGAAGTACAATTCTTTCAAAGTATATTACAATAGTACATTCTATAAAAAATATCTAGATTATTAAACTGTTTAGACGTGGTGTTCGTTCATATTGGTTAATAATAATAATAATAACAGGATTTTTATAGCGCACATACCACTCAAGAGTGCTCAAGGCGCATTCAAAAAAATAAAACAAATCATACAAATTCCCGACAAATAAAATGCAATTTCTTTGGAGGGTCCCCATCCGTTCTCGTTCTGTCGCGGTCTCGGACCCCTACATAGGTGACCAAACAAAGGAACAGGATACACATTTGCCTTGCCACAGACGACCGGGTGCTCAGAGACAACAACCAAGACAGAGGCACCCCAAAGATAATGCTGGTCAGGAAAAAGTATACTATACAATTCTAGAACTTTAAGAAACCTCATGATTTCCATATGCCTTAATGAATAAATGTGTTTTTAATAATTTTTTAAAAGTATCAACAGTTTTGCAAAATCTGATAGAGCTCGGTAGAGCATTCCATAGACGAGGAGCAGTAACGGTGAAAGCTCTGTCTCCCCATGAGTGGTGAGACTTAGGTTGATGTAGAAGCACCGTATCACTAGAACGCAGATTCCGTCTGGGAACATACAGCCTAAGCATGTCAGAAATATATTCAGGAGCCATGCCATTAATAGACTTAAAAACAAAGAGTAATATTTTAAAAACAATGCGGTACCTAACAGGAAGCCAATGCCAAGTTTCCAAGGTATTTGATATGTGTGCATATCTTGGTAGTTTTTTAACAACTCGTGCCGCTGTATTTTGAATCAGCTGAAGCCTGTGGAGTTGTTTTTGTGGTAGCCCATATAGCAATGAGTTTCCCATATACAGTCGTGAAGTGACAACAGCATGAACAAGTTGTTTAGCTGCTGCCTCATTAATAAACTTTCGAAAGACGACGTAGAAATAGTTGTTGAGATATGAGAAATCAAAGTCAGCAGCTTTGATCCAAAGAGAATATATTCTGTTTTTTCATCATTTAATTTAAGAAAATTGTTTTTCATCCAGACACGCAATTCATGGATACAATGTTGGAGCAGTTCCAAAGAAATGTCAATGTGTGTCATTGTAGGTTTAAAAGAAATATAAATCTGAGTATCATCAGCGTAAACATGATAGTACAGATCATATTTAATAATGATATCCCGTATTGGGTGTAAATAAATTGTGAACCATTGAGATAGCATCACCAATACATACGTGTTGAGGCCTTTTTTCCAAATATGACCGACACCAATCAAGTGCTTTTCCTTCAATACCAATATACGTACTGAGTCTATTTAACAACACGGAATGGTCAACCGTATCAAATGCTGCACTTAAGTCTAATAATACTAGAGCAGTTAGCTTTCCATCATCCATTGCACGTAGGATATCGTTATTTACACGAAGTAGTGCAGTTTCAGTACTATGATGCACTTTATAGGCAGATTGATACGGATCAAGTAGACTATGGTTTTGTACATGCGACAATATCCGTTTAGGAACAACCTTCTCAATTATTTTTCCTAAAAAACTAAGATTCGAGATAGGTCTGTAGTTTTTCAGAATCTCGGTATCTAGACCTATTTTGTTCAATGTGGGTCGAACATGAGTGACTTTAAGAGACTCTGGGAAAGAACCACTTTCAAGAGACTTATTTACAATATGTGTGATTAATGGAATAAATGCAGAAGTACATTTCAGTGAAGTTGGTACCGGGTCAAGTGCACACGATTTTGAGGGAGAATTTTTGACAATATTTAGAATTTCCTCCTCACTTGCAGGTTCGAACTGAGAAAGCTGTATGGACCTAGTTAAATCATAAGATTTATTTATATTTATACATTTATCAGAAGCAGTTGTAACTTCTGCAGTATTTTCATTTTCTAGTGAATCACGAATTGATTTAATTTTATTTATAAAAAATACAGAATATCTTTCAGCAAGAGCTTCATCTGAGACAGACGAAGGAAGGACTGATGACTTGGAACGATGTAAAAGTTTATTTACTAAATCAAAAAGTTTCTTTTGATCACCTGTCACTAACCAGACTAGAGTAATACCGCGTCTTGGCCTTTTCAATCAGTCCATTTACAATACATCTTTGGTCACAGTATTCCTGTCTATCCTTAAGAAACTTTGATTTCATCCACTTACGTTCAAGTTGACGACGTAATTTCCTTTCAGATCGAATTTCATCTGTATACCACGGTTTAGCTTCCTTTTGCCTAATTGTTTTTTTTTCTGAACTGGCGCATGTAAATCAAGTACAGCTCTGAGATGAGAATAGTTTTCTACACTATCTTCAAGAATCACACTTACATCGGTTATATTAGACACACACGCTTGAATGTCATTTTGGAATTTCTCAATATCAATTTGTTTTAGGTTGCGACTTTTCCTTACAGTTTTACGGGTTGTGGGCCGTTTAAGATCAAACTTGCAAAATATGGCAACATGATCTGACAGGCCAGGATGTATCTTAACATCCGGGAGCAGTAGATCATCTCTAGTGATTATAAGGTTAAGGCAGTGCCCACTAGAGTGTGTGGGTTCATTTATATGCTGCTGGAGACCAAACGATCTAAGCAGTGTTTTAAATCTATTTGCTGCCACATTTTTAGTATTATCCATGTGGATATTAAAATCTCCACAAAAGACAATTTCAGCCGAAAAGAGAATATAGTCAAACAACATTTTTCAAAATCATTGAGGAATTCTGTAACAGACAAGGTTGGTGGTCGATATATGTTAACTAAACGAAGAGATATTATTATTATTATATATATTTTATCTACAGAATGGAATTGATTCAGTAATGTTACTTTCGTCAATTTAAATGTACACGAGAACACATCAATGCATAAATATACCTATCCAGGGTAGCGGAGGGCGCGCTCTACATTGAAATTAATAGCACAGCCCCTAGATCCGTTGATATCTCATAGTGTACTAGTATACACTCTCCAATTCTATTATGTAGTTTGTTGATGTAACTCCAGACCTGTTTGTAATGTGAAATTAGTTTACGACGCCAAACAAAATCTAACTTATTCCGATTGTCAAGACAAATCAAATTGGCTTGAGTCGTGAAGTAGGGTATATATTTATCTTTTAAGCATATTTTTTTATTTCAGTTTTTATCCTATATTATTACTGGTTTCTAATACAGAAATTTAATATTGTTAACATTTAAACAATGTTCTAATTATTCTCATGAGTCAATTGAAATATTCAATTTCATTTAGTGTAGTGTTGTAATTAGTCCTAATGTCTTTCTTATGGTTGCAAATGTGCGTTGTCAGTAAAGTTTAATCAAGTAATTGTCTTTAATGAACGTTCAAATGGCGTGGTTAATTCAGTAACAGAAAGAGATGGTCAAACTGTACAAAATGATTGATACAGTAATTGTATTTCACAGTCATATTTCTTCTGATTGGCTTTAAGTTGTTTTTAAGTCATCATACTTAAATTGTAATTTAGTACTTATATATAACTGTGCCATACTCAACTTACTCTGCTCAGATTAGGTAATAAATGCACGCACGAATTATACATAATGTTGGAAGTGGGTTGCTAATAAAATACGCTTTCAGTTTAAAAGGATATGCTTAACTTAGATTGCAGCCATAATAATACATATCCTGTCTGGATTTAATCAAATTGCTGGTTGACAATTTTTGATAATAATCAAAATCTTCAGGTTAGATTTCGAAAAATTCAAATTCAAAAACTGTTATTGTCCAATATTCATAAAAATAAAAAATTGGAAATTTGTTGATTGACAAACTAAACACACGGAACAAGCACAATATATAACAAGGCCATATAGATGGCTGCAGTCGCGTGCTCAAGTTGGTGTTTACCGACCGACCGACCAACTGACCGACCGACCAACCGACCGACCGACCAACCGATCGACCAACCGACTGAAATTGCTGAACATGTTTAAAGACACCTTCCCTACGTTTTAGAACTACTTTAAAGGCCAGGTGCGGGCAAACAATTTCTATTGATCATACATTCCAATAATTATCGATCTATAGTTTCCCCTATGTTTCATAATTTTTGGGATTTTATTTGTGTTACACGAGCTTGTTGAAAATAAGCACTTTCATATCAGTGGGGGGATAGTTCAAATTACACAGTAAAATCTCTATTCTTTTGTACACAAATTTTGTAAATAGAGAGGCATTTTAAAAAGCTATGAAAAATAAATGGTGTGGTAAAAAATGTTATCAGATGACTAAATATAGGTAATATAACTTGAATATTACATTTCTGATATTTTTATTCAACTTCAGATTTTTATTTTCATGCTATAGCAAAAATTATCCACCATCTTTTTTCACCGTCTAGGGAGTCACCAGACATGTTAATTACATTAGGTTAACTACCGAACTACTGAAAAAAAGTCTTCCTGGTTTTGATGGAAGAATTTTGCCAAATTTTGTATTTGACCATATTAAGGGAAATTCATGTTTTTTCGTCTCGATTTCTGTTACAAATATTTGATTTATGTACAATTAACCAACTATTATATTTAAAATTCATGCCTGTACCTGAGCTTTAAGGTCACAAACTATATTTAATGTAAAAATAATACTATATGGTTCTATTGCGATAACTTTTTTCGTCTTTAAATAGTTAAAAATGTGAAAAATAAGTCGATTCTAATAATTATAGCGGCCCGCTATAAATCCCAAAAATGCATTGCGCGCGGATTGATATTTTTGTTTTTCTTCTGTAATTCACCCACTTTTCGATCGATCGTGAGGCCAAATAAAAACAAATGGAAGACTCCTAACTTGTCAGCGAAAATGCCAGGTTTTCCCCAATTTGTATCAACGGAATCTGAAAAAAATTGAAAGACAATTAATGCAGCAACTATACGACGTCAGGCTAGGTATATAGCTAGCGTACGATGTTCGTACGTTACCGATGTTTACCAGCTAGGCCTACAAAACTAAGCCTAGAGACCGTCCACGAGAGGTCAATCGCCGCGAGCTACTTAAGTAGTGCATTGTTTCTCACTTTTTATCCTAATTTACCATAAAACGTACATTTAAGACAAGGAATGACCTGGTTTAATGTTTTTAAAGTAATATATATGTATTATTTTTACAAAACGTCACAAATTGTATGGAAGGTGTCTTTAACAATGTTGAAAATGTTTAAAATTAAAACATTGATATTTTTTTTAATTTACACGTGCGTAGTCTATCACTTTTGACGTGCTCGTTTAACGTAATTTCGAGTTGAAAAATAAGTCAAGAAAACAGAAATCTGGAAAAAATAGTGCGTATTATCATTTAACGCGCAGTACGCGTGCAAAAACCTGCGCACTCATGGCAATTTTTTCAACGCTTAAACGTACTCTTATTTCATCGAAAATTAATTTTGACAATTTAAAAAATTTTAATTAGCGCGCGTACGCATGCGTTACATGCGCTACGCACGTAATTGTATTGCCATATGATGATTTATGGCCTGAAATTTATTGAGTACCAAATTTAATTTAATTGTTTTCGTTAAATCGTGCGTAGACCGCGTAATTTATTATTGCGCACCGTGAAAACATAACCACATCGATTCCGGGCCATAAGGAATATAATGTGAAAAATTGACTTAGCTAGATTAAACTGATATCAAGATAAGGTCTTATACAAGTTAGTGTTTACCGACCAACCGACCAACCAACCGACCGACATAGTGAGCTGGGGAGTCGCGTTGCACGCGACTAAATATGTAATAAAATTGATTAAAAATCTGTAATGAGATGAAATGGAAGAATTGCATTTTAATATCATTTTAAAAAGATTATCTATTGCACATCTTATTATATGTCATGAACAAACGAATTATGATACCTAGTAGTTCTTGATAGGATACTACACAATCGACAGCCTGAACGCAGTTGTTGATTGTACTCTGCAGCAAACAAGGGATGGCTGTGATTGAACATAATTCGCTTGACCAGCGTTGTTACAATCGTTAATGTAGAAAACGCCAGCTAATGTCAAAACAATCGTTAATGTAGAACAATCCACCGCTTAAAAGAGGTGGTCATTTACAAGAGGTGTGGTCGTTAAGGGTGAGGTGATCCCTTACGAGAGATGGTCGATTATTAGAAGCGGTCCCTTAACAGATATTGCTTACGATTTGTGGTCGTTTTAGAAAGTTAGTTGCTTACGAGAGGTGGAAAGACTGATAACTACACTGTAAAAAATTCGAATTTTACACCATATTTTCGTGTAAAATAGTAAACTCTCCTTTTCCTTCAATTTTCGTGTAAGTTTTTAGGATTGTGAGTACCCCACAGTGGGAAACTATAATGTTTCCTTCTTTTGAAGTAATCTAATAAAGTTACACATTCGGCATGGGTAAAGTCCGACGGTTACACTACGAAAGGGGTAAACTTTCCCCGGAAAAGTTTCCCCCAATTGCGCGTGAATTTTATTACCCTGGATTCACAAGTAAGTGCGGAGGAAAGCATGCGATATGACGACTGTCGCGTGGAACAAGTCCATATTTTTAATAATAATTTTTATTTTGCATATAAGACCTATTTTTGTATCAGAAAAACCTACTGTTTAATATACAGCCGAAGTAGATGTTATCAGTCATGGAATAAAAGATGAAAAAATAAGGTAAGCTTAAAAGTAGGCCCTAGGCCTAGGGCCTAGTTAAGTTTAGCCTAACTGGTGGGCTCACTGCTCTGTATGCGTCCAGTGCACGAGGGTACTATGAAGTGTAATCAACCTCGCCTAGAGGCTTGGTCTAGGCCTGATGACTTTTACATTGCTTAGCCTAGATTTCCGTATGAATACATTGTTTTTATAGTTATTTATTATTATTGTATGCCTAAATGTAGCCGACATGATCTAGCTCCGTTAGGTTGCTTTATCTTTGATTTAAATTGTATCTTGCAGGTGACGGTTTAAGTAATTTAATTGAAGAATGTTTAAACAAATGTCCAGCTCATTTTACTGCAGACCACGTTAATTTCTGTGTTTTTTTATGCAAGTAGGCCTAATACATTTTCATTAAAAATAAAAGATTTTAAAATAATATTTTAGAATAGAATAGTACAGGGTAGGCCATATTTAATAAACATTTTTGTTAGTTTGAATCCATTTTGTACCTCTGTAAATTTATGTTTAATTTTGATCAATAACAAATCATGTGATTTCTTAAATATATTTTTCTATTTTGTTTCTGTTTTTTAGGAAAACCAACTTAAACCGACATTTTGATGTAACCAGGTTACCCAAAATAGTTAGTTGCTACTTTGCTGCCACCAAAAATTGGTGTAAAAAACATTTCATTAAAAGTTGGGTATTGTAACCTGAAATACCCGGGTAAACTTAGTTTTCCCTGGCCAAGGAAAAATCCACTTTCCCAATTTTGGGTAACGTTTCTCAAGGGGGGAAATCAGAGTTTACTTCACTAATTGGTGGCAGCCTGGTAGCACCCACTTTTAGGGGAAAACTAAGCATGTATTTTTTAAGAAAAGATCGATGCTTGCACATAATTTAGACATTTTTGTAAAATATATAACATTTTCTACATTAGCTGGCGATAGTAACTACATAAGCACTGGGAGGCAATTTTCGTTACTACATAAGCTGTTGACCGTTTCTACATAGCTGGTGTTGATTTTTATTTAATGCATGAGCTGTTGGTGTTTCTACATAAGCTGGAGGTTTTACTACATAAGCGATCGATTGTTCTACATTAACGGTTGTTTCGACATTAGCTGCCGTTTTCTACATTAACGGTTGTTTCGACATTAGCTGCCGTTTTCTACATTAACGGTTGTTTCGACATTAGCTGCCGTTTTCTACATTAACGGTTGTTTCTACATTAGCTGGTGTTGATTTTTATTTAATACATGAGCTGTTGGTGTTTCTACATAAGCTGGAGGTTTTACTACATAAGCGATCGATTGTTCTACATTAACGGTTGTTTCGACATTAGCTGCCGTTTTCTACATTAACGGTTGTTTCGACATTAGCTGCCGTTTTCTACATTAACGGTTGTTTCGACATTAGCTGCCGTTTTCTACATTAACGGTTGTTTCGACATTAGCTGCCGTTTTCTACATTAACGGTTGTTTCGACATTAGCTGCCGTTTTCTACATTAACGGTTGTTTCGACATTAGCTGCCGTTTTCTACATTAACGGTTGTTTCGACATTAGCTGCCGTTTTCTACATTAACGGTTGTTTCGACATTAGCTGCCGTTTTCTACATTAACGATTGTTTCGACATTAGCTGCCGTTTTTACATTAACGGTTGTTTCGACATTAGCTGCCGTTTTCTACATTAACGGTTGTTTCGACATTAGCTGCCGTTTTCTACATTAACGGTTGTTTCGACATTAGCTGCCGTTTTCTACATTAACGATTGTTTCGACATTAGCTGCCGTTTTCTACATTAACGGTTGTTTCGACATTAGCTGCCGTTTTCTACATTAACGGTTGTTTCGACATTAGCTGCCGTTTTCTACATTAACGGTTGTTTCGACATTAGCTGCCGTTTTCTACATTAACGGTTGTTTCGACATTAGCTGCCGTTTTCTACATTAACGGTTGTTTCGACATTAGCTGCCGTTTTCTACATTAACGGTTGTTTCGACATTAGCTGCCGTTTTCTACATTAACGGTTGTTTCGACATTAGCTGCCGTTTTCTACATTAACGGTTGTTTCGACATTAGCTGCCGTTTTCTACATTAACGGTTGTTTCGACATAAGCTGGCGTTTTCTACATTAACGGTTGTTTCGACATTAGCTGCCGTTTTCTACATTAACGGTTGTTTCGACATTAGCTGCCGTTTTCTACATTAACGGTTGTTTCGACATTAGCTGCCGTTTTCTACATTAACGGTTGTTTCGACATTAGCTGCCGTTTTCTACATTAACGGTTGTTTCGACATTAGCTGGCGTTTTCTACATTAACGGTTGTTTCGACATTAGCTGCCGTTTTCTACATTAACGGTTGTTTCGACATTAGCTGCCGTTTTCTACATTAACGGTTGTTTCGACATTAGCTGCCGTTTTCTACATTAACGGTTGTTTCGACATTAGCTGCCGTTTTCTACATTAACGGTTGTTTCGACATTAGCTGCCGTTTTCTACATTAACGGTTGTTTCGACATTAGCTGGCGTTTTCTACATTAACGGTTGTTTCGACATTAGCTGCCGTTTTCTACATTAACGGTTGTTTCGACATTAGCTGCCGTTTTCTACATTAACGGTTGTTTCGACATTAGCTGCCGTTTTCTACATTAACGGTTGTTTCGACATTAGCTGGCGTTTTCTACATTAACGGTTGTTTCGACATTAGCTGGCGTTTTCTACATTAACGGTTGTTTCGACATTAGCTGCCGTTTTCTACATTAACGGTTGTTTCGACATAAGCTGGCGTTTTCTACATTAACGGTTGTTTCGACATTAGCTGCCGTTTTCTACATTAACGGTTGTTTCGACATTAGCTGCCGTTTTCTACATTAACGGTTGTTTCGACATTAGCTGCCGTTTTCTACATTAACGGTTGTTTCTACATTAGCTGCCGTTTTCTACATTAACGGTTGTTTCGACATTAGCTGCCGTTTTCTACATTAACGGTTGTTTCGACATTAGCTGCCGTTTTCTACATTAACGGTTGTTTCGACATTAGCTGCCGTTTTCTACATTAACGGTTGTTTCGACATTAGCTGCCGTTTTCTACATTAACGGTTGTTTCGACATTAGCTGCCGTTTTCTACATTAACGGTTGTTTCGACATTAGCTGCCGTTTTCTACATTAACGGTTGTTTCGACATTAGCTGCCGTTTTCTACATTAACGGTTGTTTCGACATTAGCTGGCGTTTTCTACAATAACGGTTGTTTCGACATTAGCTGCCGTTTTCTACATTAACGGTTGTTTCGACATTAGCTGCCGTTTTCTACATTAACGGTTGTTTCGACATTAGCTGCCGTTTTCTACATTAACGGTTGTTTCGACATTAGCTGCCGTTTTCTACATTAACGGTTGTTTCGACATTAGCTGCCGTTTTCTACATTAACGGTTGTTTCGACATTAGCTGGCGTTTTCTACATTAAAGGTTGTAACAGTTGTTAAAACAGAATGATCAAACTTAAATTCAAGATAATTTACAAAAAGAATGTAATTCAATCTATTTGTGTAAACTATATTTTGATTGATTGACATATTACTTTATCCTGCTACTTGTTTTTGTCAACAATATCCATCTGATGGAATTGAATTTTCCTCATACATTTTTTTTAAGATACTCAAAAGACTTTTTTGGCCTTTATTTAATTTTACATGTTTATTTAGCGTACATTGCACATGCATATATTTACTTACTATGAATAACGTAATATATTTCGGAGACTCAGGCCAAAGCCTCTTTTCTTGGTCTCCACATTTAACACAACTTGTCTAGATGCCAATTCTTATAAAGTACTCTTTTTATTCTACGTATTATGTGAAACAATAAATGAACCGAAATGAATTACACAAAACTCAATTCATATGAGAATGTATCAACTAAACAGTTCGAATGTATGCAATAAAAATAATTATGAGAGTTTGTGCATTTGGAATTTACGATGCCAGGTTTCAACGACACTATTAAAACGCACTTCTTGACTTCTTTACTATTCATAATTATTGTAACCGATTTACCAATAATCTATAATGTATGTGTTTTACGTTGAGCATTGCAGTAATACTTTAGCTGGTGACTGGTATGAAAGTGTTGCTATTGAAATAGATGAGGGAGTTTGATGAATTGGATGAAAGAGACAACGGAGACATAGTTTATTGTAACAAACGAAGTAATGAAAGGACCATACATCATGTAGGTATACTTTATTACAAAAAAAGAATTGTTGATGTATTACCTTTTTCACTTCATTACCTTGTTGTGTAAGTAATGAAGTACATTTTTAATGATTCCATCTATCAACAATGTTTATTTAATTTATAATTGTTTCAATTATATATTACTATAGTAAAATAAATTGATGATTAAGATGACAATTCTAGTTCCTATGAAATATTAGTACAGTATTCATATCAAATTGATATACTGTATAACAAAAGGTCCTACAAACGTATTCTGGTGGTCTTCCAAGAACTTTTTTTCAGGTGCGAAATAATACACAAATCAATCATACATATAGGCATATAGTTATTCTACTTGGTAAACGAAACATTAATTTGCTTAAGTGTCAACCACGTAATAAAATGTACGTCCGCCTGAAATATCCACATTAAATAAGATGATTTTGGATTGAAAATATGAAATTAAATGTAGAGATGAGAGACATTTCATTAACAGGAATGCGAGCTGTCAAACTGTCTACACTCATAATGTATTATGTAAAATGAACACAATTATACAGTTTATTCGGTGTAATAAAGTAGGTTGATGGTATTATAATATACAAAAAAGTTAGTTTTAGTTGACATTTTCAGCTGGTTAGATATCAACCAGGTACCGTAAATAACCCATTATTCTTTAAATAATCGTTATTATTTTACATATTTAAGATAATCTAGAAGCGTCGATGACTTCATCCGATAGGAACCTGTTTTGCTGACTTCATAATATCAGGAAAGAATGACCGGATAATACACTCCTCAAAATGTTCGATTTCTTATCACAATGTGCCTATAGTTTTAACATTGTTGATTGAATATAAAATCAGACTTATACAGTTTAGTATGCAAGGGTTAAAGAACTATGGACATGCTGACGTGTAGATGACGCCACCATTAGCTAATGATTAATCGGATAAGTAGAACAATTGGACAAAGTTAGCAATCACAGAAAATACTCAAATCAAACAAGACAAGTATGTTTGCGTATAAACAGTGTACATAATGGAATTTTACAAGAAATAACGATACATGCGTTTCTTTGATAGGAACCTAATCCGGAAATATATTCCGAATCAACTTTTTTTCCCCGTAAATTAAAGTTCGCCGAAATGTATTAGTATGTACTATAGAATTAACCTTAATTCCCCACAATGCACAATATAGAGGTGGCTATAAGCTTTGCATATGTTTACAAAATGTTGGCAATATTTCATAAAATTAAGTTATGTATTTAATTTACTGCCTGAACGTATCTCACCCTTGCGAACGTATGTTTCGGTCGATAGAAAATAGTCTATAAAATGTTGTTCCACCACCACACTGAGAGTACGACCCCATACAATGGTTACACAACAACATATCAAACAAAATATCCCAGTTCAAGTATGTTTATATCCTGTCGCAGATATTCATCGTAGTAATTTGAAATCATGTTCCTTGATCTTAGAGACCTGATCCATTTCATGAACACAAATGCATCAATCATTCGACTCATATCTGTCTCAGACAGATGTTAAATCTGAAGATATACATGACAGTGTATGGAATGACACGTTATTTAGGTCGTTACACAATTAACATTATTTAAACAAGTTATAATATTAAAGTTCAAGTTCAGTGGGTATACCGTCATTTTATGCACAAATTGTCTTGGGAGTTTTAATTTAAATTAATAATCCATATGAGATGCTTCATCATTTCAAAGTCTTAAAACATTCATTACCGTATTGTAAACGAGGTCAACATTCTGTAAACTATTTTTTAAACCATTAAAATAAGTTTTAGAAATATTGATGACAACACCATGAAAACTAGCATTATTACCATGAACTTTTGAGTAATGTTACTCCGGGTAAAGGATAACAATATAATGAGCGCTTCTTCCCTGTAACCAGCTAAATCGCCATAAGCTATAAGATCTATATTCATCAACTTTTCATTTTATCGTAATGAGTCTTGAAAACCCGAGCCATAAATAGTTCCGTTTGTTTGTGTCTCATCGCATAGTCTTCACATATATTCATTTTTACTCTCTGATTGTGGTAGTTTTAATCAAGTGAAGTACGTAAGTAAATCAGTGTATAAATTAGTATGTTATTCATTTTCAAAATTAAATCTGTTTAAAATGTGTATCACTTTCTTATCACCTAACACCATGATAGTCTCAACCACCTGGTTGGTGGTAGACAATACTGTACTAAATTACTCTTCCTTACACTTTGTTATTTATTCCAATGAAATTCCATTTGCGAATGAATGTTTTTTTTTTCATTGCACATGTGATAAGCAGTGCATATCTAAATGATATTACACAGTAACAGAGGTCGTTAACGTTCAAATGGAGCTCCACTTTCTCAGCTTATATTATGTTTAAGCTTGTTTAATTGAAAGTGATTACATAACAAAAAAAAAGAAAAATATGGCAATATTTTCCAAAAACTCATTTCTAAAAAATCGGTCAGTGTTTTTAATACATTACACCTTTTCTGTAACTCATAGGTTATTAGTTTACAATACGTCACACAAAACGCGTTAGACTTGACGACGGGCGCGTTTTAGTCACATTTAATGCAATTTGTTTAAGCCCAAGTATAGATATTAATGTCAGTATGTTTTACATAATTATTTGCACTTTACAACAGCATATTCTTAATTAACTTGCTTATTAATCCTAAGCTAGCTAGGTTTGAGTCCATATGTCTAGGCCTATGTATTTATTGGTTCGCCAGCTGCGGCAGCAGTGATCGTGAACATTTAACGTAATCATACTCCCCAACATAATAAAAAGACCCAGTTGCAACCCAACGGGGAATAGTGTCTATTTACGCGAGATTGCACAATGTATATTTAAGATCTGGAGAAAGTACATACAAAACATTTTGCCGTTTGAAAAATCCATGGTACGTAGGTGTCTTGAGTTTTTTAGGCAAAAGATTATTTTCACTGTTTCTACCTAACATCAAATAAACATAACTTATATAGGCCGAAATGAAAACCAAATGATTTTCTCTTTGATGATCATAAAAGTAATATATTCTATGTTTAGCTTATACAGATTCAAATCCTTATCCTTAATACATGTTTTCAATGTGAACATAAGTGCTGTTTTTCACAGGTATGTATTGTTGTTGACGTATCTTCTTTATTGTCATAATTTGAATTTGACATAATATAGCTTTCTAGAAGTTGAATTAACTTACTGTATTTAAGCTGCCTTGCTTCCAACTGACTGCTGAGAAACTTATATTTAAAAACAGTCGCAAAAAATCACCCGATTCTCGTAAAGTATCATTACTAGCTATAATTAAAACTCTATTTTAACCTAATATTGATAACAAGATAAATATTTGGCACACATGGCGTTTCATAGACCTACGTATGATACTGGAAACATATTTTCCAGACAAAAATCGAATGTCGACTGCAGACGGACTAAAGGAAAGAAATATTTCTTGCTCGACTTTTTGACGTAGCAGTTTTAATTATTTTTTTTTTATTATTTTATTCAGTAACAGAGATGAAACCGCCACTAACAGGTTGAATTAGTTCTTCATGCAATGATCGCTTTATTTTTATTTATATTATATTTAATAATTTAAGAAATAATGATTTATTATCACTTATTTTAGTTTAACAATAGTACCGTAAACTAGATGCTCTATTTAATTATAAAGTATGAGCCTATATGTATAGTATGCATAACTGTTTTGAGGATGTATATTATGATTGGATTCAGTTTTAATTCTGTAGTTGATTTAGCTTATCAATCAAAGAAGTAAATTCGCAATCAAACGATCAACCTATATTTCAAAACAAATTCCATGGGCCTACTATGTACAGAACAAAACTATAATCTTAAACTAAACTATAGTACTGTGCATATTCAGTAGGGGCGTTACATACCCTAACCCAAAACATTCGGCGTATAGCCGCCAAACAATTCTTCATCTATACACACCATTCGTTCAAACTATAATTACAATAGAAGAGGAATTTGTGTTTCACATACGAATATATGCATATAACCAACCTTATATGACACAGGCACCACATGTGACACAAATAAGATGCTGTATTACCAAATATTCTTATGACACTGGTCCAATTGTAGGCCTACCGTACTAGTGAAAATATAGCACATAATAATACAAATAAAAGAAGATTTAAGAAAAGATTTAATTTTCAAATAATAATAACATTTACAGTATCTTCAAAACACTCTTTCTTAAATATGTCTCTGTACTGTGGATATTTCTTCTTTCTTCTGTTACATATTCCAATGGCCGTTGTATTGTTCAAATTCTACAATGAATTGAAGACATTAAAAAATAATATAAAAACGTCTACAGAATATATATTAAATCAAATAGTGTGTTTAAATTCTATTAAAACGTCTAATAATATTATTACCAAGCCACAGGTTTATTAATTTCCATTGTATTATTTATTGTACACTAGTGCATGGATATCAAATAATTGTATCATGTATTATGATTGGTTGAAACATTGTGACATCACTTTAAACGTATCCCTCTTTCTCATGATTTAGCTTAAAGAAACTGTACTGACTGCACCTACCGGTTTCAAATACGATTTAAACGACTGTAAACTTTCTTTTCGCAGATAATTCTGTAAGGTCTCCGCCGTGTGCATACAAGCATTTGAGGGATTGAATGTTTCAGGTGTTTACCAGTAACAGTATAATCAAACAAAGAGGAATTATTCAACCAGGATGAAAAATTACCTGTCGATGAGTTAATAGATTCGTTTGAAGAATACTTTCTCGTCTACCAAGCGTTTATGAAAAATAACGATTAACGTTGTACAAGCAAGCTTGTGCATACATTATTATTTAAATTGCTCTATGGGTGCATACATTGGATGTGTCGGAAAATCAGATAACGGTTTATAATCATAGCCTAATGTGGGAAAGTTACCAGCTTGTCTTGTTTGCATACATCGCTACATACAACAAAATGATTTAGATGATTTGACAGTCGGTTTGTAGACCAGAATACCGTGTTTCATGATTTTCTATTTATATGATCGTCTGCACCTTAACTTGGACTTTAAACAGGATTTGAAAAATGAAAATGGAATGTAAAGTGATTTTTATTGTGTGCTCGTTAATGTTGTGCTCAGTCAAAGGAGATACTTACGTTAATACGAATATCTTTGCGATACTACCAGCAGAAAACAATGGCTCTACGTTGTCGATTGGAAATGCTAGACCAGCTGGTGATTTTGCTTTAGCAAGAGTAAATCAAGAATTCTTTTCTTACGGAATTAATATATCGATGGAATATAAGGAAACAAGTTGTGCTTTCGGGGAATCTACAGTGATCTTTACGGAAATACTCGAATATCGATGGGACCTAGGTGATTCCAGTTCTGCTGGGTACACTATTATATTGCCTATGTGTACCAAAGAAAATGAGCATGCAGCGGCTTTGTCTCAATTCTGGAATGTACCTGTCATAATGGAAACAGAATACACAAACCCGACTGTAACGCATGCAATGAGTTGGTCTTCTAATATTTACAAAGGTGTTCACTCTATTCTGAAACATTTCAAGTATCAACACATTTTTATGGTTATTCATAATGCCCAGGGTGCAACGGCAGAGCGACTTTTGTACTTGTTATGTGTCGATTATAAACCTACTTTTGATTGCCATTTTAGCGTTATAGGAGAGGGTGAGGAAGGTACACTCGCTGATAAGTATCTGAAGCAAAGTTTAGAAGAAATCCAAAGGACGGCACGTGGTAAGTTTGTTTTTTTTAAATTATTATAACAACAATTGTAATGTTAATCATAGTACATCAGTCATAAATAATTCCCGCAGATGTAGTTTACTTTCAGTGGGTGCGGGTTTTAAATGAGTATAGTAATCCAACAACAATTTTAAAATGACCAGAAATATATTTGTAATTGATGTACTATAGTTTTTTGTAGGGGGTGTTTTGTACTGTGTCAATTTCGGAAGACACGTCTAAAAATTAGTCATTGTACAGCGTGTTAAATGCGAATCATACTCGTATGCTATGCGATAATAAACCATCCAACCAATATCAACAGAATTCATTCGAGAAAACTCTACACAGAAAAATTCTTATTTTAAGAAAAAAATAGTTTTGAAACAAGTAAAATTTGACTTGTCCGTACATATCATTATTGATTGCCTTTGCTACCTTTTAGCCTAACTTTTTCATTAGGCCAATTTAAAACCTAATATTCAATTCAGTTCAATTCAATTTCTTTATTGCTTCAAATTCCATCAAGGGCTAAAATCCGCTTAAACATTACATCATACAAACATATACGTATTTACATAAATATAGTATAGTTATTTAAAACTCATCGCTCAACGATTTTTAGAAAAACATTGCATTGTAATGTTACTGATTGTTTGGTATTTCCTTTAATCATTGTATGATTTCTGTAAACCACTAACACTAGTAGAAATGTTGTACATACTTGACGATAACATGCCCTTTCATTCTTACAGTTTCTCCGATTGTCCGCCTATAGTCTCTATGCAAACAGGTTAGCCTACATTTAATTAATCTGTTCCATTACCTATCCGATATGTAGTAGTTTATGTTAATTTAACCCACAAATCCGTGTTTGTTAATGGGAAGGCCGGGAAATAGGTCACTATGCCAAAACAATAAGGTGATTTGAATTTCAATTAATTTGCCTTTAGTGGGTTGAAATGACTCAAGTCAATTGTTAGTTTGTTTGCCATTTTGTCATTTTACGTTAGTTATTTGAAGAGCAAGAGAATGAGTGATCTCAAAGTGAGAAGAAGAAAATTACAAACATGAGTAAAAACGCTGGTCTGATTGTTAATAGGCATGTATCTGTTCTGGCTGTGTTGATGCTGGCGGCATTCAATTGATTGTGATAATAATGAAGCAGTGCATATCTTTCAGTTGTTGATTTTCAATTAAGGTTACTTGCCTTGCTAACCGTCCTAATTTTGTCGTCATTGCTTTTTTGTGAGAGAAATCAATTCGAATAAACTGTGAAATAGTTGTGTAGTAAAAAGAGCTATGGTATGGTTATACTGATCGCTGGGAACCCTTGGGTTGGGTTTTCTGATGCAATGAGCCTTCCAATTTCTTTATGTAGGTTTTGTACAGAATTCGTGTGTAATGGTGGCACCAGTCTTTTTTATCTTCCTCCTCAGATGTCATGATTTCACTGTCAAGTTCTATCTATTTATTAACTCCCGGTGGATTTTGATTTCTAAGGAACCTGTTATATGCTGTTGATATCTTGTTGCGGTATGTATAGGGCCTGCATTTTAGTCTATTTCTAATGTCAAGTCCATTTAAAGCCCCATTACCTACGTTTGTAAAAATAATGCATATATTACATTAAACCAGGTCATTCCTTGTTTTAAATGTACGTTTTATGGTAACTTTTGATAACAGGAGAGAAACAATGCACTACCTAAGTAGCTCGCATCAAATGTCCTCTCGTGGACTGTCTTTAGGCGTAGCCTAACAATAGGTTTAGTTTTGTAGGACTATAAGTATAGCTGGTAAACATCAGTATCGTACGAACACCACCTTGATCAAAACCTACTACTTGTTCCTAGAATTAACGGTTTAATCGGTTTAGTTGATTCTGGCGCTATACAAATACCTAAATTATTATTATTATTATTATTATTATTATTATTATTATTAGATATGCTTAGCCTGAGGTTGTCTAGTTTCTGTATTTCTGTTTTTGTCAGAATACGTTATTACAAATTGGGGAAACCCCTGTATTTCATCTGAAAAGTTACGATTCTTTTGGCCTTCACGATCGATCGTGGTGAATCACAGAAAAAAAACGAAAATTAACCCGAGCCCAATGCATGCTGGGATTTATAGAGGGCCGTTTAAATTAGAGTCGTCACATTGTTAATCGTTTAAAACAGTTTTGCCATAGGACCACATAGTATTTTTACATTAAATGTAGTTTTTCACCTTAAATTAGACATAAGTTGGTATTTTTTAAATGGTATTTAATTGTGTCCGCCATTCAATGGTTTCTGTCTTTTTATAATTGATCTATCATGAACAAATTTTCTAAAAAGTATTGGTTTCGTTGTACGATTAAATAATAGACCTACCATACATACCTATTTTAAATATAGACCCTGTCTACATTTGTAGAATTTTACCAAAATAATAAACAGTTACAAAATGTTATTATAGATTAAAATACATTAGAGTATACTCGTTATTGAAGTATCAATCTATATTAATGTAACTTACTACGACATACAGGTTTTTCTAACATTGAATAAAACACATATAAATGTACGCAAATAAGACGTGAGTGCGTTTTATCAAGGTTACTTTTATGCTCACCCCTGAAAATAACATATACATTGTAGATTCTTAAACTTCCAGTATTCCAAAAACAATTTGATAACCTGAACCATGAATAACATCCTTTAGTGACTATGACAATATAATGTGTACGTGTGTATCCCAAGATCCTTTAGTGACTATGACAATATAATGTGTATCGTTTGTTGCCCCAACATCTCTTAATGACTATGACAATATAATGTGTACGTTTGTCCCCCAACAACCTTTAGTGACTATAGCAAAATAATGTGTACGTTTGTCGCTCCAACATCTCTTAGTGACTATGACAATATAAAAATCCTTTAGTGACTTTGACAATATGTACGTTTGTCCCTCAACATCCTTTAGTGACTAGCATGACAATTATAAAGTGTGCGTTTGAACCACCCCCCCCCCCCCTCTCCAACATCTCTTAGTGACTATGACAATATAATGTGTACGTTTGTCCCCCAACATCCTTTCAGTGACTATAGCAATATAATGTGTACGTTTGTCGCTCCAACATCTCTTAGTGACTATGACAATATAAAAATCCTTTAGTGACTTTGACAATATGTACGTTTGTCCCCCAACATCCTTTAGTGACTATGACAATATAATGAGTACGTTTGTCCCCACAACAACCTTCAGTGACTATGACAATATAGTATGTACTTTTGTCCCCACGTACATATTGTCATAGTCACTAAGGAATGTTGGGGGACCCAAGTACATATTGTCATAGTCACAAAGGATGATGGGGGACAAACGTACACATTATATTGTCATAGTCACTAAAGGATGTATGGGGGACACACGTACACATTATATTGTCATAGTAACTAAAGGATGTATGGGGGACACACGTACACATTATGTTGTCATAGTAACTAAAGGATGTATGTGGGACACACGTACACATTATATTGTCATAGTGATAAAGGATGTAGGGGATGGGGAAGACCATGACAATATAATGTCTACGTTTGTAAGATATATTTTCTTGGATTGTATATCTTATCATCTAATTTAGTATGAAATAACTCATAGAATTTTTGTATTTTGATAGTATTATTATTATAACTGTAAATGTAGGTCATTTAAGCAGTAGAGAACGATCACGGCCTGTAATTAAATCATAACACATTTATATATATGCACGTGATATACGTACAACTTTATTCATCATTGGTAATACCATAGACGTCAAAACAGCAAATATACCGGAAACATTTAATATGGAAAGTAACTTTTCAACAATGATGGCAAATCATTTGTATTATTTTTATTCTAAGAATGTATTATTATGTGTTGCTTTCGGGCATTAAAATGTGCTATTATAACGATGTAGCACGTTTGTTATGCTTCGCAATACTGTTGAATTAATACAAACCTTTAATACTTTTTTTTTCTCTTTCGTGGGGGTCACCCACATTTATTCATTCCTTTTACAAATATATATTATATAACATACATACATTTTTATAAAATAAAGAACAATAAAATTCAATATAACAGCTAAAAAGGCACTATATCTATACATGTACATAAAATCGATGGAGTAAAAGTATGCTTTAAAAACGTACATTTTATGTTTATTGCAAGTTATAGTAAAAGTACGACTATTTATCATTTAAATTTACTTTATATTAAGAAATGTATTAAAAAGTAGCTGTTTCTTTTATTATATCTTAAATCAGTACTCACAATTTGTTTCTTTATTTCTTTTGACCTTATATTACATCCGTTACAAATATATACACACATACACACATTAATATACCTATTTACATTTACGAATCAGTTTAATATAGTTATTATAAACACATTATATGCTACTTTTTATGTTTTGGCCTTGTATAACATTTGTTTCATTCCACTATTTCTATTCCTTTAAAGTTCTTTTCTTACTATGTTGGCCCTTTACATTTACCAGTTTGTTTACTTATATGTTTGACCGTGTGTTTCAGTCTATGTTTTACCCTAATACATTTATTTCTATCATGTATTAGTTTTAGTATAAGTCTAGCTGTTAGTTTTACACCACAGCTTGTACTAGTTTTATATTTTTCTTATTTTATGAATTCTAATAATTTCATTTTAACATCATTCCATTTTATAACTGCTTTATACTGATTACATGCGTATTCATTTTCTATAAGATTTTTTAATTCAAACTTAAACATATTCAAGATACTTTTTGATTCGTTACCCATCATGTTATCTAATAAACTAAGCCTTATGCGGGATTTGTATATACAAAACGTAAAGATAGATGTTAGCTCATTTACAAGTTTATCTTTGGAACCAGTAACTATATCAAACCAATGTATTGGCGTTTCATTAGGAAAACATTCAACAATAAGATTATTGAATTTCCTCCAAACTGGCTTAATCACTTTACACTTAAGTAACATATGTTCTTCGTTTTCTATCACATTCTTACATCTATCGCAAATATTAGTTTTAGACAATTTCCAAATATGTAATCTTTTATTACAAACAAGTATGCGATGTAAAAGTTTAAAATTGAATTGCGCAACTTTTACCATATGTTTCATATCTTTGACTTTATTATTCCATATTTTGTTCCATACCATAGTCTTATTTAAAAACTCTGCTTCCCATTTTACTTGGGAGATTGGCACTGTCTTTAGTTCAAATATAAACTTATCATAAAAACCTGTTTTAACATTTGATTTGAATAATTCATTTTTAATATCAACATTAACTTGTTCTTTCTCTAATCTATGTCGTGCCAATACTTCCTTCCATTCAATAGGAATAGCATTCATGAGCTTGAAGTATTCTATTATCCCATTATGCTTTACTAATAACGTGGGAATTAAATCTCTAAGACTTACAATTGCGTTATTGACCAAAATGTCACCAATTGTTTTATAGCCCGACTTTAACCAATCTTTGAAGTATAAAGACTTTCCGTCTGACAGTATATCTTTATTTTCCCACAAGGTTTGAGATTTAATTTCCTGTACATTTTAAGGATCTAACATTTCAATATTATTTATTTTCACAATTGCATTAATCATATTTAAATAAAATTTGTAATTTGTAAACCTTTAATACTTAATAATTAGTTTCTTCTTTGTATTGTTTATGTTCTTAGTCACATTACGTATCTTGAGTTGGTAACGTGCGTATATTTATAGCCAATATAAATATTATACACTTTCAAATATAACTAATAACCCACATCACCTAAATAAATGTAATTTACGTAATGCATGGTATGGTGAACTAGGCCAGTTCGTTTTAAGTTTAATGCTTTGGTAATTAAATTTCAATCTGTCTTTATCAGAATGGATTTCTTACGTTAGACAAAAAATTAACAAATCCCACTAAATTCCAAGCTTCATAATATAATGTCAACAGTTCCATTTGGAAAGTGCTAACTTATAAGCTATGCTATTACCTTTTATCGTAGCCAGGACGGAGTTCAGAACAGACTACAGTATATTTGTTTTTGCATTTATGCTATGAACCCGATCATGACAATAACAGTTTAAATTGTTTTAGGCCTATCCTCTCTTTGGAACGAATTCCCACACTGATGTCCAATTCTCTCTTTGGAACAAACTTCCACGCTGATGTTCAATTCTCTTTTTGGTACGAACTCCTACACTGATGTCCAATCCTCTCTTTGGTACGAACTCCCACACTGATGTCCAATCCTCTCTTTGGAACAAACTACCACACTGATGTCCAATCCTCTCTTTGGTACGAACTCCCACACTGATGTCCAATTCTCTCTTTGGAACAAACTTCCACACTGATGTCCAATTCTCTCTTTGGTACGAACTCCCAAACTGATGTACAATTCTCTCTTTGGTACGAACTCCCACACTGATATCCAATCCTCTCTCTGGTACGAACTCCCATACTGATATCCAATCCTCTCTTTGGTACGAACTCCCACACTGATGTCCAATTCTCTCTTTTGTACGAACTCCCACACTGATATCCAATCCTCTCTTTGGTACGGACTCCCATACTGATGTCCAATTCTCTCCTTGGAACAAACTCCCACACTGATGTACAATTCTCTCTTTGGTACGAACTCCCACACTGATGTCCAATTCTCTCTTTGGTACGAACTTCTACATTGATGTCCAATTCTCTCTTTGGTACGAACTCCTACACTGATGTCCAATTCTCTCTTTGGTACAAACTACCACACTGATGTCCAATTCTCTCTTTGGTACGAACTCCCACACTGATGTCCAATTCTCTCTTTGGTACAAACTCCCAAACTGATGTCCAATTCTCTCTTTGGTACGAACTCCCACACTGATGTCGAATTCTCTCTTTGGTACGAACTCCCACACTGATGTCTAATTCTCTCTTTGGTACGAACTCCCACACTGGTAAAATAGCTAAAGGTAAAGGTAAAGGTAAAGGTATTCATATTTGTCCTCAGGCTTAACTGAAAACTGAGAAAATTCGGCTTAGGGCCTCTACGGACCCACGGCAGCCAGCAGTGCAGCGCCTACCAGATCAGCACACCGGCAGACGATCCCCTACTCTTTTCGAATAGTGTACCAAGTTCTTTAACGTGCACTGTTAAGTACACGGGACCAACGGCTTTACATCCCATCCGAAGGACGAGGCAATGGGAGTAAAGCATCTTGCCTAAGGATGCAATTAGTATGGTACAGATAACCTTGAACCCATGCCTATCACATGCTAGTCCGATATTACCATTACACCATCACTCTCCAGTATATACAGCACCCGCCGCGATTTCTAGACGGTCTCCCATCCAGAACGACGCAACCAGGCCCAACGTTGCTTAACTTCGGTGATCTGACGAGAACCGGTGTTTCAACGCAGCTAGTGATGTCAGTTGTAGGATCCGTTTGATCCACACAAAATAAAGGAGTTAGAATATTGTTGCCTCCTTTAAACGACCTATGAGTGGACATTTGAATTCGTCACTTTAGATTGTAATAAAATATCATATTTACGATGCTGTTTTTATTGTTACATCGTTATCGTAGGCAGTGAACCGAACAATTTGTAGGTTACGAACACAATAAATCATAAATGAATTTTACAATATGTTGATAAATGACTGCTTTATTACTACAGTATAACTAATTGTCATATTCTTGTAAATATTATTGAATATTGTCCACCAATAAGTTGACCAAAAGCATAATGTAAGACATACATTACTGTTATTTTGGGAGTAGGTCCATACAATCCATTCCTTCAGATCCTGTTGAAGTGTCCATATTTCAAACCAGCACAAATTCCAAGCAGCTAACTATTATTCATAATTGTACTTCATGCATTACACATACAGCTTTCGATCGTCATTACTTTAGTTAATTAATTACACTTTAGTTTATTTCTTGGAATAATTCAATAAGGTAGAGTCAGCAGTAGGTTATTTGTAGTGCTTTCCCAGACAATGTGTTCTCAGGCGTAGTATTCTCATTAAGTTACTCAGGCTGGGCTAAATGTATCTACAACTAAAGTATATTCAACAATAACACTTTATATCTTGTGATACAGTATTCTTCATTTATATAACATTTTACATTATACATCATGTAAACACATCAATGTTATATGTTCTGATCTGGCCGATTCACTCCGAGGCTGTCACTGTGCATATTGAATATCAACTCCTTCCACCCTAACCTGATACAGATAATATGTACAACAAAAGAGATCGAATATTATTAAGGTGCCTCCATGGCATCTCAATTCAGTTACACACCGTTTAAAACAGCGGACACATATTCCCCCAGTAAAAATACAGAAATACAGTACATTTTAAAAAAGAATGGGATTGATTTAGACTAATTTCGTTTTTGTTTCTCGGAACTATACGTACACTCCCGAATTCAATTCCACCTATTGATCACGATACTTTTTGTCTTGAAATGCGCCCCTTGGGCGGTTAATTATGTTAGCGGTAGTATCAATAACTCGTTGATCATCTCCTAAATATCTTCTCATTCACATAATAATCTTGTCATTTATTGTTGCTTTCAATGTATTTCATATCACGATGTATTTTAATCAGGGTTCAAAAGGACATTCTCTTTAGTTATCATCTCTCATACCCACTCATACAAACCATAAGACTTTCCCTACTTTAAATCTTATTAAGATAATTTGTTTTTAATCCGATTTTTTTGAAAAAAAACCATTCTATTTTAATTCTGCGCAGCCTTCAACCTTTTTCTTTTTAGGCATATTTATCTAAACGTTTTCAATTTTGTAATTATTGAACATACATAATTAGGTAAACGTTTCAACTAATAGTCATGAAATGTTTAATATAAATAATGTGTATGGGATCGATATATATTTCGGTATGATACATATGAATGTGTGTCTGTACCGTGTGAGGCCTACCTAAATGAGCACATTTCATATACACATTTATTCACATTTATTCAGTTATTATATAGACAACAACAACTGGGGCCCTAACTAGAAGCAATAGTTTGTCTCATGAGGGCCCCTACAATACAAGTCTAAGTAGAAATACATAAAAAAAAACATTATAAAACAATAAACACAATATAAGTCAAAAACGAAGGAGAAAAAATATAGAGCATAACAAAAGTGAGTTGCTTAAATGGCTAATAGGTATAACGTTTTACAGATTTTTTTAAAGTAATTAAAGATACAGAAAGTTTTAACAGGGAGATCGTTCCACAGTTTAGGTCTAGCACCTTTTAGGTTTTAGTCCGTTTGAGGTCTTTAAAGATTATCGCTAATGCAATACATAACGAATGTCATAGTAAAATGGCCAAGCGGTTGAGGCAATGAGCCAGTATTATCGGCATGTGTTCCAGACCGACTCGCTCCTAGTTCTGGTGGTGGAATAAATTCTTCTCAAATAATGACTATAAACCGTAGGCCCAGTATGCACAGCATATGTGAACCCAGTTCATCATTCGAGATGATTAGGGTGTTCCGTTTATAAAATAATTAGGCCTAGATAAAATAATTTGTATATCTATTATTTTTGATGTTGTACTTACCCATGGTATGTACTAGAGTGCTATAGCTGTTATTTTTTATGTTGTACTTACCCATGGTATGTACTAGAGTGCGATAGCTGTTATTTTTGATGTTGTACTTACCCATGTTATGTACTAGAGTGCGATAGCTGTTATTTTTGATGTTGTACTTACCCATGGTATGTACTAGAGTGCGATAGCTGTTATTTGTTATGTTGTACTTACCCATCATGTATGTACTAGAGTGCGATAGCTGTTATTTTTGATGTTGTACTTAACCATGGTATGTACTAGAGTGCGATAGCTGTTATTTTTGATGTTGTACTTACCCATGGTATGTACTAGAGTGCGATAGCTGTTATTTTTTATGTTGTACTTACCCATGGTATGTACTAGAGTGCGATAGCTGTTATTTTTGATGTTGTACTTACCCATGGTATGTACTAGAGTGCGATAGCTGTTATTTTTGATGTTGTACTTACCCATGGTATGTACTAGAGTGCGATAGCTGTTATTTTTGATGTTGTACTTGCCCATGGTATGTACTAGAGTGCGATAGCTGTTATTTTTGATGTTGTACTTAACCATGGTATGTACTAGAGTGCGATAGCTGTTATTTTTTATGTTGTACTTACCCATGGTATGTACTACAGTGCGATAGCTGTTATTTTTGATGTTTTACTTACCCATGGTATGTACTAGAGTGCGATAGCTGTTATTTTCTATGTTGTACTTGCCCATGGTATGTACTAGAGTGCGATAGCTGTTATTTGTTATGTTGTACTTACCCATGGTATGTACTAGAGTGCGATAGCTGTTATTGTTTATGTTGTACTTACCCATGTTATGTACTAGAGTGCTATAGCTGTTATTGTTTATGTTGTACTTACCCATGTTATGTACTAGAGTGCGATAGCTGTTATTTGTAATGTTGTACTTACCCATGGTATATACTAGAGTGCTATAGCTGTTATTTGTTATGTTGTACTTACCCATGGTATGTACTAGAGTGCTATAGCTGTTATTTTTGATGTTGTACTTACCCATGGTATGTACTAGAGTGCTATAGCTGTTATTTGTTATGTTGTACTTACCCATGGTATGTACTAGAGTGCTATAGCTGTTATTTGTTATGTTGTACTTACCCATGTTATGTACTAGAGTGCGATAGCTGTTATTGTTTATGTTGTACTTACCCATGTTATGTACTAGAGTGCGATAGCTGTTATTTGTTATGTTGTACTTACCCATGGTATGTACTAGAGTGCTATAGCTGTTATTTGTTATGTTGTACTTACCCATGGTATGTACTAGAGTGCTATAGCTGTTATTTGTTATGTTGTACTTACCCATGGTATGTACTAGAGTGCGATAGTTGTTATTTGTAATGTTGTACTTACCCATGGTATGTACTAGAGTGCTATAGCTGTTATTTTTGATGTTGTACTTACCCATGGTATGTACTAGAGTGCTATAGCTGTTATTTGTTATGTTGTACTTACCCATGGTATGTACTAGAGTGCTATAGCTGTTATTTTTTATGTTGTACTTACCCATGGTATGTACTAGAGTGCTATAGCTGTTATTTTTTATGTTGTACTTACCCATGGTATGTGCTAGAGTGCTATAGCTGTTATTTTTTATGTTGTACTTACCCATTGTATGTACTAGAGTGCTATAGCTGTTATTGTTTATGTTGTACTTACCCATGGTATGTACTAGAGTGCTATAGCTGTTATTTTTTATGTTGTACTTACCCATGGTATATACTAGAGTGCTATAGCTGTTATTGTTTATGTTGTACTTACCCATGGTATGTGCTAGAGTGCTATAGCTGTTATTTTCTATGTTATGTTATTTATTTATTTATTCAACCATATTTCACGGAAGCTGATTTTAAGGGGCCCTCAAATGTTGTACTTACCCATGGTATGTGCTAGAGTGCTATAGCACTAATTGTTAAATGTTTTAGTGTTGTAGTAAGGAAATTGAGTGTTATGTGAGATGCAGTAATATGTTGTAATTGAAATAGTAGTACGTACTGAATTGAAACGTTTGAAAATTCCGCGGCGTGTTCTGCCAGTTGTACGTTCCAGTTATTAGTGCTTTAAGCCATTTTGTGAGTAAAGCGTGGTTCCCACTAGCGACGCAACGCAAGCGTTTTAACCAATGACAAGCGTTTGCGTTTACGTCCTTGCGTTACGTTCTAGTGGGAACCAAGCTTAAGGTAAACAATGACGCAGTATGTCCTTATTTGGATGCCATTTTTGTAAGTGACATCACAACCAAAAATTACATTTTTAAATGAGACCAAAAATAGATAAAGAAACAGAATTTCGGTGTAAATTTAACATTAAATGGCCATTGATATGACATCTTCTCATCCGTCTTACTTCCTTTGATTATTGCGCATGCGTCGCTTAAAGTAATATTAGTATTGGGTACTGTAGTAATTTTATTCCAAACCAGAACATCCTTACAGTTGTATAGAAAGAAATAACATGAGCATGGAAAATTATAGTGGAAGTGGAAAATAAATATAAATTTTGAATTTACAATATAGAAAGTAAATGTTTACCCAAAAAACAGAGTAGGCCTATAATCATTATGATCACCCTCATTCATGTATATATTAATGTTTTCGTGCAACACCCGCTTCTATAGTGTAAAAACATAAATCTAGATTTGTGTTCATTTTATTATACTGATCTAATCTGAACATGAAAATGAAGATTAATTAAATCAGATTTTAGATAAGTTATTTTGTAGTTTTTTAAATAAATTTTAATCACTCCCGTAGAAAAAAAAAGAAACAAAAATAATGAAATAAATCATTATAATATTTATATTGCTCTACTTCGTTTGTTCAGGGAAGTAGCACGGCGAGCTGACTTGATAGCACTCATGGTAATCATCATTTTGTATGTGTTGCTGTTTGTTTACCTGAAAATTAAATAAAAACTAAATAAAACACAGACTTACATTACCACGGTCATGATTTCAGACAATTCTTTAATTATTTTTATTTGCTTATTGTTTCTTTTTCCATTATTGTACTGATCTTGTGAAAAGCAATCATAATGTACAGAATTGTCGGTATTATTACTAAATGGAGAGTGTGCTGTAGATGTCGAAGCAACACTACCGGTCAAGGTGTCTATTATTACTAAATGGAGAGTGTGCTGTAGATGTCGAAGCAACACTACCGGTCAAGGTGTCTATTATTACTAAATGGAGAGTGTGCTGTAGATGTCGAAGCAACACTACCGGTCAAGGTGTCTATTATTACTAAATGGAGAGTGTGCTGTAGATGTCGAAGCCACACTACCGGTCAAGGTGTCTATTATTACTAAATGGAGAGTGTGCTGTAGATGTCGAAGCAACACTACCGGTCAAGGTGTCTATTTTTACTAAATGGAGAGTGTGCTGTAGATGTCGAAGCAACACTACCGGTCAAGGTGTCTATTATTACTAAATGGAGAGTGTGCTGTAGATGTCGAAGCAACACTACCGGTCAAGGTGTCTATTATTACTAAATGGAGAGTGTGCTGTAGATGTCGAAGCAACACTACCGGTCAAGGTGTCTATTATTACTAAATGGAGAGTGTGCTGTAGATGTCGAAGCAACACTACCGGTCAAGGTGTCTATTATTACTAAATGGAGAGTGTGCTGTAGATGTCGAAGCAACACTACCGGTCAAGGTGTCTATTATTACTAAATGGAGAGTGTGCTGTAGATGTCGAAGCAACACTACCGGTCAAGGTGTCTATTTTTACTAAATGGAGAGTGTGCTGTAGATGTCGAAGCAACACTACCGGTCAAGGTGTCTATTTTTACTAAATGGAGAGTGTGCTGTAGATGTCGAAGCAACACTACCGGTCAAGGTGTCTATTATTACTAAATGGAGAGTGTGCTGTAGATGTCGAAGCAACACTACCGGTCAAGGTGTCTATTATTACTAAATGGAGAGTGTGCTGTAGATGTCGAAGCAACACTACCGGTCAAGGTGTCTATTATTACTAAATGGAGAGTGTGCTGTAGATGTCGAAGCAACACTACCGGTCAAGGTGTCTATTATTACTAAACGGAGAGTGTGCTGTAGATGTCGAAGCAACACTACCGGTCAAGGTGTCTATTATTACTAAATGGAGAGTGTGCTGTAGATGTCGAAGCAACACTACCGGTCAAGGTGTCTATTATTACTAAATGGAGAGTGTGCTGTAGATGTCGAAGCAACACTACCGGTCAAGGTGTCTATTATTACTAAATGGAGAGTGTGCTGTAGATGTCGAAGCAACACTACCGGTCAAGGTGTCTATTATTACTAAATGGAGAGTGTGCTGTAGATGTCGAAGCAACACTACCGGTCAAGGTGTCTATTTTTACTAAATGGAGAGTGCGCTGTAGATGTCGAAGCAACACTACCGGTCAAGGTGTCTATTATTACTAAATGGAGAGTGTGCTGTAGATGTCGAAGCAACACTACCGGTCAAGGTGTCTATTATTACTAAATGGAGAGTGTGCTGTAGATGTCGAAGCAACACTACCGGTCAAGGTGTCTATTTCCTTAATTGTTCCACTGTGATCGTCTTTTTATACTGAAATGATGTACATATAGGTCAGTATTTACGATATTCAATATATATTTTTCGAAGTTTTAAAATTAGTATACCTCAAGGGTCGAGATTCATATTAATACTGTAGTTTAATTTATAGTGAAACGCTTACAAATTCCGCCGGGTATATTCTGTTGAAACAAACATGGATTATATCGTGCATTCAAAGAAATATCATATAAAGAGCGATACTTCGATATGAGTGAGTAATTATATTAACTTTCTTCTTCTATACTTTTCACATCTCATGTGGAAATTATTTTATGTGAATAATATTTACTTTCAATCCTATAAAAGGAATAGAGCATAAAAAAAGGAAATCTTATAAATATACAGGCATATTATAATGGTGTATACAATTGTTGCTGTATTAGTAATAACGATACACTGATACAGTAGCCCTGTGTGAATAGCATAAAATTTAATCTAAAGGAATTACAAAGGAACAGAGGGCCTTCAATGTCAAGCAGAAATCACACTCGGTAAAAACATTGCTTAGGATGGCCTTTATCCTTATTTCTGAAGTTTTAATTTTTATGTTGATTGAGGTCAATATAGACTTTTACGTATGTATTGTCATTGTGTGTCAAACCAGGGAAGAGTTGTAATTTAACTCTTCCCTGGTCAAACCTGCATGCAGGTATAGTAACTAAAGATAAGTTTGAAATGATAATTAACAAAGATAACTTCTTAAAGCATGTTTCGGCAAACTCCACGGTTCTTCTGTTAGACTATGGAAAGCATTTATACAATAATATAGCACGCATTAATGCAGCTACTATAAAATATTTTAAAATAATCTCTATAATAATTCATAACTGAAGTTTAATGTACATATATCGTATAAACCAAATATCATTTTTCATATCTCTACCCAGAAGCATAATAATCATTTTGATAGTTGTTATTTTATATTCCTGATGTCAACTACATACCAATACATAATCCGTCATGGGATTATGATATAAATATAATCTTGCAAGATTAATTGATATTTAAATTGGATTAAATTATCCTGGCATTGGTAGGCCTAAATGATTCACGATGAGTCTCCAGAGTATAACATAATTCATCTTTCTATTTGCTCTGAGGATAATAAAAGAAACTTCAATGACAATATCTGTTAATGTTTACCTCTGTTTATATTAGTTTAAATATCTGATACCTCAGCGGTTAGATGCAAGAGTCATTTTTCATTATATCTCCAATGATCGGCGGTGTATTTCATCATTATAGCTTATCACCTGACCAACCGAAGTTATTATAATTTGTTTTATGTTTTGTAATCACATTGTAACCGCTCTTTTTTGTCTTTATGGTTAAAGATAGCAAGAAATTTGTGTAGTTACTGGATTCCTTAGTTTAAGACTAAATCTGGTCCTTTCGTCGGATTGGTCCCTCTAAATCAATTGCATTGTTATAACTGGATTCCTTAGTTTAAGACTAAATCAATTTGATACTAACTGGTCCTTTCGTCGGATTGGTTCCTCTAAATCATGTTTTATTGTTATAAGAGTGTATTGATATTAGTAATAATACGTTGTTTGCAATCTTTTAATTAGATATATAAAGTTAAGATAACAACATACAGTACGTTTTAGTATAATTAAAGGCATTATCAATTGCATGGCAGTTGTTACACCATTACCATCAACATTCCAGTGCCTCTTGGTCTCTTTCTCATTAGTGCCTTCGAGAGTCTCTCCTAAATCTGAATTTAGTTTGATGTTATAATTTAATATATTTAAATTTTATAATAATCTGTATGATAAAATATATTTTTACATTGGCATTGATTGACATATTATATTGAAATGGTATATTATATCCTAACCTATTCTGGAAAGAAGACTTTAAACAGGCCTTCATATGTAACCTATTCTGGAAAGAAGACTTTAAACAGGCCTTCATATGTAACCTATTCTGGAAAGAAGACTTTAAACAGGCCTTCATATGTAACCTATTCTGGAAAGAAGACTTTAAACAGGTCTTCATATGTAACCTATTCTGGAAAGAAGACTTTAAACAGGTCTTCATATGTAACCTATTCTGGAAAGAAGACTTTAAACAGGCCTTCATATGTAACCTATTCTGGAAAGAAGATTTTAAACGGGTCTTCATATGTAACCTATTCTGGAAAGAAGACTTTAAACAGGCCTTCATTATGATTTAGTTCACAGTTTGGGTATCTTGTCTTTTTGAAATATTTGTTCTTTCTATAAATGTTGTTAAATAAATATAATGAAAATATCAGTTTTTGTTTATGAGATCATAGGCACGCTTAACCAACAGGAACTGCTTTTATTAGGAATTTTGTTTCATGTCAGTATAATATTACACCTGAAGCCGTTATCTATGATTTCCAATATGGATTGTTGGTGTACATATACAGACAGGTGTAGGAAGCCAGTCTCGTGTCAAATAATCTCTGAAGTTGGGCATGTTTTCAGGCGTAGTCCTATTGTTATGTAATGTAAAAACTATATTTTCAAGCTGAATTATATATCAGAATATATTTATATCATTCCTACATTATGAAATGTGTACATACACACAAAGATGGGACTGTAAACTTGAAGATGATGAAAGATAATCTCAAAATACATTATTATTGGTAATATGTCTCTCAAATAAAATTAACAAAATAAAGAAAACCCATTAAGAAAGTATATCGTATACGCGCGCCAATTTACAAGAATAATCAATGCAAAGCGTATAGTTTGCATTTCAGATACAATGTAATATTTAAGATTACAATTTTTAGAATACGAGCAACGAGGAATCGATTTAACTATCAAGTTGATATTTGATGCAAAACGATGGAATATAATAAAACCATCAACGGTTTCAGTAATTTTGTCCTGGTACAGTAACTATGCATTGAATCTCACAACTGACAAATTAGATGATTAAATTAACCATAAATCAAACCATTAATAATTATGTTCTCTTATATTCGATTAACGAGTAAATTTGTTTGTAGATTCTATTGAATTAAAGTGATTGTAGGTAACGTTTTTAGAAAGTTTTAAAAATAAGTTACCGACAATATACTCATTCTTATTGTTTGTTTTAAGTAAGTTTGAAGTAAATGTTCTATACTGCATCACCCTGCTTAAACATACCCTGATTGGCCGCATATTTAAGATAGAGGAAATAGTTTTATCACGATAAAATTCAAAATATGAATAACATGCAGGTTTTCCATTGCTGATCAACACCTGTTCTATCCTCAAGAGATAATGTGATCACTATCAAAAGATGAGCTGCAGGGAATAACCTTCAATAAAATCAATTTTAATATCTCTCATTCACATAACTTTCAAAGAATTAGATTTTTAAAGTATTCAGTTTTGTCCAAATGTAGGTCTACTGAGAAGTACTAATTTGCCCCATTCAAATTATTTCTTATTTCTTCAACCGGTTTAGTCTCTAAACTATCTAATTTTCCTTATTCAAAAAGATAAACAATATTTACTCAATTATTACTTCATGTTTTGTTGTTGCGATTTCAGCGTGAGTGTCCTTAAAAGAGGTAAATATTACCTCATGGACGTCATCTATTGAAATGAACTTAAAGTCACCAATCTTATAGTTAAAAATAAACCCGGAGAAATATTTATAGCAATGTTATTACAATTTCAAAATATGATACCAAAAAATACAACTTTTCAGTACCTTGCAATTTTCAATTTCTGAAACATAAGATAAGACATGAGTATACTAAATAAAAAGAAGCCGCAGGTAATATTTCTAACTAATCACATTCCACGTTTACATTATAAATATCACGAATGTTTTTTTGTGCCATGTAGATGTGTCGATAAAGAAGTACGTTCAGAGTTTCTAGGAATTTCAAATGTTATATGTACTTTATGGCGGTTTATGATTCACAAAAACATAAACAAAGGCACGCTATCATTAGTATAACAACATTAGTGGAAAATGAAATCTTGACTTGGATGTTAGCGATGCATGAATCATTATTCATTATTTGTATCCGTTGACCATTTTCAAAATGATGTACCGTACTCTAAATAACCCCTCTCTGACCGACTGTGAAAAACGGCATTCTTGTGTTAAACGACGTGCAAAGTACTATTCTGGTCAATCGGCACACACAGATGAAAAACCCTGCGCGTGCCCTTCGTATACCTCGGCACACACAGTATTTGGAAGACATTCGCTTCGTATACCCTCGGCACACACATTATTTGGAAGACATTACGCGTGTGCTTCGTATACCCTCGGCACACACAGTATTTGGAAGACATTACGCGTGCGCTTCGTATACCCTCGGCACACACAGTATTTGGAAGACATTACGCGTGCGCTTTGTATACTATACCCTCCATGAAAGTTATATATCTGCACATTTGACAATTTGCTTCTGGTCAATAAGGCACTAAACGTAAAGCGGATGTGTATTTACTTTAGGCGATCAATACCAATGTAATTTAGTTATGGAAACAGTTCGACGCTACACGACTGACACACATTCCTTTTATCATCTTTGCTTTACAGAATGAAAGGACACATTTTGTGAGTCTCCAGAACGAAACGTTATTTCTCCGCTATGAATAGGCTATAAGTAGGTCACTGAAAATATTATAATAAAATTGACCCTTATTTTTTAATATAAAACTGATACAATTTCGTCACGCGAAGACCTGCGTTAATCGCGGCGGCATGATAGGGTATGTTTTAACCCACGATGTTCAATCTGCATCATGGATGAAACATTGCCAGATGTTTGTCTTTTTTTAGATACAAATTATAATATACATACATACATTTAAAATAATTTCACGATTCAGATGTGTTGATCTCACATTGTAAACAAAGAATATAAACATGTATACATACATTCATACATACATAGATCAGATATTGGCCAATTGACCTTCGAGATCTGGTATTCATTCATCATACCATAATTATTATGGTGCTACTCGACGGATCCAAGAAACTATAAAAATATTAGAAGAAAGGAGAAATTTTATTGTTTTATTTTGTAATTTACAATAGGTTTGATTTGTGTAGGTGCACATTCAGATTATTAAGAAATAAATGTTTTTTAAATAGAAAACTTACCTCTTGACTAACAAGAAAGTTTGTATAATTGTTTAATCCCATAGGCTTATATAATAATTATACGGTGTTTATACACAATTAAGAAAACTCAACATGACTATATCGTGTTGTGATTCACCGACGCAACCGATACACATAGTACGAACATAATATTAAGCGGATGCCTTCTGGTACCGTTTTGATTAACTTATCAGAATATTATATAGGTTATGGGTCCAAACATAATGAACGATTTTCCAGGAATAACCTAGGGAAGTGTAATCTGGAACAGAACCCGTTTTGAATGTCACAATAAAAGCCCATAATTTGGTTATTCAGAACACGCAATTTATACCCTTTTAAACGTATTATTCATAGTTCTTAACAGTAACTTATGGATATAAATTTCATTCATTCATTCATTCATTTATTTAAAATCAAAATATATAGTGTCATTATAATCCGTTAAAAAGTTTTAGAGAACGTCAATGATAGCATTGATAACATACTAGTCCTTTAAAATGTATACATTATAAACTGAATCCCGCCCTCTTGACTACTATTTAACGTCTACTTGTATAGAGGGCGCAATAACACTTTTTGTAAAAACTCACTTGATTGTACTTGTACTGTATTTTGTATTACATTTTATTTGTATTGCATCAATAGTATTTCGTTTTTCAAATAAATAGTCAACGTTACAACGTCCACCCTGATCAAAATAGTGATACCTCTCTTGTTAGGTATGCTACAATAATGTTGTTTCAAAGGCTAAAATGTAGAGACAGCTTCATATTTGGAATGTTACTAATGCTTTTGTATTATTATGTCTGTATCTTTGTATTATTGCTTTATTTTTGTATTTTATTCTACACAGATGATGATATTGAGAGAATTGTGTTAAGTTTTTTTTATTTTGTATATTATATATTTTCTTTTTGTTTATGCTATAAAACATTTCTGTCTTTTATTCTACGCAGATGATGATATTGAGAGAATTGTGTGTTAAGTTTTTTTCTTGTGTATATTATATATTTTCTTTTTGTTTATGCTATAAAACATTTCTGTCTTTTATTCTACGCAGATGATGATATTGAGAGAATTGTGTGTTAAGTTTTTTTCTTGTGTATATTATATATTTTCTTTTTGTTTATGCTATAAAACATTTCTGTCTTTTATTCTACGCAGATGATGATATTGAGAGAATTGTGTTTTAAGTTTTTTTCTTTTGTATATTATGTATTTTCTTTGGTGTTATGCTGAAATAAAAGATTATTGATTGATTTATTGATTGTTATATAACACCTAAATAAATTCCTGTCATTTGATTGGACGATTGTGGGTCACATGGCGTGCAATAGTACGCACTATTAAACGATCGTTTAATAGTACTTTTTTGAAACATTTTTGTGTACGTCTCGCGGATGAAAAAAAATCTAGTACACAAATTATCCTATGATATGGCTCTGTACTGTGAAATACAACAGCGCCACCTGTCGTCTGGCCTCAGTTTCGTTTTTCTTTTAAACATTTGTGTACGAAAAAAAAAACGTTTCGCGGATGAAAAAAAATCTAGTACACAAATTACCCTATGATATGGCTCTGTACTGTGAAATACAACAGCGCCACTTGTCGTCTGGCCTCAGTTTCGTTTTTCTTTTAAACATTTGTGTACGAAAAAAAAAACGTTTCGCGGATGAAAAAAAATCTAGTACACAAATTACCCTATGATATGGCTCTGTACTGTGAAATACTCAGTTTCATTTGTAAACACCAGATTGCGAGATATGCAACAGCAGCAGATATGTGTGTATGATTTGGACATTATGTACTAATTTCATTCAAAAAGGCATTTAAATTAGCTTTAGATCGTTTTTAGGATTTTGATTAATTAATGGGGACATCCCTACAAGACGTGGAATTGTTGGAAAAACCATAATTAGCTTAGATAAGTTCCAATTGTCTGTCGAAGTTTTGCCTTTCAGCCAAGCTAGTACTAGGCTACTAGGTCTAGCATAGGCCATGCTAGTATTAGGCTAGGCCTAGCCTAGGCGTTTTAGCCTTGCTAGGCCTAGGATTGTTTGGTCGTTTGTTGACATAATTAACACAAAATTAGGTGTGTTTACGAAATCCATATAAATATAACATTTAATATAAAATTATTAAAAACCAAATGTTACTGTTTTTAATCAATGTGAATGAAATGTAGTAGGCTAGGGCTACCTTTTATTTGATTCAAATGACAAGAATTTATTTAGATGTTATATATGTTATATAAAACAAATAATGAATATTTTGTATTCGTGTAATGGTACAAATAATGGCACGAGGTGAATGATGAAAGGTTATATTTCAACTCGGCTCATCGCCTCGTTGAAATATAACCTTTCATCATTCACCTCGTGCCATTATTTGTACCATTACACTCATAAACATTCATTATTTGTATAATATTTACGTATAATAGATAATTATACAAGTCAAAGATGCTCTCCAGGTGGTGGAATAGCATCCTCAGATATGATAGAGCTTCTTTTGTACTATAGTATAGTGGTATACGGCAGCCACTACTTTTTTTTTCTTAATTTAGTTAATTTATAAGTAGGTCTAATTTATGTTATTTTTTCTATGGACCAGAGATTACAAAACAAAGAAGATTGAATTGAATTATCGATTTGTAGCTGTATTGTTACTGGTGACCACTGAGTCACTGTATATAATACTTTCTCTATTTCTTTCATCATTATACAAACTACATGTTAGATATTATAATATAACCTAAATAATAGGCACAATCATGGAATATTAAGAAGAGTGGAATCACAATTGTATTTCGTTTTCAATATACCGGGGTACACTGAAGTTATAGTTTTTTTAGTAGGCCTATGTGCGAACCTCACTGAAATAGTGTGTGTTAGCTATGCAACCACCAGCGTTATTAAAACAGATTAAAGCACTCCACCAGTAATGAATTACGTCATCGAAATCACTGTCCAGTGTTGTTTGAAGGCTGTTTATTGTACAGTACTATCTCCTTCAAAAACATAAGTTTTCGGTTCCCTGGAGTAAGGTTATGGTGTTTAAATATTCCATTGTATTTAGACAATTGTCAAGGTGAGTTTTATTTGTACACTGATTGTGTAGACATTTATGAGAAGGCTTCATACCGATAATATGCATTGCTGTAAATATTATGGGTTGTAAAGCGAATAGTTGAAATCATAAAACCCATAACAATGCGGCTAATGACAAAGGCACTAATCATCCTCGCCGCATGATATAGGCCTAAAGGAGGAGTCATCAGGACAAGGTAAGCAGCGCCATTTTTTTTTTTTTTTTTTTTTATTATGGTTTAAAAACAACTTCCACACCAGCAGCAAAAGCTGAAAAGGATGGATTACAATACAAATTATTCCATCAAAATACAAATATGAAGAACACAATGCATCCGTGGCTGGTACAATTCTTACTAACTGTACGTGTGGTGTGAACTCGATTCTTTTTTAAACTGGCAGTCTACAACATCTTTTATTTTACATGAGTTTATTAGTGCACGTTACTTTCACAGTATGTCCGTATTTATTACACATGGTTTTTGCTATCAATCAACGTTGAGGGCTCACTGTATAATGCCACAATGTCAGTTATTTCAGGATTGCTGAGTACTACTGGCTGCTACCCTGCTGGAACGTCCCTCTCTATTGGATTGTTAAGGCATTCATTATCTTCAATTGGTCCACAGATGATTTTACATCTATGAGAGAACTATCAATCTAAATTGAGATGCTATTTCTAATTCGTACTTGTTAACTTGGAATTTAATCATAGATCGGTGTTGTTTTTGCTTCTACCTATTACAGGTTAGTGTCTTGTGCTTCAGGAAATCTATTCATAAAGGCTTTACACTAAATTAATCGGAATACACTTTGGAACATACTAAACGCTAAACGGAATTAATACGCTTAAACGGATAAACACAACGTTTACTTTTACTTCATATTTCCTACGCGTAAATTTATGATTTCTACATCTAAATTGAAAATGGATGTATATATTATCATATTGCTGATAGGCCTACCATCCGTAATGGCCACGGACATTCGAATAGGTGTTATCGCTCCTAATTCAACCAACTTCCCGTACTCGTTAAGGAACGTGATACCTGCTATCGACATGGCTACTAAAAGTATGGAAAAGTATTTACCAGGATATAATGTTACTATTTTCAGTGAAGATTCTGCTTGCGATGCCAATGTTGGAGGCATTAAACTAATTGATTTGTACAGTAAAAATATGGATTTATATCTGGGACCTGTGTGCAGTTTGGTATGCTCTCGTGTTATACCGTTCGTAAACCACTGGAAACGACCATTAATAACACCGGCATGTGATTCCGTGTATTTTAACAACAAAACACAAAATCCGATGATTACGCGGAATTACCTCGTTGATACATCAAAGACCATTATGGCAATAGAAGCACTCCTTGATTTCAGAGAGTGGACAAGCATATTTATATTAACACAGACGGATCCAAATTTTAACAAACCTCGCATATGTTATACTCTTACAGCGCCAATGTACACTTATTTTACAAATAGTGATGTGTACAATGTAGCCTACGAGCAATTCCACTACAACTTTATGCAGCCTGGCTTTGAATATACAGATAGCCAAACAAATGAAAGAAGTTTTGGCCAAGATGCTGTCATAAGTGTTTTGGAAATGTTACAAAAGAGTGGAAGAAGTAAGTTTGATTTGTCTTTTCGTAGTTATCATGCAATATTTGTTGTAATGTCGTGCGATGCGTACTTTATTCCTCTTGTCAATAAGTTTTAAAGAAAACACGAATGGTTCATTCAATAGCAGTACGTTCACATAGGCCTAATTGTATTTTCATGACGTAACGATTAATCCTGTCTGGGTCTGGTGCGTAGGGCGGGCGGTGAATACGATAGGTTACTTCAATCTATTTGATACAAATAAGAGGGGACATACGTTATTAAAGACTTTTGAGTGAGTCACTAGCATAATTGAACAATTTTGATTCCACATTCACTAAAATATTTGTGAGTATTATCCTTGGGAAATAGTAATGTAATGCCATTTAACAAGTGATCGTACGTTAGTTTTGAGTGACGTATACAAGTATCGTACATCACAGGTTAAGTGCCCTATTTGAGTACCCGTAGACATTTGAACATCCCAACAAATTGGATAATATTGTCATGTTGACGGTGCGCGAGTTGTTTGTTTGGATGAAATGGTGAAATTGTGTTAATTGTTGGAATATAACTATGGAATAAAATATATTTACTCATTCTTGCAAATCAAGTTATAAACCCCGATTTCTAGACACGCTCTAGCAATCTCTAATTTTTTTTAAATACCGAAATCTAAAATCAAAACACTATTTCTTCGTCATGCATCATGTATTTTACTGTATATATATATACAATATAGAGATGTTGAACATGGTTAGTAGTAGGCCTACATGAATAAAGATCACCATGTAAACACAGAAAATGTATGTTTACAGTAACGGTTAATTCGGTTGATATTGTAGTAGCCTATATTTACTGATTACTGTACGGACATTTCGGACGCTAACAATAATTGTACAGTATTAATCTAATTATATTGGTTTAAATTAGACCTAAGTTTAACCCATGTTGTGTGAATAGTATAATCCAACAATATTATCATTCTAAATAATCCCACCTCTTGCCACTATTCTCCAGTTATTGTATTTTCTCGTTAGTATTCCAGTCGGCGTTGTGAAACGCCATGAGTGCCAAATACTTTTTACCAACCCTAGCAGGCAGTCTGGTATACAAACACAATCAATTTATACTAACCAATTCGATTAAAGGCCAATAAATTGATTAGGTTTTAAATTCGTGCCGTTTTACTGTACGTAAATTGTAGAAGGCCTACCAATGTGTGAAAGAGGCCATTGGCAACTATTATTTGAGACGCCATTGTCGTTTTAGTATCGAGTACTTTGTTTATGGCAACGATCTTGTCATATCCATTAATGTGTGTAAAATGTTCCATAAAACACACTTGTGTACCCCAGCCGTGTTCGCTTCCATGTGTCCCTCGATCCATCATCAATATAGATCCGTATATACAGGTAGTTTATACAGTAAAGTGTAATTAAATTTGGAGATCTGATGAGTCGTGTGTGTTTTGTTTATCATTCACCAATGTTCATCTTTGTCATTCATCTTACTTTACTGTGTTTACATTACCACTGATTATTATATTGCATGTCATTATTTTAGCATCCGTAGATTCACAGTGATTTGTGTTTTTTATAGATAGACACAAAAAAATAGATGACAAAAAGGATCAGATTTAAGTAAAGCGATAACGTGGGTAAAGTAAGTTCACATTATTAATGTTTCAGTCCATGTTCACGTAGTCATTATACATTAGTAGGCTAAAACAACCAGAAGATGTGCTTAGCAAGTCCAGTTGATAGTAACATTCTTGTTGAAGTCATGTCTTTGTTTTATTGTCCAACAGCAGTTGTTTTATTTCCACCGAAGTACGCTGTTTTTACATAACGTGCACGTTTTATGAATCAGATAAACGGAACAGAGTGTTTCTAGAATGTAATAACTATGGTTGTTGATGTCTCTCTAGACTGGAGGCCAGCGTGTATGTCAATGACAGTGTACGTGAACAGTCACAGATTGGCCTTTCTTAAGAAATCGTGAGATAAAATAAGTACACATAGTTACCGTATAAATAGGTCACGGTTGACTCAGTACAGATATATAATATTATAGTATAACGATATTGCATACCAGAAATATTTATTTCATTAAAAGGGATTTTTTTTAAATCAATTTCTGCTTCATTGACAAACTTATAGCGTTTTTTATAATTGATTATAAAATAAAGTCTTGACATTTTTTTGTATCTCCCTATAATATATAAACATAATATAATTCAATTGTTGTTTTACAGTATAGGCAACATGTGTAATATTAGGGCTATAAACCGTAATATCAATTCCAAGAGAAATTACTGAAAAATGCAAAAACATAGAGATAAAAATAATATTATAGGCCTAAAGCAACACAAATCTCAAATCATATAGTAGACAATATTTAATTATTCAACTGCGTATCGTGTAAAAACATTGTGAGCGGCATTTGCTGCACATGTGAGCATTCTGCCACCTGTCACAGTATAATCTATGCCCTCGTTTATGTTGGCATTATCATATCTTGCTACTTCAACAGAATCTGACAAAACAATTATAAACGCATTCCCCTTCACAATGAATAATGCAGGTTCATCCTATCATAAATCAGATAGGTAACAATGCAAATAACATCAATGCATTACTACTGGGTATTCTTGTGTGAATATGCAACCGTCCGGCGAATAGCACAACATTGGCATATTAAATCATACTTAAATATGTAATACTATCTACTTACAGCTGAAAAACACTAAATATACGAATTCATCGAGGATGAATAATGTATTCTACTATAAGAGACGTATAAGCAAAATAGGAACTCTGAACTGCACAAAAAGTAAACTTCCGACTTCGTGGTTAAATCAAGTTGGATTTGCATATTCTGCAAGCCTACGTACGCAATTCAATCATTAAAAAAAATCTTTCAAAAAAATACGAAGGGGGAGAGAATAATTCCATTATGCTTATTAAAGCTGTCTTAACGGTTTTTTATCCGAGAATGTATCTGAATTAACATTGACAACTACTCCTGCAGCTGGCCAAATCCGCAAAATCCAGTTTTAACAATTGTTAAATGTTGCAACAGTTGTTGATATTGTTCTGTAAATCATTAGTACAATCCATAATTTAGCTTTAAATTATCTCAGTAAAAGGTAATTATGATTAATGCATAATAATGGAGTTCTCATTAATGGTAATATCCCTGAAATTAGTTACACACCCTTGTAATTCTACGGAATATCAAGTTACTATACCTGAAAATGCTTTCATTGCATCTTTAATTAAACCAATGTTACTAGTTAATGCATGTAATTATCAAAAACTGAAATCATTATACTTTTGTAAATTACAAGGCTGTATTTAGGAAACCAGCAAGCAATCTATATTTTCCGTCCAGTCAAAATGCAATAGCATCGGTAAATCCGTTTACCGATATTTCTGTATAGTTTATATTTTCATAGTTCATTTTATCTACAGTGTGTGTGGCTTGATCAATCGTGTTAAAAATGGAAGACATCCGACTTAATGGTTCTATTTGTTCCATCTGTAAATCACTACAGATATAAATCTAGTTTTTGTTTAAACTATTACAATAAATACCAAACACTATTTTGACTGATACCTCGTTTTCGTTTTATCCTTACGCTGTTAACATGTCGGTTAGTATAAATCTTGTAGATGATCGATTGTTAATGCAACTGTAAATTTTACTGACAGCTTGTAACATCAACGTCCGCAAGTACCATTTCTTAAGAACAACTAATACTGTAACGTAAGACTTCCTGTGGATGACATGCTCTTAAAATTCAAGTTGCATTATTGATACATTGTGATCTCTGGCTCTTTTCTTTTGTTGAAGTCGTTTGTAATTACTGTTTAATGCCACTGTCACTCTACTTATGTTGTTGTAAAAATGCCTTTACTCTCATCCTTACATTTGTAAGGTTAGACATTAAGGATGTTAAAATAGCCATCATCGATTTTAGAGTAATGAAAAGTGTCTCATAAATAACTTGAATTGCAGTTTGAAAACAATATTTCTAATAGCACTCCTATCCTAAACATTGTCCTCAATCTCCCCTCATAAATTGCACGACTAATGCGCGCGCAGTTCGTTCGGGTGTTACATTTTTATCCCCATCCCCATTCGTTTATACCTGTATTTACTTTTTCTTTATTGTATACTGTTTTTAATACCAATTCCTTTGCTACAGTTGAATACCACGTTTTGTATTCTCTAAATCACGATCAGATCATCATAAATTCACTAATTTTAGCATGTTTCGCTTAATATAGTCATGGTTGGTATGGCAACTTAAGTCATCTTATTTCCCATGGTCTTGTGATACATCAGTTTATGTTTAATAGTCGGTCAGTGGTTGTATATCAACTTAAGTATCGCCTTTATTTCAACAATAATAGGTTTCCATATTAGTCCACATCAGAATTACTTAATGTAACGTCTTTATTTTAACAATTAGTTCTAATTCTGTACATCAACTTGGTATTTATTATTTATTTTATTTATAATATTTATATTATCTTTATTTCAAATGCTGGCATGTTTCCATATAAAGTCCATCATCTTTAAACCCGAATGTTATGCCTTTTGGATGTGTTTTCTACAATTTTCCTTCTTCTTTTGTAATTTTTGTCTTGTTTTCCCCTGCAATATACTTGTTCCTCCAAGCTGTGACCTGGGATGTCTCTTACATCTTGTGTATTTTTTTTTAATAAAGGATGATTTGACGAAATAAAATAGTAGCATCACGTTACTATGTGAACATGGACTTTTTGATCGACCACATTTCTGTTTTGAAAACCTGACATGTTTTCACCGAATACTCAAAACACAACGTACAGTACTTAATTTACTGGTATTCTGTGCATTAAACACTTAAGGGTTTTCAAAACAACATCATTATGTGATATACCTGAAGCAATTAAATTGGTGTTTGCCATACGTTGCATATCATGAAATTGAATTTGATACATCTTAAGTAATAAGGTTTTAGTGTACAATATACATATCATATAGTGATAAGAGTAACTAAGAGTGTATTAATGTTATTATTAATTATTATGATTTTTTTTCTCAATAACTGATTTGATTACGAATAATCACCATGTCATACAATAGCGTAAAACAAATTATTGATATAAGTGTATCAGCATAATGAGTTTACTGTGTTGATTCAACCTGTCCTAGCACATGTGACGTCACGTTGTCTAATCTTCCTCACTTTAGTTTCAGAGAGCCATTGTGCTGTGCAATTCTTACATCGAATGAACGCTTACATTGCAATATCTGTATAAATCATCGATGCATTTAAACTGACTGAGTAAACAACTTGAGAGAGAGTAAATCTACATCAGAGATCAATTGTGGCTACATTCGAGACGAAATTGTCAATAAATACGGCAATTAGCCATGTCGCTTTCCAGATCTCTCTTCTTGGTTGCGTATTCTAAACGTGAGGGTAATTTGGTCACTCACTTACATGTTTGCTCTCTGTCCAACATTCGCACGTTTATGTTTATTCCACCTCTTAATGTATATTTGAACGTATAATAATACGTATCTGATAACAGTAGACAAACTTCTTAAAAACGATATGGTAAGCAACTTAGCATATTAGGAGGATTTTCTTGATATATTCAGCTCAATAGGACATCGGTTTTTCATTGAAGAATAGGCAAATCAAGAATATAACTTGAATATTTTAGAGAAACTAAAAACAGCAAACATGTTCTTAAAATCAATTTAATATTAATTGTTAATTAGTTTGCACGATATGATATTACGATACTAGTTGGAGCCATTGTCTAGTTGCTGGTGTAAACTATATTTTATTACAATAACAATTCGCGTTATACTGCATCTAATTGAAACTGAAGTTAACTACATAACGCAGCGTATCGTAGTAATTAGCTGTAGTAAAAAACCTTTTATATGTTGATTTTAATCTGTCGAACTACACAGAGAATTAATCGATGTGGTATCATTCGATTTATTGTTGAGATTCTGTCAACAAAACGTTTGATAACGGTTATTCGGTCAGTTAAAATAAATTGGTGTGTCCGTTCAAAATTGCGTATATCAATATCTTGCGTGAATAAATTGAAAATTAAGCTAGATTCATTAAGGATTTCGAAACATTGATTTATAACATTTGGCGTCCGTCGCTTTAATATGAACTCAATAGGTTTAGACAAGGAGGACATTGGCATTCGTTCAAGCATATACGTATCAACACAAGTTAGAGAATGGCAATGCCTTATATTGTCGATACAGTGTCATAAAGCGGAAAAGTAATTAGTGTAGTACGACTAAGGCTTCACATACGGTAATTAAGCGTTCTAACTGACCGAACAGGTATCTCCGTGTATTTGAACCCATAGCCTGCATTTGTCTTCCAGTTCACATATTCAGGTTTGATCTTGTGTGTGAATATAATATAAGATTAAAATGGTGATAGAGCAAAATAAGCCTAATTCAGTTAGGAGCGGATTATAGTTTTTCAATAGAGAGCATGCTAGCATGGATAATGTTATAACATAAGCACTGATGCGCTGTGTTACAACCGCTAATGTAGAAAACGCCAGCTAATGTCGAAACAACTATTAATGTAGAAAATTGCCTCCCAGCTTATGTAGTTACTATCGCCAGCTAATGTTGAAAATGTTATAGGCTATATTTTACAGAAATCGCTAAATCATGTGCAAATGCATCGATCAGTCTTTCCACCTCGCGTAAGCAACAAACTTTCTAAAACGACCACACATCGTAAGTAACCATCTCTGTTTAAGGGACCGCTTCTCATATTCGAACACCTCTCGTAAGCGACCACTTCTTTTAACGACCACACCTCTCGTAAATTACCACCTCTTTTAAGCACCATGACCTCGTTCTTAATATTAAACGACCGTTTCTCATAATCGACCATCTCTCCCATTACAACCACCTCTCGAAAGTGACCGCCTTTATTGAACGACCATGGTCGATTGTGAGAAGTGGTTCCTTAACAGAGACGGTGGTCGTTCAATCTAGGTGGTCATTTTCGGAAGGGGGTTGTGACGAAAGATGGTCGATTATGAGAAGCGGTCCTTTAATAGAGGTGGTGATCCCTTAAAAGCGTCGTCACTGACGAGAGGTGTGGTCGTTAAGATAGGTGGTACTTATAGAGTCGTCACCTACCACTTACGAGAGGTCATTGTGACGGGAGAGAGTCAATTATGAGAAACGGTCCTGTGTAATAGAGATGAAGAAGTCGTGGTCCCTTAAAAGAGGTGGTCACTTACGAGAGGTGTGATCGTTAAGAGAGGTAGTCCCTTACGAGAAGTTGTCGATTATGAGAAGCAGTCCCTTATGAGAGGAGGTGATCCCTTACGAGAGGTGGATGGTCGATTATGTAAAGCGGTCCCTTAACAGAGATGGTTGCTTACGATGTGTGGTCGTTTTTCTTACGAGAGGTGGAAAGACTGATAGCTAATAGCGATAGATCGATGCATTTGCACATGATTTAGACATTTTTTGTAAAATATATAACATTTTCTACATTAGCTGGCGATAGTAACTACATAAGCTGGGAGGCAATTGTCGTTACTACATAAGCTGTTGACTGTTTCTACGTTAGCTGGTGTTGATTTTATTTACTACATAAGCTTTTGGTGTTTCTACATAAGCTGGAGGTTTTACTACATTAGCGGTGGATTGTTCTACATTAACGGTTGTTTCGACATTAGCTGGCGTTTTCTACATTAGCGGTTGTAACACGCTGACTTAATTCTAAAAGAGACCCAATAACGTTGATATAGAGATGCCTATATAATTATACTTTCGGGACTTTGGGTGTTTTAAGTTGCGTGAACCCACCGGAATAATGTCCATCTCGTTTAAACAAACGGAATATTCTCCGTATGTCAGGTAATTTGTGATATTTGACAGTAAACGATGCCAGCTTTAACGATCGTTTCAAAACTGTGTATACATACTGAATTATCTTATCGGTTCTCAAGTAAAAAAAAATATTTTGGAATTCCCGGCAAAACGTCGGCAGAAAACAGTTAATTAGGCCTAATGACGATTAGGCCTATACTTCATTTGTGTGGTGTATACAAACGGAATGAGAAAAGATACTATAAACAGAATAAGTGGGTAACTAAAATTTCAATCATGTTAATGAATTTGGGACAAATGACGAACTAGGAATTAGTTAAGCGTTTCAGACTAATACATTTTGTTAATTCATCTCTATACCATAATAACTATCGGTTCTACCATCATCAATTTAGACTTTTAATCGTAAAATTATTTAAATTAAATTGAATCTGAATGGCGTTAAGTTGATCCAGGTGTCGACCTAGTGTGATCTAGCTATTTTCATGCAGTAAGATAGGCGCTGTGACGGACTATTTGAATTTATAAGCATCTGCAGATTGATTGATTGAAAATGTTTTAGTCATAGGGTATCATCCATAAGGTATTCAAATCGAAAAGATGTAAACATATTAATAGTTTATCGCATAAGCAAGCCTCAACGCATATTAAATACAAGGATAAAGATGTTTAAAAATAGTATGTTGATATTCTCTAAATTAGGTGTAGTACATACATATACCCTAAATTAACTCCGTGCGTGTCGCTTTGCTGTAAATAACTTTCTTGTATAGATTTCAATTAAAGTTAAATGTAAAACAATTCATTTCGTGTATGATAATCAGACCTAATAGATGCTCAGTTGGTTAGACAGTGAAGGACTTTACTCCACTTGATGTCTGAAAATTACAATCAGTAGGTGCTCAGCTGGATACATGTTGCCTAGAAATTAAGGGCATCGACTAAACTCCACGCTATGGTTGTACCTTCTAGAAAGTAAGGGCATCGACTTAACTCCACGCTATGGTAGTACCTTCTAGAAAGTAAGGGAATCGACTTAACTCCACGCCATGGTTGTACCTTCTAGAAATTAAGGGAATCGACTTAACTCCACGCTATGGTTGTACCTTCTAGAAAGTAAGGGAATCGACTTAACTCCACGCTATGGTTGTACCTTCTAGAAATTAAGGGAATCGACTTAACTCCACGCCATGGTTGTACCTTCTAGAAAGTAAGGGAATCGACTTAACTCCACGCCATGGTAGTACCTTCTAGAAAGTAAGGGAATCGACTTAACTCCACGCCATGGTAGTACCTTCTAGAAAGTAAGGGCATCGACTTAACTCCACGCCATGGTAGTACCTTCTAGAAAGTAAAGGCATCGACTTAACTCCACGTCATGGTTGTACCTTCTAGAAAGTAAGGGCATCGACTTAACTCCACGCCATGGTAGTACCTTCTGTATAAAGATTTATTTTAAAAAGCGGAGGTTAATTTGAACCCATTGGCCCCTGTTTAACTGTACTGTAGATTTATGAATAAATCACATCACGATAGTCGTCGACAGTGTGTATGCATATATCATTCCTAATAGCGATTTATTACATTCATGATAATCGTTATGTATATTATCAGTTTGGCGATCGATATACGTTATAACGAAACATCTATAATTCAAATTTGTAATTTGATGTTCAGATGTGTGATGATAAACATAAATGATTATGAAGATAATATGACAATAAACAATAATAATGTTGCGGGTGATCATCATTGTTGATGTTATGGAGGCCAACTCACAGTTATGATGAAATAAAAATTAACCAGCATGTCGTAAAATCTAATAATTAGCAATTAAATATTCTTATATACAAATGTAGCGGATCCCATAGGCATAGGCCTATCTATCTATACCTTTCATTAGACGCGTTTACATATGTATCCCTTTCATTAGATTAAATTTATCGGGTCCCATAGGCGTATACCTTTCATTAGACCCGTTTACAAAATGTATCGGATCCCATAGGCATATCTATAGGCTACCTTTCATTAGACGCGTTTACATATGTATCCCTTTCATTAGATTAAATTTATCGGGTCCCATAGGTATATCTCTTTCATTAGACGCGTTTACATATGTATCGGATCCCATAGGCATATCCCTTTCATTTGACGCGTTTACAAAATGTATCGGATCCCATAGGTATATCTATCTATCTATACCTTTCATTAGACTCGTTTACATATGTATCCCTTTCAGTAGACTTGTTTACAAATTTATCGGGTCCTATAGGCGTATACCTTTCATTAGACGCGTTGACATATGTATCGGATCCCATATGCATATCCCTTTCATTGATGTCATGGAGGCCAACTGACAGTTATAATGAAATAACAATTAACCAGCATGTCGTAAAATCTAATAATTAGCAATTAAATATTCTTATATACAAATGTAGCGGATCCCATAGGCATAGGCCTATCTATCTATACCTTTCATTAGACGCGTTTACATATGTATCCCTTTAATTAGATTAAATGTATCGGGTCCCATAGGCGTATACCTTTCATTAGACGCGTTTACATATGTATCGGATCCCATAGGCATATCTATACCTTTCATTAGACGCGTTTACATATGTATCCCTTTCATTAGACTTGTTTACAAATTTATCGGGTCCCATAGGCGTATACCTTTCATTAGACGCGTTTACATATGTATCGGATCCCATAGGCATATCTATACCTTTCATTAGACGCGTTTACATATGTATCCCTTTCATTAGACTTGTTTACAAATGTATCGGGTCCCATAGGCGTATACCTTTCATTAGACCCGTTTACATATGTATCGGATCCCATAGGCATATCTATACCTTTCATCAGACGCGTTTACATAACATGTGTCAGATCCCATAGGCATATATATACCTTTCATTAGACCCGTGTACATTTTTTTTTTTATATATGTAATATTTTGAAAACAATTTACACAATTTAGCCTTTGGCTACAATGTAAATTTTAGCTTTATTGAATAAAAAACCTCGAATAATATGTATCGGATCCCATAGGCATATCCCTTTCATTAGACGCGTTTACATTAGATGCGTTTACATATGTATCGGATCCCATAGGCATATGTATACCTTTCATTAGACGCGTTTACATTAGATGCGTTTACATATGTATCGGATCCCATAGGCATATCTATACCTTTCATTAGACGCGTTTACACTGTCACTGGCGCCGTCATCCGTTCGTTAAAACAGAACAAGTGTGAATGCACGATGGATAATTTAATGTTGAAAGATTTCGATTTTGAATTCTTCATTTAGACTCTTCTCTGATCGTTCTTATAGTTGTCGAATAATGTTTTCTAATCTTCTACATATCGCTGAACAACTGTAGTAATATTCCAAGAAGCATAGTTTATTGTAAATGCTATTTTTTTAATAATGCTCATGAGATAAAAACCTTAAATGCTCTCTGCCTTCACTCGCCACTGTTTAACGAATAGTTGTTCCCTAACCTCTACTCACGTTTTACAATCAATATAGTTTCTTTAAACATATTCACAATTACCATCGGTCATTTTCACCCGACCTTCCCACACAAAGCTATAACTATCACAATACATTATTCCATTTTGATACAAAATAATGTTTACAACTTCGAACGGAAGTAGGCCTAAAGGAAGATTCAAGTCCTGGACTCCAAACCAACTGGGTTCGGAAATAGTAACGTAATAAAGCAGAAAACTAATCTATCTACGAATCTATAACTTCGCGCTAAAACATTGACATTTTTAACTACTATGTTGATAAAGGGAATATTTAGAAACAACGTTAGTGTTAGTTTTGCCTGAAAATGCTTAGCACGACAGAACGAGCAGACGAAGTAGGGCGATTGTGAACACAGAGGGGATGATTGTATAAGTTATGATTGATAGTTTTAACACTGTATTGTACACATGTATGAATTGTGTTTTATCGTGTCTATTTATGACCGCCTATGAATATCAATGCGCCATCATTCCTCTCTTTCTCACATTACTATTGTTATATTCGAATAAAAATACGAATTATTGAATGATCAATGGCTCTTAAATTTCAAACATTTCTACAGGGGGCTCGTAAATTATTAAATATTATGTTCAATACTTTTAATCATCTTTCTAAATATTATTTCATTCTAGAAAATGTATATTATGTTGCTCTGATAAAAGGTCTAACCTTGCCCGAAACCTCTGCTATTTTTTCTGGCTGTTTTACTTTTGATTTAGTTTTTTGCTTATTTTATTTTAAATCCAAAGGCAAATTACTGAAAAAATGGCAACGCTGTGGGTATCAGTGGCTGGATCTCAATGGAGATACAAAATAAAAGCGAAAAGCTAAATCAAAACGAGAAGTAAAACAGCCAGAAAAGTTAGCAGAGTTTTCGGGCAACACTAGCCCTTCATCAGTGCAAAGGCAATTTACTGAAAAATTACAATGCTGTGGGTATCAGTGGCTGGATCTCAATGGAGATACAAAATAAAAGCGAAAAGCTAAATCAAAACGAGAAGTAAAACAGCCAGAAAAGTTAGCAGAGCTTTCGGGCAACACTAGCCCTTCATCAGTGTATATATATAGCAATTGTGTTGGGTAGCACTGTGTAAATTATATATAAATCATACTGTAAGTTATAGAAACAGTGCTCATATTCGGAACATGATCTCATAATTGCGTCGAGCATAGCTCATTGGCGACAGTTCCGTATTTTTTAGTTGTATGAAAAAATGTCTCTGGCGGGATTCGAACCTGCAACCTCTCGCTTACAGGGCGAGTATCATACCACTAGACCAAAGAGCCATATATGGTATTATGGAACTGTCGCCAATGAGCTATGCTCGACGCGATTATGAGATCATGTTCCGAATATGAGCACTGTTTCTATAACTTACAGTATGATTTATTTATATATATATATTATGATGAAAATATTAATTGAATACATAACCTGATACTAATTAGACTAACTATCGTAGACTTTAAAATATAAGTACGAATTAACTTGCATTTTAGGTCTAAAACTATACCATACTCTAATGTAAAATACCAGTTAAATACTGTAGGTTTAAATATAAGGTAAATGTCTATTTACTCGGAATCATTATTGAACACTGTGTGATATTTATACCTCCGTCATAGGGGGTTATATTTTTGTCTGAGATATTTGAATGTGTGTTTATCTGTTAGCAGGATAACGTCAAAACTAAATGACGGATCTTTACCAAATTTAATCAATATATATATATATATGGTCACAGACGACTCCATTAAATGTTGGAAGGGGGCAGGAGGAAATCTGAACCGGTGGCCGTATTTACCAATCACACTTACTGTGAGATATTTTCCTTATATATTAAAGATGTATTGTCCCTTTGACAAATTCCAAAAAAATAAAAATAAAAAAATTTAAAAAAAAAGTCGGTCATTTTGAAGTATCATAATAGTTATTAACTTTCACCAAAAATTAGTCGAAAAAAAAAATCATTTAACTGAAATACAGGCATTTTTTTGTTCACTAAAATAACTTTGACTTCCAGTCAAAGTTTTCAATCAAAACATATCTCATAATGCAACGCGCTTGTTTAGCTACTCTGTATGCATAATCATAAAACTTCCTCGCGACCTGTGTGAGAACACATTCTCAACCGTGACGAGTTGTAAACAATCCTAATTAGCATCATGCATAATGCATACTCGTGGTTTAAAATCTTTGTTTACTTTTGCTCGCGAAGATTTTCTTGACGAAATGTAATCAAATTAATTTAACTGTTAATTTACGTAAACTTGTTGTTTTTGGCTCGAATTTTAAAATTAAAGTGAATAACTTTAATATTACTTTGATATGGCCATTTTAAATTTAGAATATTTTGACCTTCATTTTTTTGTTTCAAGGGACAATACATCTTTAAGTATTTCACTTAAATTGGGTATGGGTAAGTGTTTCTCTTAGCCTAGTGTCATGATAGGTGAATACGGCCACTAGATCCTAGTTCTGGGCCACAATTTTAGGCTGTAACGACAAAACTACACGACGGACCTTTAACACATGTTACTTACAGATAGATATGTGGTCACGGAAGACTCCATTATTATTTTAATAATTTTAGGCCATTATACTATAATACGTGAAACTGTAAGGTTGATATTTATCACGATTCTTTCTTTTTTTATATTTTTACTGATCGCCCTCGTTTGTGCTGTACTCGTTTTAAATGCCAGCAACTGTTGTAATGCATAGATTCTACTTGTTTGATATTTCTGTAGTATATATATAACTATCAATTACTCTATAAATTAAATAAACAATTCACACTATGGCCCAAAAAATAATTAAAATCATAGGCAATTGATGTTTTTATTTCCTGCTGTGTGCTAACACTATTATACTTTTACTGGTCTCAGCTGCTGTACCTTACACAAGACAGTAGGCGGTGTCATGTCATTGCATACATTCAATTCTGTAAATTATTGGTTTAGCTTTGTTCCCACTAGGATACAACGCAAGGACGTAAACGCAACGCAAGCGTATTGACCAATCCAAGCGACAGTTCGAAAAAAAATCCATCGCTTTGGATTGTTCTTATACGTTGCGTTCCTTTCGTGTTGAGTCTCTAGTGGGAATCAAGCATTCCAACCTGGACGTAAAAGCAAGGACGTAATCGCGCATCCGAACAGCCGTTTGTGATTGGTCAAATCACTTGCGTTGCGCCTACAGCTCATTACAACTGTGTCCAAGTGGTAACTAAACATTTAAATATTAGATTTCTTTAACTAAACAACATAGCAATGCATAAATTGCTGTTCTATACTTTGTATCAATTAAACTGAGTCTCTTTTGAATAGTTTATATTGCAATCAACTTTGATGCCACTCATATAGTATACCCAGTGCTTGAACCTCAAATACAATCTTGGATATCAGTGAACTTACTCTAATATATTGAAGATGGCATGGTTTTAAAATGGAATAATGATATATTCTAAAACAGCATAAAGTAGAACAACATAAAAGCGATGCTTTTGTACAGTCTAAAACCGTTACGAGGTTCTTCTCGTATGGCAAGAAGAGAAACTATAAACAACTTCCTCATACAAGCACGGATGGAAGAACTAATTCAAATTGAATTATTTTTATTTATTTTTTACACCAGAATGATGTGTCAACAATATTATTGTTAATGTTTAATTTATTAATAATCAGAAACTCGTGTTGGAAATAAAGAAAGAAATTCATGTCAATGAGCTCACGTGTCTCATTGACCTTACAATAACATTGTATTAAACGCTTTTTGGTAAAACTTTTTCAATTTAATGAATTTATAAAAAGTTGTTTTTATTTTATCCATGACCTTTGTTTTTATCATACATGCCTTCTTCTTCTTGTTTGCTTAAACTAAAGTATTTTAATTGTATAAAATTAGGGCCTATGGTAAAAAATAATAATATTTTTTAAATTGTCAATACAAATTAATCAAGCGGTGGAATTAAAGAAATACATTGATATTGATTACAGTATTATAGAACTCTGAGTTGTCAAGATGACTGTAATCATTTATGCTCTATTGACCTCGAATAGATTATATTGCTTGGTAAAAGTTTGATGATGCAGATAGCATCTTACATTTTGAATAAAATCAATCTTTTGGTTCGTTTCGTTGAAGTTTATTTTACTAAGCACAATTAATAGAAGAGTTTTGCATAATTGCCTTTAGTCATTAACAGCCTTGTGGGATTAGGTGCTCTTGTTTAATGTGCATCATATTAATCAATGACAATTTAACCAAAACCGTTTATTATGTTCATAAATGTGTTTTTTTTTTCTCGCTGTTTAGCGTACTACATCGTGAAGTAAATATTAGCAGGTTTTTATACCTTTGAGTTATAAGTATATCCATTCACACAACATTATGTTATTTCATGAATGTCGACGTCGGTAGGCTTACATATAATACTTTCATACTTCCATGATGTACCTTACTATAATCATAACGATGTATCGAGGCCTGTGTCTCAGCTAAACTCTTTTCAACCCAGTGTGTACATTCAACCCATTATATAATTGTGATATATATTTCCATCGAAATCGTCTTGCAAAATATAGCACTTAAAAGTAAATTAGTTCTATGTGTTGTGTTGCAGTAGTGTGAAGCATGAAATGAGGCGGCACTATATTTATGAACTTTGATCATAGGCTATTTAATGGTTTGTTGGATTCTACAGTTATTAATTCTTTGATCGGTAAATGACGACCATGCACTAATGTACTCGCTTTGTTTACCACAAAAATTAAATACAAAAATCCATTATATGCATATTATAATTAGGCCTATAAGACATTATTATTATTATTATTACCGTATTATATACATATGATTTACCTAATCGGTGGATGACAACCACATTTGAAAAAAAAATCCTTTTTAATGCGATCCAAAATATGTGGAGAAAAGTCCTATTGGTGTTTATCAATAGCGTTATACAATATTGGAGAAACGTTATTTCTGGTGGCTGGGAAAGATTGTTGTAGCCCTGGGCAGATTGTTTATTATACAAACGTTTTAGCTATCAGACGATACAATACATGGTTTTTAAATTATCTATACAATGAGTTTATTTGTTGGGTTTCGACTCAGTAGCGTCTTTATTATAATCAAATTATTTTTTGTGTTATTCAAGCGACGATTGTGCTTCATCAATTCAATTATTGACCGTATTTTTAAATAGTGGCTATACAATTTCATTTAAAAGGTTCCTAAGTGCCGAACGTTTATAATTAAACTGTGTAACAGATACATTGAAAACTTGACTTATTTATTATAGTTCTATGTATCTCCTGTTGTGTAGGCAACGGTTTGGTTTATATCAAAAGGATCGTTAATTATCGTTCCTCTTCTAGATAACGATTCTATTGTTATATTGGTTGTTATATCTAAAATGCATATTTCCTCGTTTATTTACAGCGAAATAGAGCGTGCATTCATGAGCTTGGATGAGGTTCTCAATCCTTCTCCAATATGGAGAAAAGTGATGACGTCACGTTTCCGACTGCGCTGGGTACAAACAAAGTTCGGTCGACCGTCTTGTCCTATTCTAACGCATTGATTTAACACCGCTTTTTCGTACATCCCGATATATTTTGTTTTTACATAATTTAGAATTGTTCAGCTTGCTTTATTTTACTACGTTACTACTTTTTTTCTTTCAGTTTATAATCGCAATGTTAATAAAATAGCATTTTAAATTTCGTGTTATAAGCACTTTTTAGGCCTCTTTCTTTGGCGACGAGTTTATACTAGCAGTATTTTTGCGTTTGTTTATGGAAATGTGCGAATCAATATACATTTCTAACTTTCAGTTTACTATATATTTATTTATAATGTATTGCTTATTGAAGTTTGAGTTTTCAATATGTTAGGTAAAATGTTGAATTTTACTAGTTTTGAAGAATAAACTAGAGTCATAGTGATCGGCAAAATGTCGCTGCTATAGGTGGCTAAGAACGACCGCACACGGCTACCTCTGATGTCGTGATGTAACACGACATTCAAAATGCTATTTGTCGAACATTGCGATTATAAACTGAAAGTGAACTTACGATATATTATCAGAAAAATATTCAACAGTAGTAACGTAGTAAAATAAAGCAAGATGATCAACTCTATGTAAAAACGAAATTTATCTAAGTGCAGTCGGTAGCCAGGAAACGTGGCGTCACACTTTTTCTCCCTATATTGGAGATCCCATGATAGAGCTCTAAACGCAGGGATGCAATTTGACCAATCACGTCACGATAAATCATCATGCCACTTGTGATTGGTCAACTCATTTGCGTTGTGCGTACGTTATAGCATTATGTGGAAAGCAGCGTGATTGTAACGCGGTCGTGTATCGCGTCCGCGACGTCTCATGCTACTATCAAAATCATTTACATACTTACAAAATAGAATCTCAAATAACGTCACCAAGTGTACACAGACAATAATGTGCACTAATAATACTTTAGAATTAATCAATTATTAATAAATAAACTTTAATTTACTTATTTATGCATGTTTCAGTGAAGCAATAATTTGACTATAGTACCATTTGATTGTATCAGTTTGAAATAAATATTATAATGTTTTGTGTTGGAAATACCATTTTTAATTACAATCTATGCTTGAAATTTTTTAATCAAAATTTGAGAAGATAATTTTTTGTACTTGGAACATTATTTATGTATAATGATTCTTGCTATACAACAAACATCTTTAAAAAGAGGTTGATTGTATTTATCAATATCATGAGCGTGATTATCAGAGCGAGAAGAACAAAATGACTTGGAACATGTGGATTACAGATCTAACATGACTGGAATACCACCACTCACCTCGTGACGTATAAAACAACAATACAATGTCAATTTTCATTTAAAATAAAGATGGTTATTATTGTTATTTAGAATGATTAGTTTTGTTTTTTGGTTCACAAGGGCCACAATTAGTAAAGATAATTCAGATCTACAACGTGTTGCTAAGTCGGTATGCGTCACGTGTCATTGGAACTGAGCAAAGTTCTATTAAATCGGTTTTTGAAAACCGATTAATTAGGAAAACACATTCTATATTGCAAGAGTCTACTCATCCCATGCATAATGTTTTTGAGGTGTTACATAGCGGTAGAGTGACGTTACCGGTCCATCATCTGTTTCGTATTTTGCCATTGGGCACTGACTTGTCAGTATCCGTACGAGAGTTTTTTGACTTAGTAATTGTTTTTGTTAGTTTTTCATTTATCTGTTTTTGTATATCTCAGAGTAAACATAATTAATTATTTAAACGTTTTTTCATTCAAACTGATGAATGAATAAATTAATTATTTAATATTAGTCTGCTCCATAAAAGGATAAAGGCGTGTAATTATTACCCGTATTTTACCCAATCATCAAATATTACATTAAATCCAATTATTGGGTATTATCGAATCTGAGGCATGGCCAAAAGCAAATCTAAAATCAAACACCTTCGACTAATTACCAAATCTTGTTTAGATATTAGCATAATTTCGTTCAATCTGCCCGTCCGTTTCGACGGCTCTGAGTTAATTGAATCTCTTTTTCCAAACGTACAGTCAGTTTTAATAGCCTACATTATATAGAAAAAATTACTAATCTCAGATTGTAATAAATTATGAGACTGTATTTATTATCTTGCTCTTTCTAGAGATTAATAATAATAGAATCACGTCCAACCAGAGATATAGATGATCTAATTAGTTTTTGGTCAAATTTGAATTTATTAACAAGTAGTACAGTAGAGTGAAAAGTAGAGATAAATTGGTCCCTTCTCTGCAGGATAATCGTACCGTCAACTAGAATAGTATGATGTAACCTCGTCCCTCCTCTGTAGGATAATCGTACCGTCAACTAGAATGGTATGATATGTAACCTCGTCTCTCCTCTGCAGGATAATCGTACCGTCAACTAGAATAGTATGATGTAACCTCGTCCCTCCTCTGTAGGATAATCGTACCGTCAACTAGAATGGTATGATATGCAACCTCGTCCCTCCTCTGCAGGATAATCGTACCGTCAACTAGAATGGTATGATATGTAACCTCGTCCCTCCTCTGCAGGATAATCGTACCGTCAACTAGAATAGTATGATGTAACCTCGTCCCTCCTCTGTAGGATAATCGTACCGTCAACTAGAATGGTATGATATGTAACCTCGTCCCTCCTCTGCAGGATAATCGTACCGTCAACTAGAATGGTATAATATGTAACCTCTTTCTTAGAATGGAGTGACATTTTACAACCTTACAACCTTACATCAGCAGCACTGACAATAATCATCGCAGTATACTATTAACTAGGCCTCAGGGTTCTGCTTTTCAACCGATTGCATTGCCTCATAGTTGTAGTTTTCCAAATCCCTCTTTCCCCGATTCGGTTTCTATTATAAATCTGGCTAATCATGTTTTGTTTCAAGTTTCAAGTTTCAAGTTTATTGTTTCACACAATACAATACAATAGAACAGTAACATAAATTAATAACAATTGTGTGAGGAGGACGCATTAAGCCAAGGCTTTAAGTTTGGTCCTCCAGATAATTAATATATTTAATTATTTAATTTAAGTGAGAGAACAAAAACAAACTTCTTTCTTTCGTCAAATTGACAAATAAAATTAAACAAAAAGGCACAAAAAAGAAAAAAAAAACAGTCTTAAGGCAATTGTGAATTACTAATGTTCTAAATAGTTTGAAATAAGTGTTTGTTTGTATTTTGTTTTAAATGTATTTATGATGGTTATTGCTTTTAGATTGAGCGGTAAGTTGTTCCATATATACGGTCCATTGTAAATAAAAGATGTTGTTCTTCTAAGTAATATGGTATGCTTTTCGTATATTAGATTTTTTGCAGTTGAAGATCTGGTGTTGTAAGAATGATTAAAATTTTGAAAATAGGAGTAAAATTGAGTTGGTAATTTATTATGATTTAGGCGGAACATGAATAAAGCTGTTTGGAGTTTATTTATATCAAATATATTTAAAGTATTGAGAGAATAAAAAAGTGGTTTGGTATGAGATTTTGGAGGTGCTCCCGAACAGATTCTGATAGCCTTTTTTGTAATTTAAAGAGAGAATTAATTTTCGTGTTATCAGAACCTGTCCAGGGGCAGCATCCAGTAAATTTATCTACAGTTGTAGCCCAAGCAACATTGCAGTATGATAAATAGGGTAAAATAAGAGTATTATACAGGGAAAATAAGATGTTTAAAGGAAGTATGTACTTCAATTTACTTAAAATTCCAACGTTTCTCGAGATTATTTTAGTTAAATATGTTATGTGAGGTTTCCAATTTAGTTCCGAGTCAATAGTGACTCCAAGAAATTTTAAGTTTTCTGTTCTCTTTATTTGGTTGCCATTGATATATAATTGCTCTGTTAGCTGTTTGTTACTTTTTTTATTAATATTAAAATAAATATAATTTGTTTTTGAAATATTCAATGATAACTTATTTGCTTTTGTCTTTCATATTCATTCAATAAAGTATGTTCAAATTCAAATAAACATTTATTTCTTTCATTCATATTTGAGTAAAAAACATTATAACTATAATTTCTGATATTTTATATATAAATATTTTTTTTTAGATATATAATACAGTAAATCATAATGTATAAAAAAAAGATGATTCAGTTATATACAAAATAAAAGAGGCAAAAAAAGTATCGATCAATTGGAAACAAAAATCCAATTGAAACTTGTATGTTGGGAAGCCATGTAAGAAGATTATATACTTATATATATATATATAAATGTAAACATATAACTACACATACACATATAGATCAACAGACATACACACACACCCACACACACCAACAGTAAAGGAAGCAATTTCGAAAAAGTTTCTAAAGTTAAAAAAAATATTACAAAATAGAGAAAACAATTAGTTATAATTTGAAATAAGATAAGATAAGATAAGATAAGATAAGATAACTTTTATTGATCCTCAAAAAGGAAATTCATTGCTCGTCATAATAACAAGAAAACACAATAAAAACAAATATAGCATAAAACCATTCATATAAAAACATCAAAAATACAAGATAAAATTATCTTCTTGACTTTCTGTTGTACTGGATGATACCGGAGGGAATAAAGGATTTGGCATATCGATTTGTTTTTACACTGAGGAGCCTCAATCTACCACTTGGATTAAGTTGGTCTATGATCACTTTGTGGAGAGGATTAGAGGCATCCGACTCAATGCGTTCAAAATCTTTCTGGAGGTGTTCTAGGTGCACATTGGTAATGCCAGACCAATCATTTTACCAGCCCGACGGATGAAAGTTTCAAGGCGTCCTTTATTCATAAGATATGTTGTAACACACCTGAATGTATTCTTGCAATCTGATTAGTTAATTACGTATCACGTGTCATTTTAGAATTAGCCCTACCTAAAGCGAATCGAAAGCGGCAGCTTATACGCATGCGTATTGGGATTTGGAAGATGGAAACATGAATTCGGAATTTGATAATTTCTGCCACGTGACGTTGTTGACTGATCGCGTTGGGATATCGACTTGTTGTGTGCGCCCGGTCTCTGCTGCGTGTAAATTCGGAGCACTCGTCTCCGCTTCGTTAAGAATAGAGCAGTCAATTTTTCAACTAATGAAATAGTCTCACAATCCAACTCATAAACATTAATTATTTGTATAATATCATGGACCTATGTATATGTCCATGATATATGATAAGTAGAATTACCGATCGTGGTAAACAGCATGTATGTAATATGTATGTCCTGTTAACATGGCCAATGCTTGGTTTTAAAAAAAGAGAGTATTATTAGCAAAATCAGTAATAATTATAGTCATGAGTAGTAACGGAAACATAATCATAAAATGTAATGTCATACACTCGAATAAAGTCATACAGCTAATAAACAAAATGTATAATAAACGAAGTACAGTTTACAGCGCGAGAATCATTAAAACTGGCAATAAAGTAGGCCTAATACTAATTTCTTAAGCATTGACTAGATTAAACCAAGTATTACCGTAAATCCTGATTATTCGTAATGCGTCGGTTTTCTCAAAGAATTCTGGGCATTGCCCTCTGATTGAACACACAACATACGTAATATTATTAACATTGTTTATATAATGCATATAATAGGTATTTATCTAATAGTTCTATTGTTTTGATAATATAAGTACAGTAGTATGATATTTCAGGAATAAAGAACATAAATCTGAGACAGTGATAGACCTAACAGAATACAAGAAGATAGTCGCATTATAATGTGTATTACAGTATTAACATTCTATGGCAGTTCATCGTTCATTGTTGACATTTCACTAAATCCGCTTCTGTCGTTTATTATTATTTAGTGTAGTAAAACAGTACATTGAAAACACATTCATATTCATATTTCTGTTTCCCTGTAACGTAAACAACTAATCACGCCAAAAAAATTATTATTATAGTACAGTACAGGCAGGTAAGAGTGAAATTACACTTCACTCTTCCTTGGTACAAGGCAATGCTGTTTCAGCACAACTTGTATTCTACCATGAAATCAGTGTTTCGATTGTGTCATAGCCTAGACATAATGGTACAGTTTTGTAACAGATTCATGTCTTTCAGTTAAAAGTTATTTGTAATTTAACATAATAACCGAGACCATACAAATCATTAATATAGTTGTGCATAATCAGTGTTGAATTACAAAAGCAAACAAAAAATGCTGGTTAAGGGTAGTTGAAATCATAATGTGAATATTGTGTCGGTATATATCAAAGGAGATTCAAATTATGCCATATTCTTTTCAACTTGATTGACCATGTACCAATTTAATAAATTGTTTAATTTGTTTGTATTAGTAGGATATTTCACGTTCAGTTAACTGTTTGATGAAACTCCCTTAAACTTAAGGGTGGTTTGTTCATCTCCCGGCAGTCACTTTTGATAACACTGTTGGTCGGTCATTTACCACTCGAAAGCGATCATCCAAATCTCTTTAAAATCTTATTTGGCAGTCTACTGGTCTAAACAATACACAACATTGAGAGGCCATCTGCGTTGAGAACGCATCGTACATAAGCTCAATACATGTTTGATCATCTATCTATCCAAATAAAGATGATAAGTAACTGAACCACACGGAAATTAACAGAAACATACCCTCATGCACCAATGCATTAATGGACATTTTATGGTCATAATCCATGAATAACTTTAAAAGTATACAATTGCTAATTTGTTGCCTCTATATGAAGACATTCAATGCAATAACCAGTTTACTAATGTTTTTTAAAGATATTTACACACTCTCGAAGATTATTTATCATGCATCATATTATTGTTTTCTTTATCTATACTTGTAATGATTGTTTATTTTGCGAGCCTTCTCTTTAGCGCATCCGCCCAATCTATAGTCATTTATTAATTTTATTTGGAAGAGAAAGACAATTACTGTAAAGAATTTGGACTTCGTCAAGTTTACATCATCCTCATGTATATTTAAAATGTGTTTCGTGAACAGGAACTCTATACTTTGTTTAAACAATTTTACTTTATTATATAAATATATATCCGATAATGATACATTATATCCGTAATAAACAATACACGAAATTTCCATATAATGTAAAACGCAAGCGATCGGTTGCTCTTCTATACCACAAACCATGGAGGTATAAATACCTTCATGCACAATCTGTACTTAATCCAGTGTTGTTATTATTGATTGGCATAATGTCACAAGAACATACATTATTAACGACATTCATTCCATATTGTTTGTAATGCAAAATTAGTGAGTGTCAACAAAAGCTTACATTTTTCAATCATAGTAAGATTCCTCGTGGCCTAAGAAGATCGTGTTACCGGATTATTCGTGATGTTATCATTATCCTGTGCAACTTAATTTCCTATTCACATTATAACATGTCCTCCTCTCCCCATATATCATGCTTGGATGTTATTCTGTTAGCTCTATTCAAATATTATATGTAATCATACGCCTATGCACAAAACGTGTTTGAATATCAGAGAGCTAATTTAGCACGTCTTCTCTTAATTCTTCTACGATTGCCTATTAAAATTACCTATCGCCATATCGTGTTGTACGTATCATGTATAAACTTTGACATCAAAGATTACTAATGTGACTTTTTAGACATTTCAAATCCAATCTGTGTGTGGTCCGGATTTAAGGTTCTCTAACACTGATTCACACTTTTACATAATTTTCCTCAAATGTAAGAATTAATTTCTTTGATGTATAAATCGCATCAACAGATTTAAATGATATATAGAGTTTTTTAACTGTTAGATATCAACTTTTTACACTTACGGTGGTGAATTTATAGCATTGTGGCGCCAGGGCATGTCATGCCTACTAAAATAGTAGTGGAATATCGTCAAACTAAAATAGTAATGGAAGGTATCGTCAAACGGTTAATTACCTTGCGGTTTAGGGTGTAATTAAAAAATCCACCTCATGAGGTGGATTTTTTAAACATCAAGTTTATCTCAAAATTTACACCACACGCGACCATTACACGTGTAAATTTGTTCCGTCCGAACGGGCTCCAAAGTTTTACACACTACTAACTAACTACATACAATGTATGGGTAATGATTTCATCCTTCCAAGTACGGATCAAAACCTTAGAAAAGGAGACATTGTGATGTGATTTTGTCACATCTCATTTACTTCTCTATTGGCAGTGTAATGTCAAACAAATTAGAAAAGATATTACTGTAATGCGGCTGGATAACGAGGCCGTATTGAACAGAATACACAAATACCTTACAAGAAACTACATACAAATATTTGAAAAAATATGTTATCTAAATAAAAATGTTGATGATTTTTCGAAAACCCTTACTTATAAGTAATGATATTTGTTTCTATTTCTGTAGCATGAGTACCGGTACTTAAGTCTTAGTTAAGTGTATTAGCTGAGTTGTTTTGACAGGATATCGAGAATATTTTGAACATTTTGGGAAAAATAATAAAAGACGATAATGATTAAGAAGTGTAATGTTTTAGGATTTCCTGAATGTTACACAATATTAATTTATTGTATGCATGATCGATCGGTGATGTTACCGATATAATGTTATTCTTTTTTACACTCAAGCACTGACTCATGGTAATGATAATATATTTTAACAATATTTAATGTTCATTTCATAACTGTATTTTCATTTAATGGGTTGTTTTTATTTGTTTATGAAATAGACCATATACTTGTTATCATTAAAAGCAGCTCTTTTTCTTCTTGATTGTAATAAATATGCCTTATTGTGTTGTTATAAAACCAACATTGCAAGATTAAGTTGCAGTATAAGAGATAAAATATAGATCTATTTTTGCAAACTTTGTATTAGTTGTGGCTACATTCCGCTGTGCACAAAGTGCGCGCGTGCTGGTATGGAAACGATTTAGATAGGTTTTAATGTCACTTGTCGGCATATTTCTTCAAAAGCTTTACAAAAGCGTGTCAATATTCGTCTTTTACGTAATAACTATAACTGACCTATTTTTTACAGGTTCACTAAAATTAACTAAACGATTGTGTTTAACAGATAAATGCTTTGGCTTCGTTTTAGATATTAAGCATAATAAATGTTTGACAAAAACGAAGGTGTCAATAACACGACAATTCAAAGTATAAACTTTTACTGTATTTATGAATTAAATCTCATAAAAAATGTATATTTTCATTTCCTTAAACAACCTTTCTTTGAAGTTTATCTGTAAAATGAATCGTATCTTTATCATTCAGTCGTGACGCCGCCGATAAAGAGGTGGTTGTGTTTACGGTACAACAATCTCCAAACCCTGTTAACAATGTTGATCTTTTTGATAGTACTTTTCTTTTCAAAGACAAGTTAATTTTATTTGTTATCAATCAGTCGTTATATGCATCCATTTAGGCACCGTTCATAATTCCGCTTAAACTGCTGTTAGTATATTCTTCATGGAAACTTTACTATAGCTTACTAAATATAAACAGCTTATTATAGTATTATCATAATATTTACTGTTTTTTTTTGTAACATAATATTTACTGGGTTTTTTTGTAACATAATATTTACTGGTTTTTTTGTAACCTTCGTAATAGTTGACACTACTCTTTCACTTTGTATTCGTAGTTACATTTCCGAGGGCGGTGATTACTAACAACTTTAAAATCATTATATACAAAAATGGTTCATTGTTCATTATTGGCCTGTTTAAATCCACTCTGGATGTAGTCCACTTCATCAATTATTCATAGTCCCTGCTGATTCAACTGCCACAGTGACAAGTTTGATGTAGTACTGCTGCAAATATTAATGGCCCCCAACTTTTCTGCTGATTCAACTCCACAGTTACAAGTATTTACTTGTTCTGTATTACTTGTTCTGTATTACTATTGCACGTTTCAATGCTCTAACTCTACACCGATTATTTTTCTGATAATTCAATTCAGTTAGTTTATTAACACAAAATTATGATCAAATGCATATCAATTATAACATTTTACAGCTGCTACAGTTTACTTGTAGTACTGCAGAACTGCTGTAGTAATGCTCTACTACACGCTTTTCTGCTACTACTACAACTTAAACACAGTAAGATAACCCTAAAAAGAATATTCAATCAATTGAACGACCATACATCCAATAATCTGTTAATTGCATCGTTAGTTTTTTTTCCTCGAGGACCCTTTTAAACGTAATGATATCATTGTGTATTCCGTATAGATGACTGATATACATCTTTTTGCATCAAATAGTATTTCAATTGTGCAGTTAATATTTAAAATATTAATAGTGCTAACAAAAAAATGAATTATATATATTATATTTATCAGAAATTTTATATATTTCCTGTAATTATGAACAAATTTGTTTTTTGTATTTTGTAAATTGTGGCTTTTATTCAAGAAATAACACAAAATTCGAGTTATCCTATGGTGGTATAACATTTTTAGTAACAAAATGAAATTCATCTTAATACAGTAGGCCTATAATTGATTATTTTCCCAATAATAAGACTTAATATTAAGTACGAGGAAACGTACTGGAATATATATCATGATTTTGTTATTACTCGACATAGAAATACCTGTTTTGTATGTTTTCTAGGAAAATATACTTTTCACTATGATTTATAGTTTTATGCAGGTGACTATGTTTCCAGGTTGTGCTATACTTGTTTGCCTATGCATGTTCATTAAGTAATAGTATACTTTCTAATCAAATTCAATCAGTTTAAATTATGCAACGATCATCTCTGTTGTCTAGCTTCACTGTATTAATTTTATTCTTTGTTTGGTAATTTTAGATCGATTCGCACTAGATTGCATTGTGGATGTTGTATCTACTAGTTTTTACTTTTAAAAGGATATTTTTTGCTTGTATACAGTACAGAAACGACTGTTGGACTAACTAGCATGTGTCCGTAAATGGGTTAATATATATTGAGATGGATGCTGGCACATCATATTATATCATAACTATTGGCAAATAGAAGCATGCTAGTTACCCATAATATTTTCCCGGTGCAATATGTCATATGCAACTTATTTAGTCAAATTAATCAGGCCACACAGTATTATGCATCCTGTGGCACAGTAAGGGGAACCACATAATGAGTATGCAACTTAGCACGATTAGTATGCATCTTGTAGCACACTAAGAGGAACCACAATAGTAGTATACATCTTGTAGCACACTAAGAGGAACAACAATAGTAGTATACATCTTGTAGCACACTAAGAGGAAGCACAATAGTAGTATACATCTTGTAGCACACTAAGAGGAACCACAATAGTAGTATACATCTTGTAGCACACTAAGAGGAAGCACAATAGTAGTATACATCTTGTAGCACACTAAGAGGAACCACAATAGTAGTACATCTTGTAGCACACTAAGAGGAACCACAATAGTAGTATACATCTTGTAGCACACTAAGAGGAACCACAATAGTAGTATACATCTTGTAGCACACTAAGAGGAACCACAATAGTAGTATACATCTTGTAGCACACTAAGAGGAAGCACAATAGTAGTATACATCTTGTAGCACACTAAGGGGAACCACAATAGTAGTATACATCCTGTAGCACACTAAGAGGAACCACAATAGTAGTAGTATACATCTTGTAGCACACTAAGAGGAACCACGATAGAAGTATACATCTTGTAGCACACTAAGGGGAACCACAATAGTAGTATACATCTTGTAGCACACTAAGAGGAAGCACAATAGTAGTATACATCTTGTAGCACACTAAGGGGAACCACAATAGTAGTATACATCTTGTAGCACACTAAGGGGAACCACAATAGTAGTATACATCTTGTAGCACACTAAGAGAAAGCACAATAGTAGTATACATCTTGTAGCACACTAAGGGGAACCACAGTAGTAGTATACATCTTGTAGCACACTAAGAGGAACCACAATAGTAGTATACATCTTGTAGCACACTAAGAGGAACCACGATAGTAGTATACATCTTGTAGCACACTAAGAGGAACCACAATAGTAGTATACATCTTGTAGTACACTAAGAGGAAGCACAATAGTAGTATACATCTTGTAGCACACTAAGAGGAACCACAATAGTAGTATACATCTTGTAGCACACTAAGAGGAACCACAATAGTAGTATACATCTTGTAGCACACTAAGAGGAACCACAATAGTAGTATACATCTTGTAGCACACTAAGAGAAAGCACAATAGTAGTATACATCTTGTAGCACACTAAGGGGAACCACAGTAGTAGTATACATCTTGTAGCACACTAAGAGGAACCACGATAGAAGTATACATCTTGTAGCACATTAAGAGGAAGCACAATAGTAGTATACATCTTGTAGCACACTAAGAGGAACCACAATAGTAGTAGTATACATCTTGTAGCACACTAAGAGGAAGCACAATAGTAGTATACATCTTATAGCACACTAAGAGGAACCACAATAGTAGTATACATCTTGTAGCACACTAAGAGGAACCACAATAGTAGTAGTATACATCTTGTAGCACACTAAGAGGAACCACGATAGTAGTATACATCTTATAGCACACTAAGAGGAACCACAATAGTAGTATACATCTTGTAGTACACTAAGAGGAAGCATGATACCCATAATATTCTCCCGGTGTAATTAATAAATTTTTTCATCTTATAGCAATTAATCATATTAATAATATTATTTTATTGCAAATAATAAGACATTCTACGCCATTTTGCGCATCATTAGTTTAATTATAAAAATTGTTTTTTTAAATTGTATTTTCAAATATTAATGACAATCTTGAAAATTGTCATGTGACCAATTTGAATTCCAAATACTCCATTCGGTTTGGACTAATCAAACTCTTAATTGACCGATTTACTCCTACCAGCAAATACAAATACTATAAATTAAGTTATAATTATAGTGGATGTTGGTAAATTACAGTAAATAATGCTGGGTTTAAATTAATTGGCATAATGATTCAACTTGACAATCGGACTTCTGTAATGATAAAGAATAATACCTACATCATCATAAGTGGTGATTGTAGAAATAGTGTAATAATTATCAGCTCATTTTGGATCACGTTTATTGCCTATATGGCTTCTTAGATTTAGTGAACCATTTGCGTACAAGAAATGTTCTCTATTATTATGTTTTCTTATTGTAGGATAAATTAGCATCAACAAGATGATTAGATAAAGAAGTCGTATTAACTTCCATTACTAAGCAAATACAAATGTTCAAAATGTATCTTGAAAACCATCCATGATGAACCGACATATGAACAATTTCGTTTCGTAGCTGTTGGTAGGTTATCGATATCAGTTTGTATGAATGACAAACTCTTTAAAAGGTAAACTAACATATAAAACAAGGCCGTATACATGGCTGCATTAGCGTGTCCAAATTTGAGTGTTTACCGACCGATCGACCAACCAACTGACCGACCGACCGCTCAAGATCCTGTCTCTAGACTAGAGATATTTCTTTAAATTGTTGCTTTTGTTTTTTCGGAAACAATATTCATATTGGAAATTTAGCTCACTCTGTAGCGACCGAACAGACATTACCTTTACAGGGAATTTTGATTTGTGATTCGAGTTCGAATTGTTTAAAATAGAAACATAGTCTTAGAGTATATTAGGAGAAACGTTGCGGAGATTAATATCAAATTAGGCCGATAGATTCAAACGTTTTTCCTATTATTACTTACATTGCATTGATTCTCTGAATTGATATCTTTTACAAAAACAGGTTAAGTTTCTTATAATATGGAATTCGCTTGCGATTAAAGAATCTTAAATGTATAAATATAAGTAAGTTGAATGAGTCATTTATCTACCTCATATTCATCATAATCGTCAATCTGTATCACATGTTACCCATTGTAGTATATCACCATTTTAGGTAGGTTACTTTATCACATATATTCAACATACAATTATGAAGCAGGATACATTGTTGATGTGAAACAAGCTATTTTTAATCAACATACTCTCATATTCATTTGGTGTGAACAGTTACATGTATAAGGCGTTCTCAAACTTGTATGTAATCATTCATTTTTCATTTCCAATTTGCTGCAATTAAGTGCACTTTCTTTGGACAGATATACCGATGTATACATTTTTCATAATTAATACCTGTACTTTAGCTGAACCAACAAGTAGGCTGATTTCCCATTATCAAAATTGTTATAAACCAACAAATGCAATATAGTGGTGCGGTATTTGTATCATGTGGAACATTTCCATTATAGGCCCTGTGGCTACATTGGGACTGTATCGTTGTTTCTTATTGAATACCCTTTATGTTGTTGTTGCACGTACATACGTTTTCATTAAGGGCTCTGTGTCTTCAATTTCATCCTATTTGTTTCATAATCTGATGTGTTAACTTGTATTTGTCTCGAAATACTCTCTTCAGAATGCATTGCACGGATATCCAATATTGCTTCCGGGCCGTTAACCCATAACTGATTTATCGACAGAAAAAAAAAACCTTTTAAATGCAAGGTATACAGTACTCTTTTTGTAATTCTGTATGTGTTATGATGTGCGTTTTTTATTATGTGCTGTGAAGAACAGAATGGTCATACTTGAATTGATGTACATTGCGTGGTCAGGAATTGTTATTTTGTCCACTTGAGCATCATCTTGGGTAACATCACGTATCTACCCTGTTTGTAAATACATATAACCTTTGTCTGCAATAAATTTCGATACACTTTACTAAATTATCATTCATGTCACGAATGTATGTAAATTCAGTCTCGGCTTGATTAACACTCTTTCAAAATATCAGGTTGCCGTCGTCCTTTGTTCATGTGGCTATTCATCCCCGTGGATTCATGTACAGGTACTTTCAAAAGGCTGTTAAAGTTATAATGGCATTATAACATTTCATTTAATAAGAAAATGGAATAATTATAAGGTATAGTTTGTATAAATATACAAGAGAGGATAGAAGAGATGAACATACATTAGAAATGAATACAGTTTATTGTTAACCTTCACAACGAAGCTTTGGGTAAGAAAGCAACTTTCAACACTCTTTAAAAAAAAATCGATAACTTGTTTAATTTGATAAAAGGTCGAAATACACGCGGCCCTCATAGTAAGAATCCCTTCATTTATAAAACTAATATATAAATAAGTGAATTAAACTTGTTTTTGCCAAGGAAGAGGTGAATTTACTAGAGATATATTTGAATTGTATTGTTTTTACAATTTAAAATGTGGACATAAGTTACCCATAGACAACATTTGAACAGAGTTGTTCAACGACCAACAAAAGAGGAAGGTACATTGTTGATAGGCGACAATTTGGTCTTACGATATTATCTCAACAATTACACATTTATATTGAGTATAATGTAATATTTTGTTAAATAATTAGGCTCTAAAGTATAATGTAAATCTACAATTAAACGATTACCATAGTTGGAATGATTCTGCAAATCTTAATAGCCGATATACTCGCCATCGATTGAGTGAGTGAGTGTGTGAGTGGATGAGTGAATGAAGAAGGAGAAGTGTGTAGACAGTCCTAATACATTGAAACGAGGACGGAGTCACCGTTTAACTGTGTATTATAATACACGCTAAATTCTTCCTTTCCATTAGCTGATAACTATGAAATGGATTTTTCTATGAATCTTCGCAATATATGTAATATTATATTTACATTTTTGTGCCTGTAACAGCTTTTACCCCAAATTCACGTTTTTTATTAGTTTCTATGTTTTTTATACTATAGTACGTTGAATGATAATTAATATTTTAAAATGAGCTGGAACGTATTACATTTTCATATTATTAACAATTAATGAAATTGTTGAAGTCAAATGTAGAAGAGTTTTAAAATGTTTATGAGTTATGCATTGAAAAATACAATAGGAAATTTGGACTGGTATGAAACCAATGAATATTAAATTATAATACAGGATTATATTTATCGTTATACTCTGTTATACAGTTAGACTCTGTCATGTCATTGATTAAATTTTGTGTCGAACTCGAGTCTTGGAATAGTTATTATTGAACCAAGGTAACCTTAATGAAGAACATAGTATCTCACAATTTTCCCGGTTTTAGTCGCGTGGAAGCGACTCTATAGTTCTCTATGTCGGTCTGTCGGTCTGTCGGTCCGGTATCACTATGCGTTTTATCGCTTTCTGACCTTATCTTGATATCAGTTTAATCTAGCTAGGTCAATTTTTCACAGTATATTCCTTATGGCCAGGAATCGATGTGGTTTTATTTTCACGGTGCGCAATAACAAATTACGCGGTCTACGCACAATTTAACGAAATCACGTTTGTAATCATATCTTCACAACCATGAATCACAATTAAATAAAATTTGGTACTCATAAATTTCAGGGCATAAATCATCATATGGCAATACAATTACGTGCGTAGCGCATGTAACGCATGCGTACGCGCGCTTAAAATTTTCAAAATTTATTTTCGATGAAATAAGAGTACGTTTCAGGCAATTTTAAGCGTTTACAAAATTGCCATGAGTGCGCATATTTTTGCGCGCGCACTGCGCGTTAAATGTTATTGCGCACTCTTTTTGCCCGATTTCTGTTTTCTTGACTTACTTTTCAACTCGAAATTACGTTATACGAGCACGTCAAAAGTGACAGGCTACGCACGTGTAAATTAAAAAAATATAAATGTTTTTAAACATTTCAACATTTTTAAACATGTCAGTAATTTCGGTCAGTATAGTTCACTATGTCGGTCTGTCTGTCGGTCTGTCGGTCTGTCTGTCGGTCTGTCTGTCGGTCTGCCGGTCTGTCTGTCGGTCCGGTATCACTATGCATTGTAGCACGCGACTTAATGGCTGTTGGCCTTGTTTATAATGACGACACTTTATCTGTTAATTATGTAATTGTATATTTTATAATAGCTGAACTTAGATATGGTCGATTTTAATATCTTTACTTACACTATACATCGATCTTTCTTATATCCTCTTTCTGGTTTCCATCGTCGACTTTATTGTGTGCCATAGGCGTACTGATTTTCTCTAGCTTCATCACTTTTATTAGGATCATTCCTTATTTAATTGCTAGAACAAGAAAGTTAATTTTCTTTTATACGGAATATACTATGCAATGTTCCATCGTGATCGATTATCTAGATAGAGAAAACTCGATTACTTTAAAAACAATATAATTAAGTTCTTACGGGCAATTATTCAAACATGACGTTTACGCGGCCATTCATCTTGTTTTTCGAATACAAATTGTTAAAAGCATGAATTACCTTCACTGTTAAAGACAGGACTGGCTATTATAGGTCTATATTTACTTGACTTATCGTCTGGAAACACTCATTTTTATTCAATAATTAATTACTACATTTTTTTTTCAATAGTAATTTTCAATGTTAGTGTGCTTCCAGGAAAGTAAACTAAAATATTAAGAAGACGGAACTGTTATAGAATCCAGAGCGGTAGTTTTGTGGAAAAGGATTTTTGGTTTAATTAATAATGGTGAGGAATATCCTGCATGAATGTAGATGGCGTAAATATGAGTAAAACATTATCATAACAATATTGTTTTAGGAAATACAACAATGATTCGTTGCTTGTATCAAACAGATTGAGAGTGGAGGTGGAGTTCACTTACTTCTCATTCATCTCAAGTTGATTAATGTATGTACAGGTTAAGCGTGGGTCCCACTAGCGACGCAACACAAGGACGTAACGCAACGCAAGTGAATTGACCAATCACAAGCGATGGCTTATTCGCTTGTGATTGCTAACTGTCCATAACTTCGCCTGCCATTGGTTAAAACGCTTGCGTTGCGTTTACGTCCTTGCGTTACGTTCTAGTGGGAACCAAGCTTTGCATTCTTAATTGTTTTCCACTACAGCCTATATATACGTTGTAGTGGTTGTAGCTTCCACTAGTTTGTGCTTATAATGTTTTAGCGATTTCAGTCATTCTATATGGTTTCTTCTTTAAAGGGTTAGGGACGCATTTGTATTATCTTGTATGATAGCACGTTGCATATTGAGACAGACTGAAATGCATAAAACTATCTGTAAATTCATTTAGGTAGACTCTGTTAAATAGTGTATATTAAACATTACAGTAATTGATTTGAGGTGACATAATCTGCTTGTCATTATTAGGTTGACATGGCCACATTGTGCTCTAATCAATTTTATTAATTAAGACATATTAACTACATTATAGCTAAGCATAAGCAATTTATTTTAATTTAAGTATATTTGACGTCATTGAAATTCACAACCAAAACATTCTTGTATACAACTGCATACTCTCACCTTTCAAGAAAAGAAATCTTTCATGATTAGTTGTAAGAAATATTTGAGATAAATTAAACGATCATTATGACTGTACATTGCACATTTAAAGTACAATACTGCTCTGCTGGCCTGACTTGTTAATAATATTTACGACTCGCGTGATACGTTAGCTAAATTAATGTTTAGGGATTCCATTTATGACATATTGCGTTAATTGTTTTCAAAAAACATGTTTTCTAGTTCAACACATTATAAAGTGCAAACAGTGTAACCCTTTCGTTGTTGACAACGTTTTAAAGAGATACTTTTCACACACACTAACTTCAGAATGTTGTAGGAGGATATAAAGGCCTCTTAACGCCTTAAGCTAATTTGAGTATTTTACAAAAGTACAATAACGCTGCGGTATATGAAAAGCCCAGAAAAACTCCATATGTTGTATACAATTATACAGAGAACGTCTGTTGCATAGATTATTATAAATTAAATTAGGCTGCAATAATTATTCTTAACAAACATTAGGCATGTTGTATACATAACTTTTTAAATGCATATCGTAGATCACTGTCTCCGGCTGAGTATTCGAGTATTATTAGTGACTTAATTTCTATACAAACCCTAAAGCAATCTGCCAAACATGTCACTTCTGTAGCCTAAATATCCATTTTAATCATGATTTTGTATGGAAATGGATATTAAAGGTTGATGTGAGCATCATTATACTGTACATCAATTACTTATTATTTTGATATCTCTAGCGAATAGAAAATGAGCCACTTGTCACTCTTCCAAATCAGTCTTAGTTGATCAAACTTCTATACTGTCCATCAAGTTCGTTATGTTCAAGAAGGAATGATGATTATATATAAAGACATTGTAGATAATTCTGATGATGACGTTACTTACGGTCATGATAATTATATTGAGGCAGACGAAAAGGTTTAAATTGCAATACTGGAAACAAGTTTTATTTTACGAAATTTAATATAAATGAATTACTTGACTGCAATGATAACTATTAAGAATGCAGTGTTTGGTTATGTACGTTGTTAAATATAATGTACTTCAAATCAGATAAACCCTAATCGATCCTATAGGCTTCAATCTTATTTTTATATACAAGGTTAATAATATTGTTTTTAAATGTAATTCATCGTGTGAAGATAACCACCTGCCCTTGCCTGCTGCCTTAGCAATGAACGAATAGTCTCATGTCTCTTGACTATTCATTACTGTCAACGCAAAACAAACATTAATTAACATTTTGAATCAGTAGCAAACAAATAAGAAGAAGAATAATATAGCGATTGAGTATGTTCTTGTTGCACGAGAACAATAAACGTTGAATGTAGGCCTACATTTATAAATGTTGTCAATAAATTAAAAATCCGGTTATGATCACACATTTTACTCGAATATACAGATTTATAAATTACATAGCATAATATATAATTGGCATGCTAATCCCTGGCGAAGCAGCAAATCCCGTTGGATAGTCCCATGCCAATCAATGTGCGATGTACTTGCGTATTCATATCCCAGCTCTATTTAGGATGGCTCTTTAATTACAAGAATTGAATAACAGTGATTGTAAATCACACATGTCAAATTATTTCTGAAAACTATTTAATATAATCGATTGCTGCAATTTTGACCTTCAAAATTAGATCAATAATGTATTTTGACTTATGTTTATCAATATAGTATAATTTAAAAAGCAACCTTAGTAATAATCCTTCACATTTGTGTTTCAAATTTATAAAAGTGCGAAACCTTTTTAATTTACAATATAATTGTATCAAAGGATTGTTTAAGTTTACGCCAACGGCTTGAATCTCACTAGTTAATTCAACTTTTTACACAACAAATATCTATTTCATACTATACTATATAGTATACAACTCGCAACAGTCGCGCTTAGTAAACTAAACAATGTCTGGATACGAAAAGATAAAGTGAATGAAGAAACACGCGTGAAGCTTTACTATTCGTTTGTCAAACCCATACTGACCTACAACTGCGGAACATGGGGTTTAACCAAAGAGGAGGAAACTAAATTAGATACATATCATAGACGCCAATTAAGGAATATAATAAGAGTTCGGTATCCACAAAGGATTTCTAACATTTATATAAAAGATGCAACGCACGACCCTTATCTTAAGAAATCGTCGAAGCACGATGTAAGTTTTTCGGACATAATATATTGAGACAAGATAGGAATACACCAGCAAATCTGGTCATAAAGGTCTACTTCACAAACACAAAACACAAAAAATACAGAGGTAGGCCTAAATGCACACTTCCAGTTACTTTAAACAATGACATAAAAAGGTGAACCCCCTAGCATGATGAGGCTGGAGACAATGAAAGATGTTGGCTATTTTAGAAAGTTGGCCAACAAACGAAAGGAATGGAAAACCCTGGTACAAAGAGTAAGCAAGGCAGCCCAGGCGGAGAAATCAGAAGATTACTCGGCGAAGAGGCACTACCAACAAACGAAAGGAATAGAGAAACCTGGTACAAAAGGTAAGCAAGGCAGCCCAGGCGGAGAAATCAGAAGATTACTCGGCGAAGAGGCACTACCAACAAACGAAAGGAATGGAGAAACCTGGTACAAAGAGTAGGCAAGGCAGCCCAGGCGGAGAAATCAGAAGATTACTCGGCGAAGAGGCACTACCAACAAACGAAAGGAATGGAGAAACCTGGTACAAAGAGTAAGCAAGGCAGCCCAGGCGGAGAAATCAGAAGATTACTCGGCGAAGAGGCACTACCAACAAACGAAAGGAATGGAGAAACCTGGTACAAAGAGTAAGCAAGGCAGCCCAGGCGGAGAAATCAGAAGATTACTCGGCGAAGAGGCACTACCAACAAACGAAAGGAATGGAGAAACCTGGTACAAAGAGTAAGCAAGGCAGCCCAGGCGGAGAAATCAGAAGATTACTCGGCGAAGAGGCACTACCAACAAACGAAAGGAATGGAGAAACCTGGTACAAAGACTAAGCAAGGCAGCCCAGGCGGAGAAATCAGATGATTACTCGGCGAAGAGGCACTAACTAATAATAATAATACTATATAGTTGTTACACATTATATGTTTAAATAACATTGGAAGACAGAACCTAGTCTGCGTCTATCCTTTAATTTTTTACATTTGATGCTTTACATTATATTTATTAACCAATATTTTAAACATCGGTATTATAGATATATTTTGAATGAATAACTAACTTTAAAATTCAATCACGAACTACAACATCGCGCTGACAAAACTCCTTTGCCGCTGACGAAATTCAAACTCTTTTGTCGCTGACGAAATTTAAACTCCTTTGCCTCTATGACATTCACACATTTCTGACGTACCAACGGCAACAAGTCATTCAAATTTTTCATCATTTCCAATGAATGCATACGTTTTACAAGTTTTGATTTTTATATAGATAATGGATTTTGGCGCTGTATATAGCCATCGGATGTTTTATAATTAGTGTCAGGAGACATATTTGCTTACTGAAAATCTATGCAAACTTACTAAAGACAGTTTGGTTCTATGACACATCAGTCTTGCCATTCGTATTAAGTTCTTTATGGAGCATCGGGGACTCCAAGTCTAATTAAATGTTGAATAGTAATCGGAAATGCACGTATTTTAAAGAAGTTTAATTGAATTATAGAATAAGAGAGTTTTTATTATCACTAATTTATACAAACAATATATATAACAAATTAATCAGCGGAAAAAGCTCTAACTTGACTTGGGTTTAGTGGTTTTCGATTAACGTCATTTGACAGGCGATATTTGAATCATTCAAAATGTTACATTTATCTTGTTGTGGCAATTTCGAAAGAACATCCAACAGAGAGTTGATTCCCATCTGCATCATGAAAAACCTGCTCATTTTCTAGAATCTCTTCTATAATGTCATGAGATTGCTGTTAGTTACTGAACCAAAGAACAACCCATTGATGAATTTGCTATTCTTATGTGTTACAATGAATCTGCTTTCTGTAATGTTTCCATTGTTACTATGATGTTAAATGTATGCTATTGAGGTATATCACTATTATAGCCTATTAGATCAAACTTGTTCAAACTGCTTTCTGATGAATGTTATTATATCGATATTTGCCTATTGTCTACGTTTCGGTTTTATCGTGTCCATTACGACATTTCCAATCGTGGTTCAGTCATACAATACACTCTGCCTTCAATTTCACGTCTATTCACTCATTCTATACTACATTGTTGTATCAGAATCATAAGAGACAAGTATTTTAATATCATTGGATTTTCAACGATTTCTGTCAATGATAGCTATTGCTAGAATTGATTACATTATTGATGACTATAACCGCTGTCAAATTCACTTGAAATAAGACACCATATCACTGCAAAATCAATTCGTTGAGTTCATAGAATCGACTTTTGAAATTGGAATAGTTTTTCTAGACCTTATTTTAATAATTGCGATACCAGTGGGATTTTTTATTTTATTTATTTTTTATTTCATGTCTTTAGGCACATCATGTGGCCAAGAATTACATATAGTAAATTAATCTCTGTCCTATGATAGGTATAAATATCCATGACAAATGGGCTGTTATAAACCAGTGCATTAGGTAACCCACTGAGCCCCCTACTCGTATTGGTTTTTTTACGGGTAAACTGTGCACTTGCCGGTTTATAGTTCCTATTGGTGGAGAATACTTGTCCCACCATCAGAACTAGGAGCTACTTGGCCTCGAACCCATTCCGATAATGTTGGCTCTTTAGGAGGGTAATAGGCGTCCCTGTTAACCACTCGCCAGTTTGACTCGCTCTGATAATAGCTCAACAGTTACAACGATATTCTCGTCTCACCTCAAATAAAGATCAGTCGAGTGTCAATCCATCTCTCGGTTGGTAAACTACAACCGATTAGATTAGATATTTCAGATTTCCATAATGTTATGTATGTCATTACATCATTGCGCAACAAATGTGGGTTACGTCACTCTACATGTTGCAGACATAAATCAATAATATTAAATGTTTCAAGTGTTTGAAGCATTATATATTGAAATACTGTAGGCCTACATTTTAATAATCAAGATTCAAGGAAACTTACATATTTGAAATGTGCAATTATATGAATCGGACAATATTAGTGAATTGGATAGAAATCACAACTGTTTCTTCTTGTATTTTGAATTATCACAATAAACGACAGCAACCGACAATACGAACTATCGTTATATACAATATTATACCCCGATGGCCAATATTCGCACATTATTCAAACTAATTGTGATTTCACTGAAGCAATTGTATAGTCATACAAATAACGTATACACATTATTATTATTAGCAAGGATTTAGATTTTTGTAGCAGACAATATGTACATTTCTTTGAGTAAACAATAACAAAGAGCTAACTTATGTAGCTTCAAATTGTTTTAAATTATAAATTAATCTAGGAATTTACTTTAATTCAACTGTAATAGTTGATATGCAGTTAATATGACGTTTTCCGATCATAACGCCTTTTAATGCAATGGTCAATATTTATCTAGCAACATCAATCTTGTTAATTAAAATAATATATAATTACTTCAAAATACATGTCATAGATTCAGCAAGTCATTCGAGAACGATGAATCGGATGCGGAAGATGGGTCACTATGGTATATTGTACCATGTAATAGGCCTACGTCTTCTAGCAGATATGTTAAAATAATTACTTTTGTTAAAGAAGCTATAAACACAGTTTCGCAATAACTGTTGTGACCGTTTGTACCGTCATTCATGGTACTTTATGGCAACTCAACATTTCATTATTTGTTTTTAACTTTTTTTAGAAAATATATTTGAAATGACTAGATAATGATTATTTATTTATTTTTATGGTCCTTTAAAACACATACCAATAATCCAGTTACCATCGCCTTAAATATATTTTAAAGCTTGTTACAAATCACATAAAATGCAATTACATTTTTTCTTTTCAGGAATATCACGTCATTCTTTCCGTTTATATTTACATTTCGAACAAACATATTAACATTTAAGATAGATGACCATTAAAAGTGTTTATTCACGCAATACATTGAGAAAAATGCATGATCAAATCGGAAAGATTCAAGGATTGGGTTGGTATATAATTCTATTTTGATCAAACGAGGAGGGCGTGATTTGACCACGCATCCTCTCCGATAAATAGATTTGCATCAAAAACACATTTGTTCTTATTTCTGATTTCAGACGACATTGCCACGAATACGTTTTTTAACAATCTGTCACTTTTTGTGATGCAAGGAATTTATAATAAACTCCATAGTTAGATCTCAAAATGATGTTGGTTCGAATATCGTTTTAACACTTTACAATATACATTACAGTCATTCTATAGATATTTAATACAGGCCTATGTTAGAAGGAAATACATACTTAAATAATTGACAAACATAACAGCACTAACTAACATACAGTTCACTCTGATGCCAGTCCTGGTTTGGAGGTTCGGGATAATTTGGCTGAATGCATTCATGAAGTTTGGTGGCCTATGAATCAAAGTAGACCAATATGGAACGAATGGTTTGACTTTTCACCACATGTTTATCCCTTAAATTATCTATAAAATATAAAAAAAATAAAAAACAAACCATTAAAAGTGTTTACTCACGAAATTTTCCAAACAGCAGGTAATAAAAACAACGTTATAAGTCATTAGGCCTAATTTGTTAAGGAGTTGCCGTGCTCCTAGTTCTATTTTAAAATGGAGGTTCTTCAAACTATAGGCCTGTATTCCGAATTGAACTACTTAAAATTGTATTTACAGTAGTCTCTGCATAATATTTGATCTGAGTGTATAACAAAATCCATGAAATGATACATTTACGCAGATTTTTTTTTAATGAGCATGAGATAAATTATTTCTGATCATGATTTAAACGATTTCTATTTCAGTATGTCCGATTTATTAAATACATATTAGGTAAATCTTCAACATTGGATGATTGGAATTTGTTTTAATTATTTCAACGCCATGCAAAACCGTTCTCAAGCCAGCGGCAAACCTCACGCTTAACGCGTTACAATTCCGTATGTCTACGGGCCTATAACAATATGTGTCAACAACATAAATAGGCTACAAATTAATGAATGCGTTTTGCTATAATCATGGACCTATAAATGTATAGGTCCATGCTATAATAGTATGATTGTATCGGTATGGGAGTTCCGTTTAAGTCAATTACTTAGTTTAATTTATTTTGTTTATTCAGGCCTGCAATGAATTTAAACAAGTCGTATTACTGTTGGTAGAGCCATGGAGGAATTATTAGTGCATGGCAAGCTATATATGCGTGTAAGAATTGTGGTCAACAGAAAAATTAAAATAAATTATTATCCATAGCCATATAAGTTATAACATACTGACGGATTGTTAGAAAGGGCCTAATGATAAACGCTATCATATACACATAATTAGCAACATACTTTCTGAGAGGGGTACCGTTGTTAGTTAGTATTGTTCGGGTTCCGGGGGATAGTTGTCCATGTGGTTGAAAATTACTCGGCATCGACGTTAATAACAGGGTTTACGATAAAGAAACTTGATATCCTATAGATACACCCTTCCTTCACAGCTTATACTCGGCTGAACAATGGGTATAAAATTAACATAAATAATATAATATGCCATTTATATTAATATAGCATATTCTTCAAATTGTCTATTATGTGATCCATTTCCAATAACGTGGATTTGTTTCCAATTGGCAATTGTTTAGACAAAATAAGCTAGGATTGGAATTTAGAAATATAAATACGGCATATTGGTTTGTTTGCTTTGGTCAGTTAGTTGATGAGTGGATTTTTAATTTCATTCGTTGATTGGGTTCGATGGAGTTTTTTTTCTATGCTTGTTTTCTTTGCCTTGCTTGTTTGTTTGTGGATTTTCCGATGAATTCAGATATTTTGTATTTTCACATTTTAATTATTGTTTTATTATTATTATTTTGTACGTATAATTTGTAAACCAAAAATCGTAACCTTAATCCAGGATTTATCAACAAATAAATACCTGAAAAACTGAAATACCTGTACGAAAACTTTCCCACAAACCTCAGCTTCTTTCTGACTATTAACCCTTGCTGTTATGATAACGACAATGTGAAACCTTTTTTCTAATTGTCTTTGAAGATCAAACGAATTTGTCTGCTACATAATTGCAGTATTCCTGCACAGATTGTTTATTTCATTAAACGACTATCTATATTCTTGTTTGCATGCGCACATTACTATTTTGATTTATGGTTGCCAGGTTATTCATTTTATGGTTATTATATTGGAGTATATTATGGCTCATTTATTTTTCGGGAAACATGAGATAAATCTCATTTGAGTGAGAGCGACACGTTCTAAAGCTATTCTAGACTATAACAATAAGTAGGCCTATGTATGTATATAATATAATGTATTGATTTTTATTATAGACCGAAACAATTAGCATCGTCGGTTTTATACAGTCCTTATTTTTATTGTGTATAATTATTAAAATATTCATAACCCTAAATTAAATAATTTAATATTAATTCAATTTTTGAGAGGGCGCACATTCGAATTTTTGCACAATAATGCTCGTTATAACAACACGTGATCACTGTTGATTTGGTTGCATAGGAAACCGGTTCATTTGAATATTAATTTTCATTATATATTATCATAGCTTAAATAGCAATAGTTAACAACTATAACCATTATCAGAAACAAAAAGAATTGTAAACATGCTGGTAATAATATTAAATGACGATTCATAGTAGTATAATATAACAATAGCCTATAAATGTTTAAAACAATAAATCAACTATCATGAATGACAAATGTTATTTATTTCCAGTAGTTTGAATGAATGTTGGCATTATATTTACTGAAGAACCGTGAATTCCAGAAAGTTTGAACCGATTGCTTGTCCTCATTATTTAATTGGGCGATGGCAATCGGTCTACCTGTATCGTTATTGCTATCATCAGAGGAACCATCTCTGAAACGTTTAACACAGCATGTATTGACATTTTCGTATTTTTGCGTTAGGTAACGTTTCGTATTCCATTTAACCTACGGCACTCTAAACAAACAAACATAGCCCAGTACAGTGTGAAGAGGCGTTAGCCATATTCAGAGCGGGGTTGGTGAAATCTGTCCATAATAGGTTACTTTTCTGTCCATAATAGGTTACTTTCTGTCCATAATAGGGACTAGAGGGCGCTGTTGTTTGTCCAAAACGCCTTGAGCACTCTGGGGTGGTATGTGCGCTATAAAAATCTTATTGAGAAGAAGAAGAAGAGAAGAAGAAAAATAGGTAACTTTCATAATTGGCTGTCCAAAATAGGTGACTTTTTTGTCCAAAATAGGGGATTTTATTGCAGTAGTGCGCCATCCATTGTGTTGTCCATAATAGGTGATTTTTTTTGCCGTACTCGTACGTACGTAGTTTATTTCGCGAGTAGAAGTAATACTAATTTGCTTTCTGTTCAGACTTCGAGGCTACCAAGGAGGCCTAATTAGTATAACTATAATTATCTAAGTCTTTCTAGCCTAGGCCTAGGCTAGTCCTGTTAGTTAGGCTACCTCTATAGGCCTACTAGTACTACTAGCCTAGTATATTTGTTATTGTCCACTAATAATGAAATGTGAGATTTATTCAACAACAAATAATTTAATTTGAACTTCATTTTAGGTTTTGAATGTTAGTACGGACAGACATTACGCAACTTACCATACTATTTCAAGTTTAAATAAATCACCCAACCCACACATTCTTTTACAAAAATAAAAAATACCCCATAATACTCTAATATTGAAGAAGTTTTATTTTTTTAAGATAATGAAAATGTAAACTGTTATTTTTAATGCATTGGTGTTTCAATTTCAATTTTTGGACTTTATTTTGTTTTGTTAATAAAAATCAACTTTATCAATTTAATATTGAACAAGGCCAACAGCCATTAAGTCGCGTGCTACAATGCATAGTGAAACCGGACCGACAGACAAACAGACTGACAGACAGACAGACCGACAGACAGACGGACCGACCGACATAGTGAACTATACTGACCGAAATTACTGAACATGTTTAAAAATGTTGAAATGTTTAAAAACATTTATATTTTTTTAATTTACACGTGCGTAGCCTGTCACATTTGACGTGCTCGTATAACGTAATTTCGAGTTGAAAATTAAGTCAAGAAAACAGAAATCGGGCAAAAAGTGTGCGCAATAACATTTAACGCGCAGTGCGCGCGCAAAAATCTGCGCACTCATGGCAATTTTGTAAACGCTTAAAATTGCCTGAAACGTACTCTTATTTCATCGAAAATAAATTTTGAAAATTTTAAGCGCGCGTACGCATGCGTTACATGCGCTACGCACGTAATTGTATTGCCATATGATGATTTATGCCCTGAAATTTATGAGTACCAAATTTTATTTAATTGTGATTCATGGTTGTTAAGATATGATTACAAACGTGATTTCGTTAAATCGTGCGTAGACCGCGTAATTTTTTATTGCGCACCGTGAAAACATAACCACATCGATTCCTGGCCATAAGGAATATTCTGTGAAAAATTGACTTAGCTAGATTAAACTGATATCAAGATAAGGTCATAAAGCGACAAAACGCATAGTGATACCGGACCGACAGACAGACAGACCGACAGACAGACCGACAGACCGACAGACAGACAGACAGACCGACCGACCGACTTAGTGAACTATAGAGTCGCTTCCACGCGACTAAAAAGACATCACAGTTCAGCACTTCATTTCGTCATTTTAGGTCCTCCCCTATTTCAAAATCCTGGATCCACATAGCTCAATGACAAATCATCCCAGTCTGAAGTGGATCAACAGCAGCACTTCTCATCCATTTATTATATTGTTGTTTAATTAAATTAATCAATTTTAATGTTTAATAATAAGAAATACAATAAATCAAGTTTACATACACGCAGTGTACAATCAACACCTTTGTTCTGTATTCAGAACAGTTTATTCAAAATCTTAATCACATTAAAAACTACTGAATTATTTAATAAGTGTAAAAACATGGTTAAACTAAAAACATGGTAAAAACATGGTTAAACTAAAAACATGGTAAAAACATGGTTAAACTACAATTTAAAAAAAAACAAAGATAAATAAAATACAGCATAATTATTATGTGTATAATTATTGATCGATGATAAATGATCAAAGTTAGTAGGTTGAAGTGATGTACTTTTTCATTTCAGCAGCATACTGTATATGAGCAGAATATCAAACATCTGTATGCCTATAATAAAAAAAAGGAAATATTCAAATACTATAATAATGTTTAAGTATTGTATAATGCAAGTAACTTCAATCTAAGTAATGCTGAGACAAATGTTCATGTTGTATGGTGGGACACAGTTATGTTTAAATATTTTATTGCATTTAAAAAAAAGATATGTAGGATTGTTTTACTAAATTTAAGTTTATACCAGTTGTCAGAGTCAATTATTACCATACTCACTATATGAAAACTGATATTAAATGTTTTAAAGATAAAGGCTTTATTGAATGAATGCTTTAATAATATAACATTTAATTAAATTTTGAAATATTTTCTGCATGAATTTGTTAGTGGATTTATCTATTCTTTGTACTGTGATTGTAATGTTTATATTGGAAATAAAAAAGAAATATCTACTTTTAATTTCTTAGCAATTCAAATGAATAGAACATTTCAAATCAGACTGTTAAAAATTAATTTTCATGTATTGTCAGTTTTTCTACTATGGTACTGATAATATTCAGTTTGTCTCTCTGAAAATGTTAGACGCATTTGTATCCTTCTTTTCGAGATTACTTTTGCAAACAAATACTGTGTTGAAATAGGCTTCTTTTTGGGATTTTACAGTATATTGGTCATATTGAAAAATCTCCTAAAAGATGTAGTGGGTTATATGTAAAGTATTTTTCTTCAATTGTAGGTTGGGCCCATCTGTTACTTACCATAGTTAATAGAAATTTCCATGCTATAGCTGTACTTTAACATTGATCAGAAGATACACTGTACACAATCTGTAGTACATGCAGAAAATATGGGAAAACAATTTAAATAGATGACATAATTAATAACATACAGTACAGTAACACTAGCTCTGGTTCTGCTATACTGCCAACCTAGTAACTGTCCGAACTGTCTGGATAAGACTCATTCATTCACAAAATAATATAAAAAACAACAACTTTAATAGGTCAATCTAGCAACTAGATGTTTGTGATTTGAAGACAAACTACGAATAGGCCTAGTAGACTAGGTTAGAAGCTGATTTCGGTCTTCAAAGTATAGTAGCGGTGGCAGCAGTAAAAAAGACCGTATTAAATAGTGACTAGACCTAGCCCTAGGCCGCCAGTAACCTGCAGATTAGGCAATATACAGTAGTTACGAGTACATTTAAATAGTTTGTTAGTCTGTAATATATTCATATTATATTAATAAATATTAAAAAAACAAACAAACAAGAAAACTGAGGCTCGGCCTAGTTGTTTGTAGTAGGAAGCCTATCTACCTATAATAATATGGAGACCATGTCATTTGTATTCCTGCTGCTGTATGTAAGCTATACCTAGGCTAGTAGTAGAGTAGGATTAGTAGGCCTATAGATAAAGGTAGCCTCGCCTAACTAACATGACTATAGGCCCTAGTCTAGAGAGACCCCAACTAGACTAGAGAGACTTAAATAATATAGGCCTACTATATTAGGCCTCCTAGGTCGGTAGCCTTGAAGTATGGAGAGAAAGCAAATTTGTATTACTTCTACTCGCGAAATAAACTACGTACGTATGCGTACGCCAAAAAAAATTACCTATTATGGACAACACAATGGATGGCGCACTACTGCAATAAAATCCCCTATTGTGGACAAAAATGTCACCTATTTTGGACAGCCAATTATGAAAGTTACCTATTTTGGACAAACAACAGCGCCCTCTAGTTCCTATTATGGACAGAAAGTAACCTATTATGGACAGAAAAGTAACCTATTGTGAACAGATTTCACCAACCCTATTGTGAACAGATTTCACCAACCCTATTGTGAACTGATTTCACCAACCCTATTGTGAACAGATTTCACCAACCCTATTGTGAACAGATTTCACCAACCCTATTGTGAACAGATTTCACCAACCCTATTGTGAATAGATTTCACCAACCCTATTGTGAATAGATTTCACCAACCCTATTGTGAACAGATTTCACCAACCCTATTGTGAACAGATTTCACCAACCCTATTGTGAATAGATTTCACCAACCCTATTGTGAATAGATTTCACCAACCCTATTGTGAACAGATTTCACCAACCCTATTGTGAACAGATTTCACCAACCCTATTGTGAACAGATTTCACCAACCCTATTGTGAACAGATTTCACCAACCCTATTGTGAACAGATTTCACCAACCCTATTGTGAACAGATTTCACCAACCCTATTGTGAACAGATTTCACCAACCCTATTGTGAACAGATTTCACCAACCCTATTGTGAACAGATTTCACCAACCCTATTGTGAACAGATTTCACCAACCCTATTGTGAACAGATTTCACCAACCCTATTGTGAACAGATTTCACCAACCCTATTGTGAACAGATTTCACCAACCCTATTGTGAACAGATTTCACCAACCCTATTGTGAACAGATTTCACCAACCCTATTGTGAACAGATTTCACCAACCCTATTGTGAACAGATTTCACCAACCCTATTGTGAACAGATTTCACCAACCCTATTGTGAACAGATTTCACCAACCCTATTGTGAACAGATTTCACCAACCCTATTGTGAACAGATTTCACCAACCCTATTGTGAACAGATTTCACCAACCCTATTGTGAACAGATTTCACCAACCCTATTGTGAACAGATTTCACCAACCCTATTGTGAACAGATTTCACCAACCCTATTGTGAACAGATTTCACCAACCCTATTGTGAACAGATTTCACCAACCCTATTGTGAAGAGATTTCACCAACCCTATTGTGAAGAGATTTCACCAACCCTATTGTGAAGAGATTTCACCAACCCTATTGTGAACAGATTTCACCAACCCTATTGTGAACAGATTTCACCAACCCTATTGTGAACAGATTTCACCAACCCTATTGTGAACAGATTTCACCAACCCTATTGTGAACAGATTTCACCAACCCTATTGTGAACAGATTTCACCAACCCTATTGTGAACAGATTTCACCAACCCTATTGTGAACAGATTTCACCAACCCTATTGTGAACAGATTTCACCAACCCTATTGTGAACAGATTTCACCAACCCTATTGTGAACAGATTTCACCAACCCTATTGTGAACAGATTTCACCAACCCTATTGTGAACAGATTTCACCAACCCTATTGTGAACAGATTTCACCAACCCTATTGTGAACAGATTTCACCAACCCTATTGTGAACAGATTTCACCAACCCTATTGTGAACAGATTTCACCAACCCTATTGTGAACAGATTTCACCAACCCTATTGTGAACAGATTTCACCAACCCTATTGTGAATAGATTTCACCAACCCTATTGCATATTCACGGTTGATAAATTATTAGAACTTGCCATCCTAAAACATTCAATATTAATCTGAATTGATCTCGTACATCCAACACTGTCAAGCCCACTCTATCTCTTTCTCTCTCTTGATATAAGAGATTGTTTATATGACGTAAAAAAAATATCACTACTTAAAAACAACATGGACACACACACTCGACTTTGGATTGAGAAACTTCAGATACTTCAATAATATGAAAAACGCATCAACAAACATCAATACGACGATTCACGTGAACTGGAAAAAAAATCATTATAGTATATCCCTTATTAAATTTCGTTAAAAAATCCTTATTGTGATGAATTCTAATAGTAATAATTGAATAAACTGTGTATATAAAACATCGATGGATCCATAAGTGGAGAGAAATGCATCCTCCAGCCCTCCCCTGTGTTTTTATCTTACCCATGGAAATATAGTCTTTATTCCATATAAACGACGCCGCACCAACACAGAACATTGTTTGGAATAAACTCCCCGCTCTAAAACACATTCATAAATAGAATTCATTGACTTTCATGATTTCAATTTTACCAAGTATTTTGGTACATTGTTTACTGTATTTTATCACTTCTTGATATTATGCCCTATTTATTGTGCCCACTTTGTTTGTGTGAGATTAGGGGTTATAACCCTTATACCATTAAGTTTTAATTTACCATCACTAATTATATGTCATTAGTTGTTTCTCTTGATATATTTTTATTTGATCGGTTTTAATATATGTATACAGTACGGTGTATACTGTAAAGCTTCGAGATGTAAACGATCATGTAAAGTAATACAGTCGTGAGGTTGGATGTCTGTATGTAATGTAGTAATTGTATTTGACAGGCTCTTGTACACCTTTATAGAACCATCAATACCGTTTATTCCTTAAAATATGTGACGTTTTTGTTGGTTTGAAATTACATATTATTTAGGTTTGTTGTTCGACTTTAGACGATGGTTTAGAATTGTTGGGCATTTGATATGATATTTTCTTTGTTGCTCAGTACTTGATGATAGTTGATGATTGATAATAGTTGATGAATGATAATGGTGATGCAATCAGGGCAATTCGTCTTTAAAAACCGCCACTAACAGGTTGAATCTAAACATAATAAACTATAATAATACATTTAAATAAGCAACAATAACATAAACAAAGATTGGAAAATTATAGAGATTTAACAATTTTACCCTTAAATACATTTAAACTATCATAAATAAATCAATATCCAAACAAGTAACAAGCACACTATTAAAAGTGTTAGGTAACCGCTGAAAAATATCTCGCTTTGTGCATTCTACGCCTATGTAAAAAACACCTCCATATTTGTCCCTATGTCATTATTGAGGTTTTCCTCAGGAAGAGGACGTCGGAGGCATAAGAATAAAACTGGATATAGGTGTAAATTAAAAAAGTTACCCATGGAAATATTTTGAATTTACGTCAAAAGCGCTCTCTAATGACCACTATTTTCCAGGTATTGATCATTTTTACTATAACACATGTCTGTCTATCACAAAGATATTCGTTATTGATGTAACCAAAAAACAATCAAAATAATGTCAAAACTGGCATTTACAAAATCATAGAGGAATAACTAATTCCACTATGACCTGCAATTTAATTGTCTCTTGGTAGATATTTACAGATACATAATTCATGCATGTGTACTTAAATATATCGAGTTTCTTAACATAATTGATGTGTGGGATTTTAAAGTATTGGAGATGTACTTATGTGTATCGTCTTACATTAGATTTTAAAATAAATGCCTGGCCTCAGACCAGCTCCCCATGCATCTTTTAACGATTTTGTGAAATAATGGTGAAAGGGCATTTTGTTACACTGACAGATCACGACGATACATTTTTAAATTGACAATGATTTGGATGATAATGATGATCGTGTGATTGATAACGATGATGATGATGCGGATGATATGGATGATGATTTGGATGATGATTTGGATGATGATAATGATGCTACGGAGGATAATAATAATAATAATAATGATGGTGATGCGGAGGATAATGAGGATGATGTGGGTGATGTGGATGATGAAGATGACGTAGATGATGATGCGGAAGGTGATGATGATGATGATAATGATGCTACGGAGGATAATAATAATAATAACACTAATAATAACAATAATAATAATAATAATAATAATAATAATGGTGATGCGGAGGATAATGAGGATGATGTGGGTGATGTGGATGATGAAGATGACGTGGATGATGATGCGGAAGGTGATGATGTGAATGATGATGATATGAATTTATTGGAGACATAAATCTGATCATAACTAAGTATTACAATATCAATAAATTGCACACCAATGAATAATCAACATGTATAATATTACTTCCAATCATTTAAATTATGGATTTGGTGTCACAATGTACATCAGGAAAGTTAACGTAAACATAATGTATGCGATATCATTTGACACAAATCAAAAATCATGTTAACTTAAATTTCTAATCGTACATATTTTCCATCTAATTGACCAGCTCCCCATGCATCTTTTAACGATTTTGTGAAATATGGTGAAAGGGCATTTTGTTACACTGACAGATCACGACGATACATTTTTAATTTGACAATGATTTGGATGATAATGATGATCGTGTGATTGATAACGATGATGATGATGCGGATGATATGGATGATGATTTGGATGATGATAATGATGCTACGGAGGATAATAATAATAATGATGATGATGGTGATGCGGAGGATAATGAGGATGATGTGGATGATGAAGATGACGTGGATGATGATGCGGAAGGTGATGATGATGATGATAATGATGCTACGGAGGATAATAATAATAATAATAATAATAATAATGATGATGGTGATGCGGAGGATAATGAGGATGATGTGGGTGATGTGGATGATGAAGATGACGTGGATGATGATGCGGAAGGTGATGATGTGGATGATGATGATATGAATTTATTGGAGACATAAATCTGATCATAACTAAGTATTACAATATCAATAAATTGCACACCAATGAATAATCAACATGTATAATATTACTTCCAATCATTTAAATTATGGATTTGGTGTCACAATGTACACCAGGAAAGTTAACGTAAACATAATGTATGCGATATCATTTGACACAAATCAAAAATCATGTTAACTTAAATTTCTAATCGTACATACTTTCCATCTAATTGAAGCTGACGGTTGTTAGCCTGAAAATATAAGGCGTGAAAAGCACTGATTTAGGTTTCTTGAATAGAATAATGTGTTGTTTCCACGTTCACATTATACACTTTTCGAAATTTCAAGTCTGACAATGAAACAACTTGAGACTGAACACATTTATAGACGGTATTTTGATACTGTGTTAGCTTCGTATTGTTCTTGAATTCATAACCATACATTGGATGTACGTATCTTTCGGCAGAATTTTAAAATTACGCCAATTGTAACGTTATTTACCGCGCTTTAGTGTCTGCGTAGTGAGATAGCGTCACAAGGAATCATACTGTAAACTACGCCAATTGTAACGTTGTTATTTACCGCGCTTTAGTGTCTGCGTAGTGAGATAGCGTCACAAGGAATCATACTGTAAACTAAAACAAATAATACCTATATAAGTGCGTACGCATAATTTATAATGTTTATGATCTTTTTGAAAATCTTTAGAACAGGTCGTATAAATTAATACGATCGTATAATATCGTATAAACAGAGATTTAGTAATCACATTAACCTACTAAACTCAATAGTTCATTCTGTATTCAATTAACGTATTTTAACCTGTTATTGCGGCAAATCGTAATACAGTAGTATTATATAATAATACTCACTCGAACACATCTAGAGCAAAACAATTTTTATTTTTAGAATGTTGTATTCATTTATATACTCTATAATTTTTAGTATTTAAATTAAAGTTTCAATTTAAGTTACTTAATACATATTGATTCTTTTAAAAGAATCTTATACCAGCACATAATTGTTGTGTTTATTCATGGTCAAACATAATATAATACATGGTTTGAAATATTATTTTCGTTTGTTCAAAGTTAAAATAAACACACAAAAATACAAAAAAATAAGGTTTGTGATTTAATTTTATGTTATCTATACGAACACATTGCAGTGGGGATGATGCCAAATACAAAAATGTTTTTCTTATGACTTTCTTTTAGAAAGTTGAACCCGTCACTTTATTATTAAAATATCAATTGTATTAATGAAATAAAATATTTGTGGAACGTAATAAGTACAAACGTAGGATTGCGTTACACAAGATCTGGAAAGGTTTTTGGAGTCAGTAATTATAGCATTCATTAATCAATGCCATAAACGAGAAGTTAGAAGGCGTTCTTATATCCTCGTACTTTGTCTATGATAATTACACTAATGGTCCTTTTGGCATTTTTCTCCTTCGTTCGCTATCTCCAATTTAGTATGTATTTGTCAGTAATCTGCGTCTATTTGGCTATTTTATTGCCGTATTATTAAATTATATCTCCTTTAAGGAGAATGGTCATTTAGAGAGATGGTCATTTACTGTTCTTGTTCTCTCTATCACAATTATTAAAAACACTGTTTCTAATGTTGTTTTATAATTTAACCAACTTGTTGTTGTGTTAAACCAAATTGAATGCAATATGTTACGACTGTTCTTTTGAATGTTCTGTTCAATTTAATGTCAAGTTTTATTTTTTAATCATATCCATATAAAAACAAATTAATCCAGTGTATATAATTATAAATAAATACAAAACGTCCATATTAGTAGTAACATTAAATGTGTTATTTTCGACATGAGCACAAACATTTGTATTGTATTAAAGGCCAGGTGCGGGCAAAAAATTTCTATTGATCATACATTCCAATAATTATCGATCTATAGTTTCCCCTATGTTTCATAATTTTTTGGGATTTTATTTGTGTTACACGAGCTTATTGAAAATAAGCACTTTCTTATCAGTGGGGTGCTAGTTCAAATTACACAGTAAAATCTCTATTATTTTGAACACAAATTTTTGTAAATAGAGAGGCATTTTAAAAAGCTATGAAAAATAAACGGTGTGGTAAAAAATGTTATCAGATGACTAAATATAGGTAATATAACTTGAATTTTACATTTCTGGTATTTTTATTCAACTTCAGATTTTTATTTTCATGCTATAGCAAAAATTATCCACCGTATATCCACCATCTTTTTTAACTTTCTAGGGAGTCACCAGATATGTTATTACATTAGGTTATACTACCTAACTACTGAAAAAAAGTCTTCCTGGTTTTTATGGCAGAATTTTGCCATATTTTGTATTTGACTGTATTAAGGGAAATTCATGTTTTTTCGTCTTGATTTCTGTTACAAATATTTGATTTATGTACAATTAACCAGATATTATATTTAAAATTCATGCCTGTACCTGAGCCTTAATATATTTCCTATTGAAATGGGTAGGACTTAAGTTTATTCACAGGAGGGCGGTTTATAACAAAGCAGGAACCATCGCCCTCAGTGCCCCAGCATAATGCATTGCTATAATTATGGACACATCAATAACAGTCAGTATAACATTATACCTGTAATACATTTCAATAATTAGCATAAATTAAAATAGGCCTAAATTCAAATCGAGGGTACAGGTTTCAGCAATCGACTCGAAAGTGAATACTTTGCAAATGTGGTTCGTTGTATGAACAACTATTTTTAATTCTTTGTTCAATATTCAATTAAATTAAATTTGGATTGTTTAATTTGTTTGCTATGTTTGCCAGAGGGACATAAATCCATACACCTATAATTATTAATTTAAATCCACACTTCCTGCGTACAATTTAACAAGAATATCACATTTAAATCACATTTAAATATACAGAAGTTAGCTTTGCAATATAGGAATAACATAAAAAAATATATGACTACAAATGATAGAATTTCTAAAATTGCTTTTTTAATATTTTTAATATTTTACATGGAAAGTAATAAAATTTATAATTTGTTGTCACGTAAATTCTGAAAAGTTACAATTAACTGTGCGTTTGCATATTGATGTTTTAATAGAATTCTCTAATCACCTTCCAAAATGATCTTTATGCTACAATTTTCTCCAACGAGTGCTATGTTTCTCAAAAGTATTCAACCGTTTTAATTTAACGTAACAGTTGTAATTTTAATTCCAATATGTCTTGGTAATTGTGTTTTTCTATTTATATATGACTGAAAAAAGAGGCGACAATTTATAGCGGGACTACAATATTTCTTATCCCTGTATGATATTACCAACCAAATGATATGTATATACATACGAAAAACAAATAAAATAGTTTAGTAATTAGTAATAATTATTAGTTATATTAGTAATAATGAGTACAGTTAAATATGTTAGCCACATCAACATGTTCTACAAACATACACCCTTCCATCAACATCTCATATAAATACGTCACACGTAGGCCCACAGTACATTAGCGAACATTGAAAATTAATATTCTGCCTTCGTTTTAAATGGCTCGGAGGTATAGCGAAGTAAATTCACAAATATTCTAAATCCACATAAACTAAATAACCAATTAAACCATGAATTTATTCGAATATAACTTCTACACTCGTATTACTGCCGTGCAAGTATTAGTATGAATAATAAGATCGATTTATTCGTCGACTTACACTATCACCGCATAGTGTTATGTGTGAAAATCATAATAATTGACACCGGTTATCTGTATTAATGTCATCAAATGACAGATGTTTCCAAGATCCATCGGACTCGTTTATTTGAATAGCGTTAAATGATGCTGAAGAAGCAAGAACTTTAATTAATACAAGTGTATACAAAAATGCTTAAAATATTCTTCAAATATGACAATTTTGCCCTGACGAAGGAAGTGTTTTCCGAAAGTTAGGCAATTTCTTTCTTTCTGTTTTACTTTACGGTTTTGATTTAGCTTTTTGCTTATTTAATTTGACATTGAGATCAAGCCACTGATACCCACCCCATTGTCACTTTGTAGATAATTTGTTTTTGGATTTAAATGATAATTTACATAATATTTTGATTCCCAGGACCAACCCATCATGGTTGGGTGGATCTAATAATTTTGAAAAATAGAGTTGCTAGGTGCCCGAAAATTGGACTTCGAAATATGGAAAGAATAAAAGTCTCCGGGACCAGCCCCTGCTATCCTAGTAACTTGATGCTCTAAATATCTTTCTTTCAAAATAAAAGAAAAACATGAGATATATATTTTTTTTAAATCCGTAGAGATTCGAACCCCAGCTAGTAGAGCTGAAAAAATTCAAACGATAATTACTTGATCACGTCTACCCATTATGCCTGTACACGTAATTTTTGTATTGGAGAGACACACCTTACCGGTGACAGCGTTTTGTTTAATGCTTTTGTCTCTCCTCGGCCTCGTGTCTTGTATTTCATATATATATATATATTTCTATGTTTTTTTTTTTTTTTTTTGTAATTATTATTTTATGTTTATTGCCGAAATGAATAAAATAAAATAAAAATAACAGTGACAATAGCATATTCTTATACGCGCTGCATATTACGTCATTCTAATCGTTACGTCATAAATTTGCATATTCATGACGTAATTTTGAGGAAATAAATCTAGTCGTTGTGTGAATGAGATCGAGTCCGATCTCATGTCGGTCGGTCGAATAGAGTTAAAGCTATGCGAGCTTCTGTGTTGAGATTTCACAGATTTAAAGGTCCCCCTTTTCCACCACACATCATAAGGCGATAACATCAAAGCATTTGATGTCGTGGCAGAGCCTTACCGTGCTAGAGTCAAGGGAGCACACTATTCTTTTTCTTGTGGCTTCCTTTCGATCTCGTAAATTTTATGTTTGGCGCCCTCACTTTTAAGTTAACACCTAAGTTATGTCAGAAAATTAGGAAAAAATAAATAGAAATGTGTAAAGATGCCGATGCCTAGCCTGGCTAGTGTTTTCTCAGCTCTCTATTTTTTTTAATACATTTAAAAATTGTTTGTAATACATTATTTCAAAAAAGTTTTTTTAAAGTGTTATTATATTTCTTACAATAATTTCTGAAATCACACATTGTTAGTACATTCGGCGATGTCCTTTAGAGAATCATTGGAAATGTTAGTATGATTATAATAGAGGGCTCTATATAGATTGTTTGGATTATCACACATTGTTAGTACATTCGAATCCTTTACAGAATCATTGGAAACTTTAGGTTGATTATAGAGAGCACTATACAGATTGTTTGGATTATCACACATTGTTAGTACATTCGAATCCTTTACAGAATCATTGGAAACTTTAGGTTGATTATAGAGAGCACTATACAGATTGTTTGGATTATCACACATTGTTAGTACATTCGGCGATGTCCTTTACAGAATCATTGGAAACTTTAGATTAATTATAGAGAGCGCTATATAGATTGTTTGGATTATCACACATTGTTAGTACATTCGGCGATGTCCTTTACAGAATCATTGGAAACTTTAGGTTGATTATAGAGAGCGCTATACAGATTGTTTGGATTATCACACATTGTTAGTACATTCGACGATGTCCTTTACAGAATCATTGGAAACTTTAGATTAATTATAGAGAGCGCTATATAGATTGTTTGGATTATCACACATTTTTAGTAAATTTGAAGATGTCCTTTACAGAATCATTGGAAACTTTAGATTAATTATAGAGAGCGCTATATAGATTGTTTGGATTATCACACATGTTTAGTACATTCGAAGATGTCCTTTACAGAATCATTGGAAACTTTAGATTAATTATAGAGAGCGCTATATAGATTGTTTGGATTATCACACATTGTTAGTACATTCGACGATGTCCTTTACAGAATCATTGGGAAGCTTTTGGTTATAGAGAGTGCTATTTTGGATTATCACACATATTTTTCTAATGAATCCCTTCCTTCCTCTATATGGATTTATGTTTATGATCAATGTAGGTGTAATATTTTTGCTTGAACTTGAACTATTCTTAAAGAGTCAAAGTATATAATGTCTTTTTTTTGTGCAAATACATGGTGCATTCAATAAATTAATTGTAGGTTTTTTAGCACCTTGGTTCCCATCAGGACACGCGTAGACATAACGTATCGACACAACGTACCGTAAGAACATAAAAAAACAAACTACAATTATACATTTCCGATAAAAGCAAAATGTGTAATACCGCCATCTATATTATGAAGTGAAAATGAATGATGGTGATCATGATTTACCTGGACATTACTGATTGTTATTGTATCATATACAATATACATTAATTCACTAGTCCAATAATTATGGCAACTTTTTGAATTAAAACAAAGCGTGATGTCATTACGCACGTACGTCTAATTAAAAGCATTGGCTCTATTAAAATTTGGTTCATAGCCCTACAATGAAATCTTAATTTAGACTGCTATCTTTCCAATTATTAGTATTATTAGTTATAATTAATTAATTATTAGTTTGTTAAATGAATCATCATTTTTTTAATTAATGTTTTTTTATTAAATATAATTTTAATGCAAGGATTGAAAACTGAAACATTAAATGTTCTGTCTGCCGCCCTCTGGGTAGGCTTATTGCAAGACTGTCAATCATTAAACAGTTTAATAACGTTATTTTTTTTTCACTATAATAAATATAAATTGAGGCGGCCATTGATTTTGTAATTGTTTTCATTCGCTATATTTTCTTCACATCTTTTTATTTTTCTTTGGATTTTTTAAGTTGGATAAAAAATTAATATAAAATAAATATAATATACTATTTGTTTTGCTAATTTTATTTTGTTTGTATTATTAAACAGAATATTAATTATTCTTGTTGGTTCACTGCAAGGTAATTAAATTTAGTACATAATAAAACGTCGCGTGTTTCTACCCATTGGCCGTATATAGATTATAGTAATCTGCATTTTCCTAAGTTCACCTTTAATAATTTCAGAATGATATCATCGATATGATGACTTCCAATCTTTGATCTTATCTAATGTTTACCATCTCATTGCACAATTTATTTAGCCATTGGTTATCATAGAGTCTACAATACGTTTAACGATGTTGTAAAAAAACACAGCGATGGCGCTATTCATCGTCGGCATTTGTTGAGGATACCTGTATGATTCCGCATTACAACGAAAGTATTTTGTAGACAAGTAGTACAAATGGTAGCCGTACGTTCGTCAGTCTATATTCACTGACAACAAGTGTCGATTGGTGGTTGGTTCCGCCCCGCCGACTACTTGGATTTTTATTCGATACCACAGGATTATATTGTTTGAATTGTAAGACAACTATGGAATTGTGTTCGTACCAGCTAAGGGGTATACGCTATATCACAAATACTGTGAATTATTCGCTGTAAAGGGTTTCAGAATTGTTTGCACACGTTGGTGAATGATCAAGTTGTGTTTGTATCTACAGAAACCCGATGTGTTGATATCGGCGTGTCATGCCTAAAGTGATTCATATAATTGGTCTTTTGTGACCAAACTCTTTATAGATTATCGTTTATTTTTTCAAACTTTTTCCTGACGTTGACTCCACTTTATGCCTCACGTTTATATCGTCAGCATTCACCCGTGAAACCGGAAATCATTTCTAAAGCGTATATTTGGTACAAATTACAAATACCGCTGTTGAATGTGTGAGTTTTGATGTTTTGGTATTCGTCCTGTGACTATAATGTACGTGTTAAGAGTGATAACACTCTTTGTAGCAGGATTATTGGTGCTTGATGTAGGAGCTCAAGACGGTCAAACATGTAATTGCGACGATGAACATATAGAAGATGGCACAATAACCGCCTTTTTTATGTTGAGTGGCAGTGAAACGACCATACGTGAATACCTGCCATACCCTAAAGAGGTGGTGTTGCCAGCTATAGATCTAGCTCTAAATTACGTAAATGAATCTGGTCTACTTGGAAACCATGAACTCATTACACGGTTTGCCGATGAAAAGTGTAATCCTTTAATAGCACAGACTGAGGCACTAAAATTACGAGAAAAGTATCAGGGGCATGTAATATTTGGACCGTGTTGTAGTTACCCAGTAGCCTATGTTGCCCGTCTCAACAGCATATGGAAATTGCCCTTGATTTCACCAGCTGCTCTGGGACCAGATTTTCGTGATGTGGAAAAAAGCGACGAGTTCAATACAACGACTCGAGTCGGTCCCACTTATATCGGGATGGGTCGTACTTTGGTCGAGTTTTTTAAATTGCACAATTGGCTTATTTGGTTCCAGATTTTAGTCGATGAAGATAATGATAAGTTTGCAAGAGATCATTTTTTCTTGTGTAGTGGTGTTTACAGAGCTTTTCTTGACGACGATGGGAATTTTACTAATGAATATGCGGTTTTGCATCCGGATTTTACCGATTTAAAACTTCAAGAAACTTTGGATACAGTATCAAAAAAATCACGAGGTGAGAATTATATCTTGCTCATTATTGTTGTTGTTGTTACATTAATTAGCGTTCAAATAATAGATTAGTTGTCCTCCTTTATTTGGTAATCTTATTTGCCACCCAACACGATCACCACGTGAGGAATGTCGAACACGATGCAGAATTATTTAAAATGCTAATGTTATTAATGGTGTTGTGAGCTTATTGACTTACACTTAAATAGTATGATTAATCTGGTGACGCTAAACAAACTTTATCGGTCTCGTGATCAAATTGATTATAGCATTGAGCAAGTGTTTTAGCAATTAGCAAATACGATTTAGTGGTCCAGTAGAACGATATTGAATGGTGTATTTGTCTTTAAAGGATTAACATACTCGTCCTCCTAATATGGTCGCTTTATTTAGGTTATACTATGCGAATGCTTTGTTTGTTGTCGTCACTCTTAACAAGCTTGTAATATCAGCGGTTATCCAAGTTGTAGTAATTTGTGTCGTTTGCAACATTTTTCTTGCTTCCTTCCTTCTAGGTAGGTTATACAAAATGGTATTTATTTAAATTTGTATCCAAAGACAGCTACAAATACATATTTAATGTAGGCCTATTATTGAAAAATATTGTACGTGTGTTAGCTAATTATAATAACGTATAATATTATGAACACCGTTGTTTGTATTTATGTTTAGAATTAATCCATTATAGATGTATAACGTTACACTTGCAACCAGGACGGACATTGTTATTGCTGCTGAGTTCCCTCCACACATTCAAACATTCATATGGGTTAGGGTTAGGGTTAGGGTTATGTAATAACCAGGACGGACATTGTTATTGCTGCTGAGTTCCCTATGACGCGCCATAGTTCCCTCCACACATTCAAACATTCATATGGGTTAGGGTTAGGGTTAGAGGGTTATGTAATAACCAGGACGGACATTGTTATTGCTGCTGAGTTCCCTCCACACCATTCAAACATGCATATGGGTTAGGGTTAGGGTTATGTAATAACCAGGACGGACATTGTTATTGCTGCTGAGTTCCCTATGACGCGCCATAGTTCCCTCCACACATTCAAACATTCATATGGGTTAGGGTTAGGGTTATGTAATAACCAGGACGGACATTGTTATTGCTGCTGAGTTCCCTCCACACCATTCAAACATGCATATGGGTTAGGGTTAGGGTTATGTAATAACCAGGACGGACATTGTTATTGCTGCTGAGTTCCCTATGACGCGCCATAGTTCCCTCCACACATTCAAACATTCATATGGGTTAGGGTTAGGGTTAGAGGGTTATGTAATAACCAGGACGGACATTGTTATTGCTGCTGAGTTCCCTCCACACCATTCAAACATGCATATGGGTTAGGGTTAGGGTTATGTAATAACCAGGACGGACATTGTTATTGCTGCTGAGTTCCCTATGACGCGCCATAGTTCCCTCCACACATTCAAACATGCATATGGGTATCATTGGTATTACTTATACTTCTGTTAGTTTTTCATTTTCATCACAAAATTATAGTAGACTCAAAAGCTGATTTTTTGTTGTTGTTTTTTTCGTTTTTGTGTCAGTAGCCTACATTTGTTTTTGTAATACCATGTCTTAAAACTACAGACAAAAGCCCATTTTGTGTCAGTAGCCTACATTTGTTTTTGTAATACCATGTCTTAAAACTACAGACAAAAGCCCATTTTGTGTCAGTAGCCTACATTTGTTTTTGTAATACCATGTCTTAAAACTACAGACAAAAGCCCATTTTCTTGGCAAGATCCATCCAAAGTTGTTCCTATGCAGCTGAGACATTTTTATAATATGAATTTGAATATGAATATCTTAGACGGTCATGTATATTGTAATTAAGAGTTTAGAGTTTAATGTGATCCTTTTTGCCACAATTCTGATATGCATAGACTTTTATAGATATTGATTGTGTTTATTTGATTCAATACTTGTTATCATGTACCGTTAGTAATATTTCGTAAGTACTCTATAAACCATGTCTCATTGTGAAGATCGGTAGACGCCCGCTAGGAAATTTCTACTGTAATCTTAAAAACGATTACTGTACTGATGATAACTGAAACTAAGCGTTTTTCGATTTAAATCTGAACTATCTGAAGATCAGCCAATGTTCCTATACGCCAACTTGTGCACTGATTTTCTATGCGTCTATCGCGCAGACTGCTGTCAAGGTGTTAACATGTCTGCATCAGTTAAATAGTGTAACAGATGGGCCGCAACCGTAAGTCTTGCCTTAATGCCACTTTGACTGAGATTTGAAAAATCGATATTATCGTCATACGTTATTATTACTGTAGTTCAGTCTGTGTTACAGGTGTTAAAGCGTTGACTTTTGTTTATTGTTGGTTTGGTGAAGAAATTAAGAGCCTAAATTGGTTATCAGAGGGAGGATACAGTATTTCGGAAATCATCGTGTAGCGCATGCGCATCAGTAATGATGCTTAACCACGGATTATAAATAGTGCATAGTTAGTATAACGTATCCACGCAAAAGGAAAATGTAATGTGTATATGTTGAATAATATGAATACAATACTTCTTAGTCTATTCTTGTTCTCATTTACAATAATACAATGTAAAATCGTCATATAATCTCCAGGCCTCTGTACTTTTTAACGCTTTAATTTCTACTTAGTATTCTTGAATACGTTTCCTCGATAATCAAACAACATAACGACTAGAACTAAAAACGCTTCTTTTGAGTTTACAATCATAAACTATTGTAAGTCGAAATGCGTTTTTATATAAATATGAATAATTTATCTCAAACAAAGTATTAAATTGTATGTTGCACACTTAAAAAACAATTAACAGTTGAGGATTATTATGTTGAAATGAAGAGAATAATTAAAAGGAGCAAATAGAAAAATATAGTTGTGCCGAATAGGTATATAGTGAATTGACGCTGTCGAATTTCTTATGTGCAATTTTAGATTATTTAAACGTTTCTTTCGAAACCTGTGAGAATTTTTGATTAAAAAACTCGGCATGAAATGTGTGCTGCCGTGTACCAATTAGGTGCATGTGCGTTGAAATATGAATGATTTGCACGAAGGCCTACATTATTCATGAGTTTATTTCCTATGTAGCAAACCTATTGTGATTTTGTCAATACATCATCTAATTCTAATGCTAACCAAACGTATTATTATTATTATTATTATTGTCGCCCTGGGCCGACCTACTGACCAAGCTCGGTGACATTTTAAATGTATTTCGGAAAATTACCCTCCTTCGGCTAGAAAATGTCGACTTCGTCTGATGACTTCGTGTATTTGTAAAATCAAATCACCTGAAATTTAAACAAACAGCCCCGAAAACATATAATTAAATGTAATTAACATAATTATTGAGATCCAGCCACTGATACCCACAGCATTGTCATTTTTTTCAGTAATTTGCCTTTGGATTTATATATATATATATATATGTCCACCCAGGCAGCACTTGCCAGCTTTATACTATGACGTTATCCAAATTCCTTCACTTGCACTGATGAAGGGCTAGTGTTGCCCGAAAGCTCTGCTAACTTTTCTGGCTGTTTACTTTATCGTTTTGATTTAGCTTTTCGCTTTTTATTTTTGTATCCTCATTGAGATCCAGCCACTGATACCCACAGCATTGTCATTTTTTTCAGTAATTTGCCTTTGGAAATATATATATATATATATATATATATATATGTGATTAAGTTCGCTTAGGTTGACCCTGGTCTTCCCAATTTCAGTTTTTTTGTTTTGTATATACTTAAATAGACCAAATAAATAATGAAATGAAATGAAATAAATGGTCTGATGGGTAGACTAAATGCAACGGAAAATGTTTAAGTCTCAACGATTATAAGCAACGTCTTTTAAGTTAAATCGAAGATGCTCTCCAGGTGAAATTCCACCCTGAGATGAAGAGTAGTAATTAGTCTTGTTTATTTTATTTCATTTACATGTAATTTTTACTTTCTATGGACCAGAGATTCCAAAATAAAAGATTGAATGAATGAATAAGAAGAATTATAAATGTTGATGTAAAACGTCATTTCACGGTTACCGAAAAGCGCTGCGTAAAATCCTAAATTGTTTTTAACCTACCTCCCTTCTCCCTAACCCTAACCCTATCTTCCTTCTCCACACAATATTTAATTGTTTTTAACCTACCTCCCTTCTCCACACAATATTTAATTGTTTTTAACCTATCTCCCTTCTCCACACAATATTTCGATTCAATGTACAAACTTAATTTTTTATTACCCCTAATTCAATTTATGTATTCTAATAGGATGATAATGATAATTGTAAACAAAATCACATTTACGTGAGGACGCCACCAAAAGCAAGATATTTTTACTCCGAGTTATAGTGAACATTACATAAGACATTAATGTTTCAATGTCGAAGCATTATTATTGACAGTCTATATCTGTCATGTTGAAGGTCACGTCAGTTAGATTCGTCGATGGAAATTTATTTTACGGATGGTTAATGATCCACTGCGATTTTCAATGAATAAATAAACAGACAAACACAAGTGGGTTCCCTCTATTGTTAAATGTGATTCTTTTCCCACGGTTATCCCAGACATAACTTGTCTTATGCTGGGACGAAGTGACAAAAGGATTCATATTAAATGTTGTGTTAACATCAATTTTAGCGAGAGCGCCATATACAAATATTATCAATGTGAAAACGTAAACACGAGTGGCCAGTTTGCTAGAAAATACAACCATTCATCTCTCATGGTTTTTACCATTTAATTCAACTTGGTGTTGCACGCGGTATGAAGTCTTGTAATACTGTATATCCATCGTTTAGGAGGCAACAATACGTTACAATTATTGTTTTAATACCCCGTTTTACTAGATACAACATTGTTGATATAGTACTAATAATAGCTTTACCACCGAAAACAATGCAATTAAGTTTAATTGATAACTGTACAGTGTACCTGGTAGGACAGTCACACGTTGTGATTATAATTCTACTTGCATTTATGTACATAGTTTATGAGATCAATTTAATTTTTCCAATGCAAGCTTTTCTAAAAATAAACCTTAATTCATTCACTGGGGAGTGGGTTGATTATATTCTTTTAATTAACCGCTTGTATTGCAATGTATGATGGACACAATATTTTGAGGCTCAATTATTACTTTACATGCAAGACAGCGATCATGACTTAAACTTCAAAAGTCAGTGCCGTATGTATCTTGAGTATCGTCCCTGGTATCAATGTATAATGCCAAAGTGCATTGCGATATCAGAATCAACATGAATTCGACATGTGCTATCCCACTTGAACTATATCCGAATGGACCTGGTGTCAAGGTCGTATTAATGTAACGTAAAGCGCTAATTCCACCAACTTAACATGTTATAACAACAAGACATTTATTATTGCGACTCAGGGTGTTCTTATAGTAGATAATCGCATATGGTGCGACCAATGCTGTTCAACATTTCAAACTCGGTGCTGGTGTTCACAATTATTACACCTGAGTGATAGGTTCGAACAAGCATAGGCCTAACCGTTAACGCGGATGTCTCATCTAGTCGCATTTCATTGTTCAATTTCGAACATGTTTATTAGGAGAGCATTATTAATTCTATGAATTATAATGATATGGGCCTATTTCAAGTTAGAGGAGAGTCGCAAATATCGCTTGTTTTATATCCAAAAAAAATGTAATCCTTAAGTTTGGATAGGTTATAATATTAGGGGTTAGTTCTACAAAGTAGTAGGCCCAGTTCTTAACTTATATTTAAGTGACGTGTAAGTTCAACAAACGAGTACTAGTAGATCGGCTTTCCTTATTATTTATGCGTAAGTTCAACAACGTATAGATTCAACTTATACCTTAACATTTACGAGTATTAAATCTTAGAATTACTAGGTCAATATTTACCAATATAAAATCACTTAAAATTTAGTTGAGAAGGATAGCATGTGTATGTCTTTATTTAACACGATTTACCCGTGTACCTGAATAATGTTGATTAAATACCATTCCTTTTCCATACAAAAACCAAACGGCCAGTATTGACATATTATTTGGACAGAAAAGACTGTGTTGACAGAGCCTTACAACGCGGATTTTATCGACAACTCCAGAAACTAAATGGCGTTAGTACTGTTTACCTAAGATGGATATGTAGTGCGGGTCGTTTCGACCTGTTGTTATTTTATTACGACATTCAATCACCATGTTTCTAGACATTTTGAACCACTAAATTACCATTTCTACCAGTGTTATTTGGTGGTAGGTTTCTTTAAAATAATTGATGGTTATTCCTAAACGAAGTATAATGTCAAGAGATGGGTGTTGTATTAGAGTATTGTATGAATGAACTAAGCTGAGATATACGTAATCAAACATTTTGTATTATATAATAATAATAATGTCAACATGTGGTATCGATTATTGTCAACTCGAAATAACTCGATTTAACTACCACCAGTTATTATCTGGATGTAATTAATGACTAGATCTGGCAGCAGTGGCGTATCCAGTAGGGGGGCCGGGGGGCCCGGGCCCCCCCTGATTTCGTTTCCGTCGGCACATCATCGCGGCCGTCGGCAAACAAAGGTGCCGGGGAAAAAAATAAACTATTTATTCTGACAATAATTGAACTGTAAACATAATTCTTTTGAGTGTTTGTTTATTTACATATCATATCATCATTGATCCCTTCAGATCAACTATTTTTTATTTTCATTACATCTAACGAAACACGTAAAAAATGTGTAGCACGTACGTACGGCCGTACGCGGTAGATTGTTTACTCAAAAGTCTTTGACCTTACCCTAAAACCTTGTTTTTTGCATGCAGTTGAGCCTCTCATGACCTGGGATTTGTATGTCTTCCTACGCTAAGAGATTATATAGTTCCACATGCCATGTGCTTTTTTGTCTAAGATATATTTATTATAAGTGCCAAAAACCCGGTTTTTTTTTCTCGATATGAGGCCTTTATTATTCAAAATTTTTAAAGAAAAAGCACATATACCATAAAAAATATCCATGTAGGCCCTATTTCATTTTTGGAACAGAATATTCCGTGAGGCTCAACTACAAAACCACCATTTTGTGATATGATGTCATCGTAAGCCAATAAAAGCTGAGCTTTCTCGCGATTGGCATTGCTCACGGTTGAATGAGTTAGGATTCTAGCTGATTTGATTGGTGGATGCGAATCACCCGCAGCGGAATGTTTTCTCTCGCGCGTGTACCATGAATCTCTCTGATCGTTACTACACAAAGTTAGAGCAATGAATTTGTCCAAATTCCGTTAAGTAAACAACTTTATATATTTTATAAGCATTTAATAACATTTTTTATTGATATTTGCAATGGTGATATATAAAATAAATTACTAAAAAACGTAATTATATGTAATTATTTTAACCAAAAATGGCGTAGTTAATAGAATTGTCGACTGAGGCCGCAAATTGTTTTACTTCTTTCGTGGCTAAAAACGATCATTTTCGGCGATGTTTTAGACCCTATATTTCGAAAACTACAAATCAGATTTTCCTAATTCTTTCTTTATTGTAATATGAATACAACATACTAACAGATAATGTTGGTTTGGTTTTAATTTTGCATCGTTATCCCATATAAGACAATATGACTATGTAATCCTAGAAAATATATTGATCAGAGACGTCGTGTATGTACAGCAGATAATGACACCAATTTTGTCGGCAAATTGGCAATTCCCGGCCCCCCCAACTTCAAAATCCTGGATACGCCACTGTCTGGCAGTGTTTAACGTCTCCTGATCCTGTTTGATCGACATTGATTATACGTTCTATACTATTTTCAAGCTATGTGAGATACTATAAGACATGTTACGCCCTCTATAGTTTGAGTGAACGATGTTGTTGATTTGCGGCGATCATCATTTGAACATGACGTCATTAACTAAACATTCAATATAATAATATAAAAATGTATTTTTATTAATAACATAAAATAGCAGCGTGTATTAATAAAGATGTTCTACCCTGCTATATTAGTCGAAATAGGAAAATATTTAGTTTTATTTCTTTGTTATTGCACATGTTAAGATGATAACCCGCCCGTATTTTCAGATATTATTATGCGTATTTTAAACAACTAATTATTTGGTGCTTGTTGTGCCTATAAACATGTTAAATCACGCATATTCAAATGATACTATTCTAAACAGCACTTAATTGCTCATAACCATGACAAACCCAGTTATTTCACTATTGGCGTTCCATAGAACTATATGTTATTCTCTCCACCTCATTAATTGCTTTACGTAAACTTTACACGCATTTTACACAGATATATATTTTCGCGCCGCGTATTTAGGCAGTTATATTCCTAGAGGACATATACATTAAGCAGTTACCACACGCGAAGCTTTAGTACTACAGCTGACAAAAATGAGAATTTGTAAACTCGACTAATATATAGGTCCATGCTCATATTTTATTGAATTTTAAATGTTGATAGTTAGTTGGATCCTATTATAATAATAATAATAATAATAATAATAAATAATATATTTATAAGGATAAAAACAATCAGATAACAGTATGTTTTACATTGTGGTCCTGTCTTAATCAAAATATACAAAAGAGAAACTTAATTAAATATAATAACATGATGGTCTCTCTCCTTAAAGTGGGTCGTGTTTTATTGTGATTATATATATCCATATTATTGCATAACTCCGATTATTTTTTATTTCATTATTCTTTCTGATTAGTCGTTGTTATGATGGGTTAGGTACAAAGGTTAAAATGTCAGGAATTGCACTTCGTACATATTTTGGACAATATGTGACATGAAATTGTTTTTTATTTATTTATTTATTTACAATCTCATTCAACAGCGGGAAACCCGCCACTTACAGAAAGGAATAAAATATAAATTATATTTAAAGGCCTATACAAAACAAAGTAGCAGTTTCCAATGTGTGATGTTATAAAAATGACTGCCGTGTTTAATTATAAATGCAAATTAAATTACTTCTCCGTGGCCAAATGTCTTAACTAATTGATATTCGTATTTTGTGGGATAAAAAACACATTTCACAAAATAAAAAACATGCAAAGCCCTTTTGCTATTAGCTTTATCGAAAAAAATAATGAATAATCTTTATGAAATGAATTGTTCAATATCCACTTTACATTATATCGTACACTACGGTACATTATATCGTACAGAACAGTAAATTATATCGTACACTACGGTACATTATATCGTACAGAACAGTAAATTATATCGTACACTACGGTACATTCGTACAGAACAGTAAATTATATCGTACACTACGGTACATTATATCGTACAGAACAGTAAATTATATCGTACACTACGGTACATTATATCGTACAGAACAGTAAATTATATCGTACACTACGGTACATTATATCGTGCAATACTGTACATTATATCGTACAGAACAGTAAATTAGGTGCAATACTGTACATTATATCGTACAGAACAGTAAATTATATCGTGCAATACTGTACATTATATCGTACAGAACAGTAAATTATATCGTGCAATACTGTACATTATATCGTACAGAACAGTAAATTATATCGTACACTACGGTACATTATATCGTGCAATACTGTACATTATATCGTACAGAACAGTAAATTAGGTGCAATACTGTACATTATATCGTACAGAACAGTAAATTATATCGTGCAATACTGATTATATCGTACAGAACAGTAAATTATATCGTTCAATACTGTACATTATATCGTACAGTAGGCCTACTGTACATTATATCGTACAGAACAGTAAATTATATCGTGCAATACTGATTATATCGTACCGAACAGTAAATTATATCGTGCAATACTGTACATTATATCGTACAGTAGGCCTACTGTACATTATATCGTACAGAACAGTAAATTATATCGTGCAATACTGATTATATCGTACCGAACAGTAAATTATATCGTGCAATACTGTACATTATATCGTACAGTAGGCCTACTGTAAATTATATCGTACAGAACAGTAAATTATATCGTGCAATACTGATTATATCGTACCGAACAGTAAATTATATCGTGCAATACTGTACATTATATCGTACAGAACAGTAAATTATATCGTGCAATACTGTGCATTATATCGTACAGTAGGCCTACTGTACATTATATCGTACAGAACAGTAAATTATATTGTGCAGTATACGGTACATTATATCGTACAGTACTGTACATTATATCGTACAGAACAGTATATCGTGCAGTATTGTACATTATGTCGTACAGAACAGTATATCGTGTAGTACGGTATTATATCGTGCAGTACGGTATTATATCGTACAGAACAGTATATCGTGTAGTACGGTATTATATCGTACAGTACGGTACATTTTATACAGTACTGTACATTATATCGTACAGAACAGTATATCGTGTAGTACGGTATTATATCGTACAGTACGGTACATTATATACAGTACTGTACATTATATTGTACTGTCAGTAAATTATATCGTGCAGAACAGTAAATTATATCGTGCACTATGGTACATTATATCATGACCGGTTCATCAAGGTTATGATAATCTGTTGTACGTCTACTTTTTCATAATGTATTAACGGCTTTGGTATAGAGTTTATCGACATAATTACGTACTGTCGATATTGTTATTAGTGGAGTCATGTTTTCAATTGAATGCGAGCATAAAGTAATTATAAAGCATGCTTTTTCATTACCAAGATATTCTAATACAAATGTTTTACAACATTATGTGCGAATAATCATATAATAAATTCAGGACAGTTTTATTATCTACTATATTTTATCTTATGTGGTTGATGTTATAAACCAGTATACCGTTGTAGAATACAACCAATTTGAGGTAGTCTGAATATTACCATTTTTTCGAATATCAACGTTATGATATTGTTGGCGTTTCATACATATTCAGACGTTTTACAATGGCTATCGGCCTTTCATATCTCATAATCATTCATACTGTTGGAAGTAAGCATACACATGCAAAGACAAAGTAGTGTTATTATTTCCTCGGTCAGTCAATATGCAAGAAGCGGTCAGCAGTTGTGGTCATTCTTACGCTAATTTATTATTCGCCTACGCTCCAATGTGTCTGAACAGCGTACATTACGGTAGTGATTGGACATACACCTACCCTTGGGTTTTAATCTTAATTACAATCGAACACTAGTGGCATTATAATGTATTTATTTTATTATTACATTATATAATTATTGTGACAATGGTATGCACAACATGTATACACACAATACTCAGACGTTAGTAGAAATACATTTTTTCGGACCGTCGAATATGTCATCATTCTCAATAATACTACTAATAATTAAGCTCATTATTATTTGTTGTGCGAGGTTAGTCCATCCTCAACGACTCAAGCGTTGTCAAAAACAAAAAGATACCATCATGGCATTATATTTTATCGGAAACCGTCTCGATTACGTAATAACTCGGTACAACGCACTAGTGCAATGGCCACGTTGAGATTAAAATCGGTTGAACGACGTTTCATTTAATACAAGACAATTAAACATGAATGTGTAAGTATGTAGGTATATATTGGCATTACTAACTAATACCTAAGATATTCCTTAATACTTTAATGTACGGTTTAGCTTAGCATTGATATTGATACTTCGCATCCTTTAAAACATAAAGCATGGTATACCGTACTGAGCACGCTAAGTGTAGGCTATATATCAACATATAAATTATATAATTTATCAAGCTAGCAAAGAGTAGTACCAAATATCAATATCGGACAAGTGTATCAGACAAAATGTATTTTTATAAAAGCGATTAATAAAAAGAAAACGTATATTGTTCTATCTAAATATGAACATCGGAGTATCAATTACCTTATGACAATTCACAAACATTTAAGTAGGCTCTTATTGAAGCCAGATTTGTAGGATTTTTCAGATTAAAATATTTCCTGATGAAACGACACTTTAATTCACGTACCCTGGATTTGTATTATTTACAATTGACCAGTGCTACTAGACAAAATAAACATACAGAGTATAGTTAAAAACTTAGATGCATGCGCACTCATCAGTGCTTACGTCATCATCAAGTTGGTATGCAAAGTGATGCATGGCTTCTAATCTTCAATCACATTAAATTCATCTCCAGCCGTTCAGATAGACAACATCTAAGACCGAACATTCAGGAATATAAAACTCGATCTTTAAATATTGTAAATCCAGTAATGCGCTTTGTAAAATGACATATTAGGAATATAAATTTCCATTACCATATTGTTTTAAAAATATCATTAACTTCAGTATTTATCAAAAAGTGAGATCTGAAAAGTTTAGCAGTTAGTAGACCATGCCTAATGCGATGATAGCTATTAATGAATTGGGTTTTAAAAGTACCGTACAAAATCTATCCCAAATTTACAAATGCCTCACGTATAATGCATTATATTATAAATGACATTGACAATGATTTGCTCCTGTTTTAAAGTACCGCATTAGTTAATAATCAATTTCAGATAATGAATTTATGGAAATTAAGATCCTTTCGTATGCGATGTAGATGCAATAGCTCACATAATTCGGATTAATAAATGAAAAGAACATTGGCATTAATCAAAATAATAATCAATAATCAACCTTTCGAACATAATTCTCTTAATCGGTGTAACCAACGACCTGGAACGATTTAATACAATTCTGACAAAAGTCTGAAATGATGTTAAATGTAATTGGAACTCGCGTGTATTGTTATTCTGGTCTTATTTATCTCGTGTTGACTTGAGATGGATACGAATCAAACGGGAAAATACAAGCCATTACTGCGCCATTTATCACCGACAAATCTCTAATCTTTTATAAAGTTCGTATCTGTTATCTTGACACAATGCATTAATTATAGATTTGTTAAGCTTAAGAATTGTGTATGTCCGTTTTTACAAACAGTTTCGAAAGTTGACGATTATGGAACGCAGATGTCGCCAAATTGTTCATATATGGGTTTTTACGTTATTAGGCCCTGTTTCTGGTGCCAAGAAAATACCGTATTTTATACGGTATTTTTTGAATACCGTATATATGTTTTGTTGGCAGCAGAAACTGCGCTCATAAAAAAATACCGTATTTTCCCCACAAAATTTGTGGATAAAATACGGTATTTACAAAATTATATTTTTTTTACCCTTTTCTGCTGCCAATATAAAATACCGTATTTTTTTTTACCGTGACATGAGGTCAACATCGTGTTTTTATTTTCTGTCGCTGTCAGCTGGTTTACATACGTGTATTTAGATATATTCGGCGAAAATGTGGAGCGAAGACGTCACAGTATTTACTATATAAATCTGTGTGGGGAAGGAGGGGGCGGGGAAGCTAAAATGTCCAGCCAACTAAAAGGTAACAAAAGGGACAACCACATTTCTAAAAAAATAAAGCAGCAGGAGTACGGAATAGACCAAAGCAAGTAAATTCAAAGCTGAAGAGCCTGCGAAGCAGTACAACATTGCAAAAGACAATAACTCGGGGAGGGAACGAATTACTTGTCCCCATTATGATGTTTTCTGTGCTCTCACAACATCTCTATCACTAGGGCTAGGCTGTTGAAAGTGAGACGTAAAACTTCCTTTATTGCGACTTTTAATTATCAACCAAATAAATGAATGGCAATTTGGGTAAAATGGATGAAATTTAACACGACCACCCAAGAAGTATTGTTAGTAGAAACGGGGTACTAAAAAATACGGTATAAAAAATACCGTATTTTATACCGTATTTTTATACCGTATTTTGAGCAGTTGCAGCAGAAACAGGCCCAAATAAAAATAAATATTTCTTTCGTTCAATCAACATAATTATAATTATAGGAGTAATAAATCATTAATATCAACAGATAAAAACCACAATGGTTCCATACACGCATCCTAGGCAGAGTGTAATATAATTTAGTTATTTGATTGTTGGCCATGGTGATAAGTGTGTACGGTACTAATTATACCCATGTGTGAGATTAAGATTCTTCAGGAGACTGGCAAACAGAAAATTCAATTATAGTCATATGTGAAGCGCACTGTGGATTTACGCATTATACACTAAATAAATATAGATTAGTATTCATTACAATTAGTATTATTACCGATGAAATAGGATGATACTGTGCGATATATAACCATGATACGAAATATAATTAGCAAGATGATGATCGTTAATAATTAAATAATCAGTATGATAAGCCTATAAAATAGTTAACCGTCTTTCGTTACCTCTCCAGTTGTCTCGAATTCTTATAGGAATATTTGTTAATTGCGCATGAAATTGCATCTGTATATTTCCATACATGATCTTGCAATAAAACGACTAAACACAATTTGACCAGGCGCGATGGGTTACAACCAAGCTAGAATTATAAATTCGTAAATCAGTAGGGGCCGCGTAATTATGATTTAGGTTTTAGGATCGGAGGGACTGAACCTTATACAAAAGTGTGTGCTATGGGTTAGGGGGGCACTTATAGGCATGAGATATGTGTGTACATTGGCACATATACATTGTATACAACCCTAACACCTGTTGTAAGGATGATACCTCCTGGTTTGTTGACGACCTAATTTCATAAATGTTTTAGGACCCCCTTGGAAACAAACAAACTTTATAGTTTAAAGCGCTAATCCTGCAGATTTTATTTGTATGTTAATATAGTTATTGTCGATTTTATGTCAAGATAAACCGTCCATAGGCCTATATAATAAAATGCCTATTAGTGTATTTTGCTATGGCTGTAGAGTTCTAGATCGATATTTCCTCTGGCATGGGGTCGATGACCTGCAACTCTCTGGCATGGGGTGACATATCAACTCATCAGTATCTTCACAGCAAAATTTGAAATTCTAAGCAAGAAAAAAAAATCTTGTTTTAAGAAAAAATTCTTAAAATAAGTATTTTTTTTCTTGTCAAGATTTAAAATTACTTAAAACAAGAAATAATTTTCTAGAAAAGACACATTTTCTTAAATTAAGTTTTGCAATATTCTTGAAAATGCTTATTACAAGAAATATTTTACTTAAAATAAGAAGTCAATATCATTCTCTTCTTATTAAGAATAATTTTGCTTAAAACAAGATTTGAAAATACTTAATTTGAAAAGTATTTTACTTAAAATAAGAAATCTATATTATATTTATCCCTATCAAGAATAATTTTTCTTAAATCAAGATTGATGAATTATAAAAATTACTTAAAACAATCAATATTTTTCTAGGTAAGACAAAGTTTCTTAAATTAGGTTTCGCAATAGTCTTGAAAATACTTGTTTTGAGAAATATTTTACTTAAAATAAGAAGTCAATTTCACACTACCCTTATCAAGATTATTTTTACTTGAATCAAGATTCGCAATATTCTTGAAAATGCTTATTACAAGAAATATTTTACTTAAAATAAGAAGTCAATATCATTCTCTTCTTATTAAGAATAGTTTTGCTTAAAACAAGATTTGAAAATACTTAATTTGAAAAGTATTTTACTTAAAATAAGAAATCAATATTATATTTATCCCTATCAAGAATAATTTTTCTTAAATCAAGATTGATGAATTCTAAAAATTACTTAAAACAATAAATATTTTTCTAGGTAAGACAAAGTTTCTTAAATTAGGTTTCGCAATATTCTTAAAAATACTTATTTTGAGAAATGTTTTACTTAAAATAAGAAGTCAATATCATACTATCTTATCAAGACTATTTTTGCTTAAATTGAGATTCGCAATATTTTTAAAAATACTTATTTTGAGAAATGTTTTACTTAAAATAAGAAGTCAATATCATACTATCTTATCAAGACTATTTTTACTTGAATCAAGATTCGCAATATTCTTAAAAATACTTATTTCGAGAAATGTTTTACTTAAAATAAGAAGTCAATATCATACTATCTTATCAAGACTATTTTTGCTTAAATTGAGATTCGCAATATTTTAAAAAATACTTATTTTGAAAAATGTTTTACTTAAAATAAGAAGTCAATATCATACTATCCTATCAAGACTATTTTTGCTTGAATTCAGATTCGCAATATTCTGATTTTGAGAAATGTTTTACTTAAAATAAGAAGTCAATATCATACTATCTTATCAAGACTATTTTTACTTGAATCAAGATTCGCAATATTCTTTAAAATACTTATTTTGAGAAATGTTTTACTTAAAATAAGAAGTCAATATCATACTATCTTATCAAGACTATTTTTGCTTAAATTGAGATTCGCAATATTTTAAAAAATACTTATTTTGAGAAATGTTTTACTTAAGATAAGAAGTCAATATCATACTATATCCTATCAAGACTATTTTTGCTTGAATTGAAGTCAATTCTATTTTAATATTCTGAAAAATACTTATTTTGAGAAATGTTTTACTTAAAATAGATTGTCATCCTTATATTCACACAACGGTAGAGCAGTTAGCACTTCAGTTTCAACTGATGAAAGAATCTGGGTAATCAAACTGTTTGTGCTTTGAATAATCGATTGCACTGCAACCTAAAGAAAATAATATTGATTTAATATTTTTTATATTCAAGTTTTAATATGTTTAAAAACTAAGTTGTGCTTTAGTTGGGGAGCTATGCAGCCTAACAAAAAAAATGTTATTTGTAACAATGAAATTGGTCACAAAAAAATGCAACATAAACTTAGAGTGTATAATGCCTAGGCCTAGGCCTAGTACCCAAGTCCTATAGTTACTATAGCTAATAGTCCTGTATAATAACAGTACCAGCAAGGCCTAGGAAATAGACGTATTTCTCTAATAAAAAATAGTTTAAAATGCATAATTGTTGTAATTTTAAAGCAAAATGGCTTACCTGTGGAATCTTGTTTCTCTCCTTTAATTTTAGTAGAAAGAAATCAGCATTTTTTATACTATTATCTGCTTGTTCATCCTCTAGTTAGTAGGCCTTCTTGCTGAGCATCAACAAGATAATTAATATTAAACAATCATTAACAGTATAACAATACTAGAATTATCACTACTACTATCGTCAGTTGATAAATCATCCCCGTTATAATAGTTTTTTTCTTCATTAACTTCGTCAGTCTCCTAGTCTAGGCCTAGTTCTACTTCATCCTCAATTGGCATCCTCGTTTTCTCCAGGCATACTTATATACTGATGTTTCCATCGTCAACTGCAGGAGGTTGCCGATTGTTATACTCGTCCTTAAAATGGCGTCTTATGACATTCTTGTAAAACGAATTGTAAATTCCAAAGCTTGCCGGGCAGCGAACCACCAATTCCACATGTTACTCGAAAATTCGGAGTATTTCCATGAATTGAATTATAATGCCTTAGCAAATAGGGTAGCAAATACTGTACCTACTTCAGTTTACTGGCACCAACTTATTGCTTTTTTTCGGACTGCAACAAACATGTGTCATTATTATTGTCTGTCGTATTACTGTTGGTCCAGACGTTTTATAGATTTGCTTTAACCACCATGGAGGTTTATACCTCCATGCTTTAACGTTAAGCAGTATAATGACCTTATACATTCTGGGTAAAAGGCCAGCGATAATAGTTGAAAAACAACACTGTGTGTGGTCGATGACCTAGCTCCCGGCGGGATCATTGCCAACGGTTTTTTAAAGTAATCATTCAAAATCTAGAGTTTGTAAGTACTGTAAAAGACACCTTTCATCGCAATTTATATATTAAATGCTTCAATAGGCCTAGTAAGATTAGTCTAATATAATGTCGAAGGAAGACGCTTTGTTGAAGATCCGAGAAATAGATGAAGAAGTGGCCAACATTTTAACAGGTTCGTAGGCCTAATAATTATATTTTAATCTACCAGCAGTCTAGGCCTAGCCTAGGCTCCTTCCTATTTAGTAATACTGTAGGCCTGGAACTAGTAGGTCTAGGCTAGCCTACTATGCCTGTACTGACGGACAGGTGTATAGGTTTAGCTTAGCATTTTAGTTCAGACATTGACAGAGGGGACAAATATTGTCGGACCTATTTCAGCTAGGTATAAGGAAGGCCTAATAATAGATAATACAATTATAATGTAACAGTAATATTTTGCAATGTAGCCATGAAATATCTACGAAGGATTATATTATATACACATATTCCAATGAGAAATATAATGACATTTAAAAACACTTCTTTATATTTAATTAATTGTACACACTAAGAAATCCCCGAAGTGATCACATCGATATTGAAACTTAATGTTTTTAACTCTAAATTTTTAAAAAAACATACTAAAAAAACAAACAAAAAACATACGTACTGCATAACTAAAATTGTTATATTAAATTTCTTTTTTTATCTTAAATTATTTGTTAGGTAATTGAAGAAGTTCGAAGGATACTAATTATTACTAGGCAAAGAGGAATGAAATACAAAAGAAAGCTTTTTAAAAAAGTGCTTAGCAAATTTTTCCAAAGAAGAGAATAATATAGTTTATTTTGGTATTTTAAAGAGAAACACCAGTCCTCCATCTGGTAAGTACAGTGTATGTTTTTGTACTTTTATCTATTCATAAATATTTTTATAATGGACCAATGGTAGTGAGGAAAATACGTGTACATATTGTGTACGTATTTTTAACAGCTTGGTTCGACTCAAGCTAGTGTCATGCACTCCTCCCTTTGACAACTAAAATTAAATAAATGACTTATGAATATTAATTTTTGACATATTAATGATCTCCTGGCCAGCCCACCCTTTCCCCTTCCTTTTACATTGACCACCTACAAAACTGTAGGCTACATTATTAAAAATTTGAGCTACAGTATATCAAGTTTATGTCCATACATTATTCCACTCATTTAAATAAATTTATATAATATAATGTTTTCAATTTGTTATTTTTGGTTAGGTTCAAAGATAACCCATATGTTGTCAAATCTGTCAAACATATTTGTTGGGAAAAACTCATCAAAAAAAGTCTGCCGACCTTGAAGGTATTTAGTGTTTTTTTAAATTTAAAATACAAGTAACATTATGTACATTAAAAAAAAATATCTTAAAGTGTTTTTTTAAAATCAAATTTATCTTAGCTTAAAATTCGAGGTATATACTATGTTTACAATAATTTATTAAAATCAAACAATTAAACAAAATTTACATTTAATTGTATGATTGTTATTATAAACATTGATACAGAATAAAAACATCAATCAGGATTGAGCACCGTTTTGCCTAAATAGTAATATTAAAAATAAATTTAGACCCTAATAATTTAACTAAAAATAATAGATACAGCCAGGCCTGTCTTTGGGATCGGTATAAACAGGGCAAAGTTTGTGATTAAAAAGTTCAAATGCATATTCCACCCACCCTTATGTCTTATAATGTAAAATTATTCTTACCACCGTTCTAATATTGCGTCATGTTTTTGTGTTTACCGCCCCAGATATAGGACTCTAAAACCACACCGTACCCAATTAGTTGATGATGTTACACATATTTTAAATACAGTAATAACTAAAACTATATTAATCTCTTTTCATTTTTAGGAACATGAATAAAGATCCAGAATCCTGGTCTTCACGCCGATCAGGTAATATGCCGGTATTGCTTTTGGACACAGAAATGGCCTACATTAAAGTTTAGCAAACAATTCTAACTACAAAGAAAGCAAAATTAGATGAGGCTCTAGTTACTCTCCTCTCCACTTTTTACCTTCTGGATTTCGATTATCCAAAATGAAAAGAAGTAGGCCTCACTATCCTTTAACAGTTAGTGATTTTGTGATGAAAACACACCTGTACACTTGACAAAGGCTGTTGAATCATCATTAGTATACATTAATAAATTTAAAGACACCTAATAGTTTAAAGCCCAGGTGCGGGAGAAGAATTTTACGAAATTTGTATTTTACCATTTTAATGTTTTTAAGTTTTCTTTTGATGGCATTTTATTATTAATAAAAACAAGTTTGTTTTAAAGAAGTTGTATATATTATTGTACCTAATGTCATGTAAATTGTAGTTCTTAATGAAAATAACAGTATTGTTAATATTATGTTTTATAACATTCTTGAATTTATTTGTTTAAGTAAAATATTACTTAAAATGAGTATTCATTTATCGTTCTTAAAATAAATTTTTAGTGATTTATATTTTATAGAATTCTTGTTTCAAGCAATTTTTTTCCCAATATAAGTAAGAATTTACGAATTTTAATTTGATAGAATTCTTGTTTCAAGCAATACTTTTCTTAAAATAAGTAAACATTTACTGGTTTTTATTTGATAGACTTCTTGTTTACTTATTTTAAAAAAAGTTTTGCTTGAAACAAGAATTCTACAAATAAAAATCGGAATATTCTTACTTATTTTAAGAAATATATTGCTTGAAACAAGAAAACTAAAAATATAAATCGGAATATTCTTACTTATTTTAAGAAAAATATTGCTTAAAACAAGAATTCTAAAAAATACAAACCGGAATATTCTTACTTATTTTAAGAAAAATATTGCTTGAAACAAGAATTCTACAAATAAAAATCGGAATATTCTTACTTATTTTAAGAAATATATTGCTTGAAACAAGAATTCAAAAAATACAAATCGGAATATTCTTACTTATTTTAAGAAAAATATTGCTTGAAACAAGAATTCAAAAAATACAAATCGGAATATTCTTACTTATTTTAAGAAAAATATTGCTTGAAACAAGAATTCAAAAAATACAAATCGGAATATTCTTACTTATTTTAAGAAATATATTGCTTGAAACAAGAATATTAAAATTAAAAATCGGAATATTCTTACTTATTTTAAGAAAAATATTGCTTAAAACAAGAATTCTAAAAAATACAAATCGGAATATTCTTACTTATTTTAAGAAAAATATTGCTTGAAACAAGAATTCTACAAATAAAAATCGGAATATTCTTACTTATTTTAAGAAATATTTTGCTTGAAACAAGAATTCAAAAAATACAAATCGGAATATTCTTACTTATTTTAAGAAAAAAATTGCTTGAAACAAGAATTCAAAAAATACAAATCGGAATATTCTTACTTATTTTAAGAAAAATATTGCTTGAAACAAGAATTCAAAAAATACAAATCGGAATATTCTTACTTATTTTAAGAAAAATATTGCTTGAAACAAGAATTCAAAAAATAAAAATCGGAATATTCTTACTTATTTTAAGAAATATCTTGCTTGAAACAAGAATTCTATAAAATACAAATCGGAATATTCTTACTTATTTTAAGAAATATCTTGCTTGAAACAAGAATTCAAAAAAATACAAATCGGAATATTCTTACTTATTTTAAGAAATATATTGCTTGAAACAAGAATTCTATAAAATACAAATCGGAATATTCTTACTTATTTTAAGAAATATATTGCTTGAAACAAGAAAACTAAAAATATAAATCGGAATATTCTTACTTATTTTAAGAAAAATATTGCTTGAAACAAGAATTCTATTTTAAAAAATCGATAAATTGTTACTTATTTTAAGGCAGATACTGCTTAAAACAAGAATGAAAAAAGCAATTAAATTCTTGGTAAGAATATTGTTCTTAAAGTATTATTTCTTGGTAAGAATAATTTTCTTGATAAGAATTTGTGTGATTCTTGTTAAGAATTTTACGATTCTTGGTAAGCCAAAAAGTATTGAAATACGGACAAGTCAAAATTTACTTGTTTCAAGAAATATTTTGCTTGAAACAAGTTTTTTTTTTCTTAAAACAAGAATCAGAATTTTGCTGTGTTTACTCAGGTACTGAGCTGATACAGAGTGCCCTCAGCTCTCCTCTCCTTATGTTAATACGATAGGGATATATAGTAAAATAGCTCATATATCCATTTTTCCTGAATAAGAATAAAACATAAAAGTTATGATAAGTCTATTATATATATTTCCCTCTGAATTAGTTATAACTTGTTTTTAAAAAACTCGTTAATCACCATACATTAATTCATATAGAATGAAGTCTACAGAGACAAACATACCAACACAGTGTTTGGGTTTTTGTGTGTGGGTCCATGTATTTCTAATGCGAATAAAGTCAATATAAGTCGATGACCTGCAACTCTACACCCTACACATTTATTGTTAAAAATCCTCTTGTAGGATTGTTCAAATAAGTTACGGTACAACGGACTTTGAACAGTACAATTATTGACTTCTTGTTTAGCGGTAGTTTAACAACTAAATGTTCGATCTGTCTACTTTTTGTATATGGATGGCAATAAATATTACAATTACAATTACAACAATATTAGTAATGTGATCGAACCGATGTTATTATGTTTAGATGTTATATTATATGATGACAGTGCTGATCTTAGTCTTCGTTTTGTTATACAATACATAAGAATCAGTCCTCCAACATAATTCATTACCGTATATCGAAGCCTTATTTCCTCAATACTATATTAATACGCGTCAGCAGCGACAGATAATAGCAACCTAGTATTCTTCAACATTGTATTATAGAGTAGCTGAAAAGAAGTCTATTTTGATGAAAGATGTAAGCGTGTTGTGTAGTCATTTTTCCTCGTCAGTTATATCATCTTGTAAAGGATTCTTTCTTGTCAAACGACAACTTGACAAGGCAACCGGATTTGCGTATATTATCATTAATTACATATTATCTATCACCGAACTGAGTAAGCAGACGATAGCGGACCCATTTCACCAGTTTTGTGGTTTAGACATTACTTTTCCTACTTTCCGTTGGAATTAACCAATCATAGGTAAACCATGAAACACTTTGTTTCCGAATGCTGGCGCATGTTGAGGAGTGAGTCTAATAATTAGAGTGTGCACCCGTTCTCCATACAGACGTTGTTTTGGGTATCGTTTGCCGTTGGTTAATATGATACATCGTTCATGCTTCTCTGCTTAGTTGTTGTGAGCTCTTTCGTGAATATATAAGACAATGTTGTGCTTACGTTTTTTGTGGATTTTTCTGGCTGTGACGGAAGTAGAGGCATTAATATGTGAAGAACAAGTGAACAGTGATAATGAACTTAAAATGTTATTTATGACGACGTACAATGAGGTTCTCCCGTCCCGGAGGACGCCCTTTACATTTGATCTTGTATACCCTAGCGTAGATTTAGCGTTAGAATATGTTGACAGTGTCGGTCTCTTGTCGGCATTGAATAGGAACGTAACTTGGAAAGATACAGAATGTAGCCATGTCACGCCCATGATAGATACTGTGGAATTCCATGAAAAAATGGGTAACGTTTTGTTTGGACCTTGCTGTGAGTATAGTGCCGCTCCAGCAATTCGACTCGCCAGTCGATGGGATATGCCAGTGGTTACTGTTGGGGCTTTGGCAGCGGATTTTAATGACAAACAATCACAGTTCAGGTTACTAACCAGAGTGCATTCTCCTTACACAATGTTTGGTGAAACTCTAAATGCGTTTTTTCGAAGATACGAATGGAAACATATTGGAATGATAATTGCTTCGACTGACAAAACCTACAATCCTGAAGTTTTGTCAAGGTCTTTTTTCTTTGCATGCGGCGGTGTCCAGGTAGGACTTAACAAAACTGGAGATAAAAGCTATGAATTTATTTTCCATGTAGTTGAGAATCAAGATGACCTGAATAAAGATGAATATATACGAAACATGTTGAAAGAAATATCTTCAAAGTCAAGGGGTAAGCAACGATGCAGTTTATTATTAAATGATGCATTAATATCAATAATCTCGCGCGCACAAACTTTGTGCGCGCCGGAAATGTTTTTACGTCACGTACTGACAAAATACAGAATTTGAGTTGGGTCAGGTACCGTGTCAGAGTACAAACCCATGTAAAAACTGGCAAAAAACGTCTCTTATACTCTCAAAGTGCACTTTTTATATACTTTATATTCAACAGCATTGAACATTCTCTATTTCACTGTTAAATAATTTTGGAGCCCACCCATCGCCATCTTTTTTCCCCAAGTGTACGATGACTTGATATTGTTAGTAAACTGTTATTGATATATTTCATATCGTTGTTTGTACGTATATACAATAGCAAGTTAATATTAAGCCTGATAATGAGATGCATAGTAAAATGTCATGATGATGTATATGTGTAGAATGTGATGAGAGCTGTCATGGATATTCCAAAACGAGCATTATTCCTTTTATTATCACATTGCTACTAAATCTGATTAGGCAAAAAGTATACTTTCTCAACTTCCATCCTGATATATTATGATATAAGTCAGCCGCCTAATTAATTATTTCAGAATTATATGAGAAGTAATTCAGCATGTAAGTTATCACAAGCACACGTGATTTTTCATTAATTCGGTACGCACTTGACAACCCGGATGTAATCAATTTAGTGTGTATTTTTCAGGGGTAATATACGACATGGGTCCAATATCATAATTTTGAAATGCATTTAATTTTCATAAATCAAATACGGTACGGTAACTTTATAAACGTATGCAACGCCATCGGTATCACTAATGTTAATAAATATATGGTATGTCTCATCTTCGTCATTTTTCAGTTAAACAATTGCTAAAGAAAATACTCATGTCTGTTCCTCTTTTGCATACAGCACAACCTTCACATTTTTGTTATTGAACCGTTTTGCTTGTGTTTTTTTGTGTATATAAGTATTGAATTTGAAACCGAATATAGTAATATATTTTTCTGTCATTTTTATTTTAGATTTTCATGTCAAAAACATAATTGCAAACTTTTTATGACACGTACAACAAACCTATTTTAAACAAAGTCGACATTTTGAGAGATTAGCATGTTTGTCAATCCTATGCATTTTAATATATCTATCCTATTCAATAAAATTCTATTCGTTTTCCTAATTGTTTTCTTGAAATATCCCCGCCGCTAAACATCAATTGTCATTATTCGTGTAACATAATGCACGGTTAATCTATCGAGTTTGTACACTGTATGATTATTATATATAAGCCTCACTCATTGCGAGCATAAATCGTTTAAGAGTTAAATTAAACGCAGGTGACCTTTCATGTTTGTAAGTTCTCAAAAAATTAATATATCTTTGGCAGTCATGCAGTCATTAAAAGAATTCATAGTTTTCATGCCGCATATATGATAGATACAATTTTAAAACCATAACTGCTAAAAACATAAATATTTCATTGAATCAAAATTAATCATTTAACAATACGAAATGTATATCCTTTGTTTTAATACGCTCGTGTTTTCACTTAACTCAACTCAACTCTGACATTTTTCGTCACCGTAAATGATATTATTGTTTTTCCTACTGATGCGTTGAGGTTGGTAATAAGGAGTGTCATTAATGTATTTTGATGTGAGCCAATATTATAACAAACAATCCCTTTGGACGTATAGATGACAAATATCGTGGAAAAAACAACGATATTATTATTTTTTTACAATTACTTTTCTAAGTATAGGGGATTAGATGTATTGACATCGCGATTCACCAGCCAACAAATCCATAGATTCGTGTAGCGTGCGCGATAATGCATCTTAAACACGTTAGCTTTGATTCACACGTAAATCATAACCTGTTTGCATCCGAAAAATTAATTTCTGAGAAGACAATTAAGCCTTATAGCTTATATCAATTGTTTTTATACTACATTTGTATTTGCGTTCAAGGTTTCGAATTTGTCGGTAAAAATTGAAGAAAAATAATGTTTCGAATAGTAGTCATAGCCTGTGTCTTGAAGAATGATCAGCATAACATTGTTTGAGAGATACTTGGATAATTATGTCGACTCCGTTACAAATAGTCACCCAATTCCCACTTTATGTAATGATATGGTACTTATTTAAATACGTGTTTTGAATAAAGCGTCACATTATTCTTATAGCAATGTGAAAAGGCCTACTGAATTTCAGTTTTCATATTCGTTCAGCCATATCAATCAAAAGTGATTTAACAAACATAAACGTTTCCAGCCAGCTTGTCAGCTCATTACCTAAACATAGGGTCTGGAAGAAGGTAAACTAATCATGAGAGTGGATAATGTATTCGAGGGGCAGGGAAGATATTATAACATGATGATACTTGTAACATATTCCCAGCCTTGTATCAATTGCCTTAATTAGGATTTTATGTTATTACTTAGCTATCCCGTTTCCCCAATCCATTTACAGATTGACAATTGACGAAGATTGTTAAAATTAATTTGATAACAGAGCACAACAGTTACAGTATATACCTTTGTTTTCTTTAAGTTCGGTATAGAATTGGAATAAGTGTGTCTTATGAGAAAGTGATTGTTGATATATCCATTGTACCAGTGTTATTATTAGCTCACATGTTGTCATACAAATTGATAATACATCTAAACAGTATTTGTGTGAAACAAACATTTTATTCCATCTCTATCTCTGTAATTAGTTATTATTTGATAGAAGCTTTTCGCATAAATTATTTTCAGTGTCTTGCATTGGTATACGCAGACAGCAGAATAATTACTAACTTCCACATTAAAAAGCAAAAACTTATGTGGGTAACTTTGTCTTTAGATCTTTGTGATCTCCATGATTCAAACGCCATAACAAGATTATATTTGCTATAATAATAATATAATATTAATAATCCATTCAACTGCACAAAAATTGTCACATATGAATAGTAATTAGATCATGGTTGATTAGTCCGCTGTTATGAGGCGTGATTAATGAGACCTCTGAGATTGTCCTTTCAATACGATGTAGGCACTATTATTATTAGACAGAGGCGATTAATACAATTATTACACGGGATTAGAGCATGCACAGTTATCCCAACTGATTGATTAGGTATTTCTATTTTACACTATTTAGTCTATAGTGGCTGACATTCCCAACATGAGACAAACCGTTTAATATCATTTACGTCAATTTAATTTATTTACTTGGTTTTTCTATTCAATTTGGAGTTTGGACGTGGATTTGCATTAAGGTGGGAATATTTACCAGTAACCTGCTCTGCTGAAAATGGAAAAATACCATTTATGTGACATTTATCCAGCATAGGTATGTACAGTATTTATATTAGGAAGGCTTGATAAAGCTGTCGTACTGGCATCCTAAAACAACATGACGATAAAAACATCCCATATCATTATAAGCACTTTTAAACACGTTTACCCGATTGTATCACGACAGGTAATATCCGATGATGATCGGTATAACATTGCTTCGGGCAAATGTCCAAACTTTTAACGTCTCAAGCGATTTTAATACAATGTTCTCGTCACCCATCATTACGGCATTTCAATCAACCCATGAACCAAACAAAATAACTAGTCTTAGCGCATTATGTAGCTGGACAAAACATTTTCTGGGTGTACACATTTATCTGGTGATTTAATTAAATGTTTGCAATTTCCAGGGACTGATAGGAAAAAAAGCTATGTGGATCCACAACAGCCTCTGTCAATAATCTATTTATTGGAATTTGTAGCAACATTATTCAACACGTACCATTAGGGACGAGATGTTTCTTTAAATCAACAGTGCAAGGCACCAATTATAATATAATTATAATACATATACAATATAATGTCGATCTATATAACGATAAAAATAATTAGGCCCTAATTCAAATAAAATATCAAAATAGCCCATTTCACTTAAGTATTCGTAGGTCTATCACTACTTCTAGGAACTAGACAGCTGCACAGAGCCTAATTTGGAAGACGTGCTTCTTCCCATATAGTATGTATACCGTACACATACAATGAAAACACTGCTCTTTTATTAAAATAACAGCTATCTAAATAGCTATCACCTTTCTTAGAATGTAGGCCGGTTCTAATCCTTTGAAGTAAAGTCCCGATAGGTTTTTTTTTTTATATCATGATAAAATTGCTTCTAGTCCAGTTATGTTTATGTCACATTTAATTTAATAAATTGTATATTTCTATGATTGATTGATTTATTTTTAGTAGATTTTTTTTTTCTTTTTTGTAAGGATCAACGGAAACGTCAGTCACAAATGGTATCCATCCTACATTTTTTACTTCACTACATTGACCGTAAAAATTATCTGAATAATTTTAAATAAGTTATTAGCCTTGTAGGTGTGAACATTATTTCCCAATGATAATTGTATTTATTTATTTCCATATCGTACGTTCAACCTCCATTAGAAAATTCTGTATAAAGATAATCATATCAATATGTTTAGACCAGGTTTTATAGGCCTAAGTATGGCCCTAATGACAAATTTAAACAATCATGTTAATTTATCATTCTAACTCAAGGTAAATCAAACGTTCATACCTTCATATTAGATGAAATTGTCTAAAATTATTATATTATCAATATGATCGTAATACTTCAGAGAATAAAAGATTTAAGATGATAATAATGACATAAATTTAAACAAAATACGCATGCATTTTAATTCCAGTTTTCGTTGATTCATATTACAACGGAGTCACACAAGAAGTATGTATTGTGTAGTTTTACTTTAGGCTTGAGCAAAATCTACAAGATTGTACTGTACACCTGATATTACTGTCTTGTATCAGGACTGATGTTTGTCTTGTAATAGAAACGTGGTTTTGCCTATGACCCTGAAGCGAAAGTGCTACTAACTATTTTGTGATTTTTTTCTTCATATTTTATGACAATGTGCTGTGATCAGTCAAATTATAATTCTTCTTTTATTCTATTAGACGTGATAGTGTATGTAACCTTCAAATAACTGCTGAAAATCAACCATAATTTCTGTTTTAAGTGTTGCAGTGTCAAATCATGTTTATGCTACTAGAACCATGAACTAATATTAATACAAATACATTTCTTATACTCAGTTGTTGCATGAAGTGGTTTGAGTGTGTGTTTGTTGTTTTTCTTTATAAGAACCAACTTTTGTTCCCGGAGTTTGACCCGGTCATAAGTACCAATAATAATAATCAATACTTACGATTCACTTTAATATTCTCCTTCTTCTTATGGTTATATATTTTTTTTTTTGGCTGGTTGTGATTGGTAGTAAAAAATACGCGGTATAGTTCAGTTTGGTTTAGTGCAGTATAAATAAATGTCAGTTTGGCGCGCCATAGTGGTAATTTTAACAAAAAAACGTCCTGATTATTCGTTATACGACGTAGACACGGAAAACAAATATTTAACTATCCAAGTTTGAACTGAAAAACTTTTATGGGGCTGGGTATATAGTGTACTATACTGAACTCACCATCGTTTGACAGAATCCAAGGTATTTTAATATATTAATTCAATACATGTTGTAAAGCATTAATATTGTGTTTTACTGAAAGATTCGCCATTCAACTAACTTATTGATATGCAAATTCCAGAGAGCTCAGGCATTATGTTCGACGACTTACGTTAAGTGTTGTTTAAAAATTGAATATTATATCCACATGCATTATGCATTATATCTGCTAAAACATCAATCATAATTAAAAATGAATGTGGTATGTAATGATGTGTTTCGCGGTATGTTAAAATGTTTAAATAGCATTTATGCGCGGTATCGTATCAATTTCGAGTATACTAATGAAATGAAAATTATGACGGTCATAATATAATTGCAATAATAAAATAGCTGTTAGAAATCGTTTACTTCTTTTGAATAATCGAACATGCTTAGTATTGATATAGAAACGTAAAATGTTATGGCCACAGCAATGATTTTTTGTTAAATATAAATGTTTGAATGAATTGGAGTAGGCCTACCTGTTATGTACCAACACAAAATAGAGATACTCGCGTCTAGTTATGATATACACAACTTATAGCATAGATATAATAACCTATGCTCACACCTATAGTTCAAAATACACAACGTATCTCATTATATAAAGTAGATACTCTGTCTATGATGAGAATCCTGTCAAGCAATTATACTGTATTGAGTTATGTGTGTGTTTACTTAAATTATTATAACTGTTATTTTGTTTACGTACCTCTATTTGATAGAAATAAACCTAATTTACCTTTCTAATCTTATTGATACTATTGGATGCATGTACATTATCTGGCCATGGAACATACATTGTGCTACTCTTAAAGGATTGTAGCAATTTTGAAGCGAAAGCACATTCAGTAACTAGAAAGCCACTCCGAGAGTGCATACCTCCGCCTACTGTAAAATTCTCCTACATAAGATTTCTGCGGTAAAAAACAAATATATATATATATATTTGTGTGTGTCTTAATGCTGTTTGTGATTTGGGCTAATTTCACTACAAGCATGTGTATGCGAGTTTGGTGTAATGGTTATGTAACAAGCCTTCCAATTAACAATGGCTTCAGTTGACTAACAATAGAACAGCAACGCGAAAATCAAACGAGTGAATTTGAAAAGAAAATAGGTTTTTTAAACTACTGGCATCAAAAAACGTGAACATTAAATCAAATTATGTTTAAAATTACAAATCACAAATTATAACTCTTGCCTCTTGTACAAAAATAAAGTTTTTTGGACAAGTAGTTCTCGAGAAAATGCAATTTCAGTATACTTGTTACTTTAAGACTGCTCGCCGGCTTTTGAAAAATTATGTCCTATCTTTTAACACTAGCAGGTCTGAAAAGTATACTAAAAAGTGGTCCAGAATTGGGACAATGGTCCCAAAATTTAATGGAATGGTCCTTGACCACATATCTATCCGTATATTCATTTTGGTAAAGATCTTGTAATGACATGTATGGTAGTAATTTGGAGTCATTCGAATCAAAACTGTGAGCGCTAGAGTGATGACAAACAAACAAACAAACAAACACACAAACCAAACAGATCAACTGGCCGTCGCAAAGCTGACGGGTTTAAAAGACGCGTGACGTTCCAGACAACGTTAATCTTAATGTTTAGTGTTCATCAAAACATGATTTGGCAAACGTACGAATAATGTTAATCATCACACTCTTCTTGATACTACAGTATAATTATTTGTTAGGGTTACAATCGCCATTAACGTAGACCTTCAATAAAATGCATGTATTGTTGTTTGGAGTGAATGTGCCTTTTGTCTGCTTTTGGTCATTTGTACTCATCAATACATTATTATGTTAGATAATGTATACGTGCTGTGTTCAGATGTGTGGTACATGTAATAACAAGAAATACGCCAATGTACATCTAATAACTTATACAAACACAATATGTGTGTTTACCTTGGCATTCAATCTACTATCACGAATCTCGCACGAAAAAAAATCGTCGTCACAAATAGCTCCACATCACAAACGTATCTAATTCGTTCGGATGGATAGTAGAACATAGGCGTAATAGAACATAGTTAGAAAATAGACGGACATTTAGGATGGACCTATATGTATGTATACGAATATGAGTTATGGGCGCACGTAATAATTATCAAATACGTAAAAAAAGTTAAAGTAATGACTTAATGTGTGAGTTTTAGGTGCATAAGTGTATTATGTATAGGCCTAGTATAGAGTGGACGGCTACGTATAAAACAATACCTGCCTATATAATATACTGTATATGCCTTGTATTTGTATTTGACCATATAATAACGGGAGAGGGTCAAAGTTTAAAATTGGCCTTAAACAAAAGCGCATCATGTGTCATCCAGCCCATTTAACGGGTTCTTCCGTTCCCCACATTATTTCTTATTTTGTGTACTAGTTCGTACTTGAACTGTTATAAATCAAACCTTACTCAATAAGTCGACATGTTTTTGAATGATGAACAGGTTTCCCTGACAACAAACAACACTTAGTGTTGAACTGACCGTATCATATTCACGTGTTCTGATGTATTGTCATGTTTTTACTGCGTACATTATGCATTTAACACGCTCTCTGGATTAAAGTAACAACGAAACGTCTTACATTAACGACCGGGATGGCGTATCAAATCACCATAGCTGCATTGACCTTATTCATTTCTTAGAAGAAAAAAAATCTAAATAACGATAAAGATACAGTAATGATATTATTATAGACTTAATATCATTCTTTGATTCGGTTATGTGAATATCTGAAGGAACAAGTATGTTGACTGTAGGCCTATTATTGTTTCTTTGTTGAAACATGCATATTTACTAAAAAATTATTAATAAAAATAAACATATGCAGCTTCAATTAGGCGAACGAACATACATAACCAACACAGACCTGCTTAGTTCTTGTTTTGTGTTAATCACCCAATATTCGTCGATCCCATAATATATTTTATAGACGCTATCATTTTACGTACCAAAAAGTACTCTTGTGCATCGTATAACATCATTCTCAAAAGTTTAATTACTAGAAGAAAAAAATACATAGGTTTTGTATCCTTTGGGATTTGAGCCTTGGTTGATTGAGTAATAATGTTTACATTTTAATTTTTAACTTTGTAATAACAAAATAAAGTGAATAAATTAGATGGTTCCTTGCACAACTCGTGAGAAATATAAATTGGTTCTGTGATGGGGAAGTTACTTTTCATCCACTAAAAGAATTGTTGTGTTGAGGTTCAGTTACCAATAGATATTTATAGAATGTTGATATACATGGTAGACAAATATTTGGTTGATGAGTTTTCCAGAGTTTTTCATCCCTAGTTTGTCCAGTCAGTGTCGTCGTCAATATTGACGTGTTTTTTTTTGGTTTTTTTTTGTGTAATTTTAATAATTACTATGCATTCACTTTTTTTTTGTTATTTGGTTTGTTTTCAATCATATAATGCTTTTTAATGATTGTTTATATTTTTTTGCGCCGTGTTGATAATACAACGTGATTTGTAATCATCTAATGTGTACGAACGTTATCAATGCCATCTTAAACAACACCGCTAAAATGGAAAAGCGCATGCTCTTTTTAATGACCAGTGTATTTTTAAATAATACTTGGAAACGGAAAACTTTCAAACTAAAAGGTGTCACTGCTCTGAATCAATCGTCGCGATCAGGAAGATGAATATTGAATATGTTTAATGCTTGATGGGGAAGGGGGATTGGGTGTCGGATTAGCGGAACATATTAAACTCTGTATGTTCAATAACCTTTACATGTTCATCTGACATCAACATAACATAATTCGGTAGAAACTTGTTGGGTAGATTGTGAAATGGACGCAAGTATACAGACACGGAAGTTTCGTTGCGTCGATGACAGCATGCCTGGCCTGTTTAGCCAAGTCACTCGTATCATTGCTTGGCAGCATACCCGATTGATTTATGATCATACCAGATAATATGCTATTTTTGTTATCAAATGTTTTATTCATAATTTTTTTTAAACAGTATAACCTAAAAAAGATGCTGCTGATATTTGCCTGACCTAATAATTATACTAATAGGTGGTAATGATACATAATGCCAAATGATCATATTTTATCGGTAATATGTTAACAATTGATTCCACGACCTACATTTTCAATGTCATAAACAAAGTATTCAAAATTAGTTCAAGAAGATAAAATGGTATTATTTATGTTTGTGTAAAGAAGATGCTATTGAAAGATAATGGCTGGAGCCGTGTTTTCTATTAAAAGCTATTTTCTACTTGTTTTTACCTGCGGGCATTTTGCTTAGAAAAAGATCACAGGCTATTGTACAACAGAGATTACACAATACGTATTATTCATATCGCCGGGGGATTTGTTTACATCGGTATTTTATGTTACCTGATGTTGCAATAAAATTATTCATTGTGAATTGTAGTGTTATGTAATGAAATAAAATGCCGCTTTGTGTTGCGAAAAAAACCTGAACGCCGCAGTTAAACTGATAATACCATTGCGCATAGTCAGACCATACTGTCAGCAATCAGAAAGCAAACGATTTGTGTTTACTTAATATGTATTTTTATCAAGTATATAAGAAAACAGTATGTTCAAGACCAATTTCAAAACGTTCCAATAACAAACTAAAAAGCAGTTTTATATGTAATGATAATGGTGCATTTATTCAGTTATTGATTTATTCTCCAAAGCAACCAATAGATATAAAATCTAGTTTGTGGAATGGAAAAGTAAACCATATTTCTATAATAGTTTTTATCGTATGGACATCTTCGACTGTTTATTCGTTCAGAAATTTGTATTTCCATCATGGTTAAGTATTTCCTGTGCCTTGAAGAAAATTGTGTAATATTCTTCAACCCTGAAGGTTCAGATTAGTTACATTTTTACGCATTTCTTTTATCGGATACCGTATCATTCATGTTTTTCCCAATTTAGTTGTACATTACCAAGTTTCTCGTAAAAGAAAAGAAAAATCGTTTAAAATCGTTTCGAATGATGAAATTCGATGTGCATTTTTGTAAATAAATACTACAGAATAAATTGGCTCAACCGGGGAGAGTTATTACTGATCGACTTTGTTCAGAAATTTGGGAGTTTTTAGTTTATTCTATTTGAATAAACATATTATAAAGCCATTAAGGGAATAACATGCTCATATAAACAAGGTATCTCTTATTCACAATGGAAACGTACAATGCCAGCTCATTGCAGAAATTGCCATTATTTAAATGATAATACCCAAATAGCAAATAGCACAAATCAATACAAGTTTATGTGCATTTTTATTGCCTATTTTATATTTTTTTAAAGATGCTGCAATGGCCCTGTGGGTCGTCTTGATATATACGTAAATTAATATCCGCCAACGCAAGTAAATCATTAATATATTTCTTTTATCAAATAATTATTAATAACTTTTTTTTAATGTTTTAGTAAAATTAACCAAGATTGTAATGAACTTAATCAGGTCGAAGGCTACGTGAAACAGAAAAAAGGAGAATCTCTCTTTCAAAATAAAAATGATTTTCTGCTATTTAACTTCATTGTACAAAGGTATAGTTTTAACTACTGAAGATTAAAACCTTCACATGAAATTGTTCCCAGAAACAATAATTGGCTGATAACATCTCATAAGACAGTGTTACAGAAGCAAGATATTTAGTCTATGTTAACGGCTGCCGTGTATAACCTATTCAACCGACGACCGACATTTTTTTTTTTGACGCACGTACAATTTTAGACTTGCTACAAATAACGACTTTAGTATATCAATGTATGACGTCGATAATGGGATATACCTGACAATTATCATTAAAATAAGTGTCCGAAAAAGTGGACTAATGTTAACTAAAGAGCAACTAAGATATTAAAGCGAATCATTTTTAATCCACACTATGGAAACAATGGGGTTTATTATTGGAATTTATCTGCACATTTTGGCAAGATTATAAGAAATTAATTTGCGTCACTTTCGAAAAAATCATGTAATGATGCGATAATTTACACAAATACACTAATGTTTATTTTCAAAGAGATCCAGGTCGACGACGTAGCCTCAGAATTTTACTGAGATAGGTCTTTCATGTCTCATGTTCATTTATTCTCTAATATCGGTCTTCCATGTTCATTCAGCCTCCGATCTGTCTCCCGTGTTCATTTAGTCTCCGATATCTGTCTCACGTGTTCATTTAGCTTTCGTATGCCACGAAGTCATGTTCATTTAGACTCCGATCTGTCTCCCGTGTTCATTTAGCCTCCGTATGTCACGAGGTCATGTTCATTTAGCCTCCGATCTGTCTCCCGTGTTCATTTAGTTTCCCTATGTCTCGAGGTCATGTTCATTTAGCCTCCGATCTGTCTCACATGTTCATTTAGCCTCCGTATGTCACGAGGTCATGTTCACTTAGCCTCCGATCTGTCTCCCGTGTTCATTTAGTTTCCGTATGTCACGAGGTCATGTTCATTTAGCCTCCGATCTGTCTCCCGTGTTCATTTAGTTTCCGTATGTCACGAGGTCGTGTTCATTTAGCCTCCGATCTGTCTCACATGTTCATTTAGCCTCCGTATGTCTCGAGGTCATTTTAGCCTCCGATCTGTCTCCCGTGTTCATTTAGTTTCCGTATGTCACGAGGTCATGTTCATTTAGCCTCCGATCTGTCTCCCGTGTTCATTTAGTTTCCGTATGTCACGAGGTCATGTTCATTTAGCCTTCGATCTGTCTCCCGTGTTCATTTAGCTTCCGTATTTCACGAGGTCATGTTCATTTAGCCTCCGATCTGTCTCCTGTGTTCATTTAGCTTCCGTATGTCACGAGGTCATGTTCATTTAGCCTCCGATCTGTCTCCCGTGTTCATTTAGCTTCCGTATGTCACGAGGTCATGTTCATTTAGCCTCCGATATGTCTCCCGTGTTCATTTAGCTTCCGTATGTCACGAGGTCATGTTCATTTAGCCTCCGATATGTCTCCCGTGTTCATTTAGGCCCTGTTCAGACCCATGGCGTTAGACCGTTTTAGCCTACAACGTTACTAGCAAGGTCACGTTACAAACCGCAGAGGAAAAAACGAGGTGTTCAGACCCATAGCGTACGATTATCGTTACAACGGAAGTACGTCATCCAGGTTGTTTCTAGTTGCATATTCATGTACTCTTACCCACGTGTTTTCATCATTATTTCCACTGTATATAGGCCTAGATCTCAGCCCTACAATTATGACAAAATTTGCCGTAAATAAAACATACCTCAGCATTTATTTAAGAAAAATATAGTAAAGCCAAATTTCTGTTTCTATTGTTTTTATTTTGTAGTAAAAAACATTTTCCCCAGGCTCTTGTGTTACGAAAATAAAGCAGGCCTCCTAATGATGAAGAAAAAATTGATTGTGATTAGTCTATCCAGTCCAGTCAAAGATTATATTCCAACCCAGTCCAGTCGGTTGCTAATAACCCTTAACTTGCTAATAAAAGGGACCCAGCTCTCTTGTTTGTTTACTGAATTTGTTAGGAGTTAGGGGGTTTTCAGCATTAAACTTGTCCAGTCTAGTCTGCCTTGTATGAATGAGTGACTTGATGTCCCACGCTAGTTTTTAGCTTGAATGAAATGCGTGAATGGCTCTAGGCCTAGCTAGGCCTAAAAGCGGATTGGATCGTAGTCCCTATGTTTAAATACAAGGTGCATTTATTTATGTCATTTGTTAGAAAATATAATGGTAATCAGTTGATAATAGTTTGTAGCCTTTGTAACAGTTGTATTTGTAGTGTAGTTAGGCCTTATTTATTCTTGCCTTTTTGTTATTGAAATCCATCTCACACATTGACGATACAAGATGTCAGCCTAGGTCAAACCTTGTTTCGCGTCATAACAGGAAACGTTCTGATTGGATACAACGTTGACTTACAGTAGCGTCGTACGCTAAAACGGTACAATCAACCGTTTTCCACTACAACGCTACAACCGTTGTACGACGCGTTGTACGCTAATCCCCAACTGTTCAGACACACATTCTTTTAGCGTCGTACGCTAAAACGGTCTAACGCCATGGGTCTGAACAGGGCCTTAGCCTCTGTATGTCACGAGGTCATGTTCATTTATTTCCTCCGATTAATAAAACATCGGTATCTTATGCTCATTAGCCTCGGACATATCTGATAATAAGATCCTTTAGGTTCATATCCTCTAATTATTATGAGTTGGTATTTCATATTCATTCAGTCTCTCAGCTGGATATAGTAAAATTATTAATAATATTTAGTTATATTTTCTCTGATTATTTTAATAATTACACAGCGCTGATAGGTATCTCAAATAAACATTTAATCACTACCGTACTGTATAAAAAATTCATTTAAAAATGACTACATTTAGTATAGTGGTATGTTGAAATATCACTCAGAAAATGTTAATTTATGATTACTTTAATCTGTTATAGATAATATAGAGATGATTCAACTTAAGTCTATTTGTGTTTGCTTTGTTTCAGCGATGAATCGTATATCTAGAATTACTAAGAGTTATTAATATTATTTTATCAGTTTCTTTTTAAATTCCCTGAGGTCTTTTTTTTCCCAATATAAATTAATACGAACTCTAAGTTGTTTATTACACGAGACCTTCGCCTTTTTCGAGTAAGAAAATCACTAATTGGACATCGCAACCTGTATGAATTGTGTTCACAGTGGTTTGTATGCAAGACATGTGCTCTATGGACTCTTTAACTATTACAAGCATGCGAGACATTAAATCATGGTTTTATATAGAAATCATCAATAATGTTTGACAACAGATCAGGTGTAATAATGATTGTTGAAGTTTTATTGTATTCTCTGTGGGATGTTGAATTTGCATGACGCAGCACAAAAACCAATAGCAACAAACCATGCATTATCAGTGGAAACATATCCATTGATTACTGTTGTTTTTAGATAATGCACATAATTAGAAAGGCCTTCGTGATTAGGCCTATACCACGCTATTCAAAATTGTTGCGGAATAAAGTAAGGGGAATCTATCACAACTCTGATCCATATGTAAGCATGTGCAATGCAATGTAACACTACATCAGACGAGAGGTGATAACGATTGTTGCGTTTGTGTTTTTTTTTTAATTGTAAGTTTTGAATGGTGCGTGATGAGAGGTTAAACAGCACGTTCTATTTGTTGTTTCTCTTTCCTCATCCGACAATATGATTGATTTCATTGTATATGCACCGCTTACTCACACTGTATCGCTACATCGCTAGTTAGACCTGCTTTGATTATAATAATATTTGTATGCATATTTTATTATAATGTTTTTTTATTATACGTTCTGGTTTTGTAAAAATGCAATATTATAATGACCTTCATTAAATTTACTGTTTGTCTCTGTCATTTTTGGAAAAAAATAAAATTTTTGAAAACATTTTTTCGACGTTTATGATAGTTTGTTTGTTTGGTTTTTTTTTTTTCAAAAGGCGAAGCTTATTGTATATCTTCCTCGCATACACTATGTTGTACAACAGCGTAGATTTACTAAGATTAAATTAAATCTGGAAAAACACTGTTTTGGCCAGTTAGTTTTTTTTTACTAAGTAAACGATTTGTTATCATGTCTAACATCTAAGCTGCTCATGACTCTCTATAGCTCGTGATGAGTTTATTTTTCCTAGTATATGCTTCATTTCTTTGAATAAAATTTTCCATATGCATGATATCGGTCGCGTATTTATACTTGGCAAAAAAATAGGGCTAATAAACATCATTAGGCCTATGCGGGAACAAGTAGACATGATACAGTTTCTTTATTACTTTTATATACGTTTAGTTACTCTTAATTAAGTGCTAACATTGATTACAATGTTGCGCGCGCGTTTATAATTAGTGTGTGAACTGTTAATTCGCGTTTAAGACATTAAATCGCATCCTGTGTGAAACTATGTTTAAAAGCTTTTCAAAGCATTTAGTAAGAATCGAAGGCACCGTTGACAATATTTTCTACTATCATTCTGTCTCGCCTACTTCGCTGCTGTAGGTGATGAAATAATCGATGCACTTGTCAATAATTCAATCAGCTTAAATTTATAGATAATTTGTATTGTAACGTTGTTATTTTATAAACGGTGCATCTAGATGATGATACTATTCCGGAGTTGCAGTGATGACGACCATCATCTAGTGGCCTCTCGGGGATTTGTTCTTCTTTGGACTGCTAATGATGCATAAAATGTATCAGTCTGCTAACGAATCTGATTGTTGTTCGTTGATATATTCATGATTAATTTTATATCAAATTTACTGTTTCTTAGTAATTAAATTTAAAACGGTCTTGGTTACTAAATACTGTTATTTACCGTTTTAAAGGCCAAATGAACATTAGACAATTCAGAGTAGTATGATCAAGTCAGAATATTTAAATTTGATAAAAATGATATTGATATCTTCATTGTCAGGAAGTGACGTTAGTTCTATCGTCATAAAGAGAAATATCAAATATTATCATAAGTATTTTCATCACATCCACTATTATGGAATTAAGTCTTCCCTTTGTGGAGAAGATACCCCTTACGCAACTAGAGAAAAATCGTAGACCAGTCGCATCATGTTTGATATCTCCCGACCTCTGGTCACACTTGATCAATTGAATAATCCAATCGGTAAGATGAGACTCCTTAAAAGAAATAGACACTATGCATTGTTCCCTCCTGTATTATCCTGACAATCGCAAGGACTATTGGTAGATAACTTAATGTCTGATTTTGTTGATACAGTAATTGGGTTTAATACTTGATGGAAAGGCTTTTTATTTTATTTGTTTTCATTTAATGTTTTTTAATTTGTATATTACGAGACAGGCATTATTATTTCCACTTGTGGTAGACGAATAAAAGCTATTATTTAAGTAATATTCCTCCTTGTCAATCAATCCTACACAATCATTATCAATGTCATTACCCAGTATCGTTAATTAATCTCGCACATAGTATATTTTATTAACTCAATTTAATTTAAAAAAGAAGCATTCTTCTTTTTCAAATTTACATTTCCAGCCCTGGTTTAAATGATTTTTTAAATGTTTCACTCTCGTCGATCCTCTTGTTTCATGTTTCACTTTAAGTTTTCCTGCATGAGGGCGCCCTGTATTAGATTGATTCAGAGCTACGGTTTTGGAATGAGTAAATACTTGTGAAATAATACTGTTATAATTAATAATACATACAGTCATGCAATACATTCCAGCTGGTTCTAGATACATAAGTGTTATCTTCATCTCTTTCTGTTTATTTAGCCATACATCTATTGTTCTCCTTCCATCTGCTACAGTACTAACTAAAACATTCATATTGTTACGTTATGTAAATCATAAAGGAATATACCGATGCTTATAAAATAATTATATTAGGTTTTGTAACCAATACAATATGTTGATATTAAAATATTGAAATGAAAATAAAATTCTTATGATTAAAGTACTAAAAATAACCTAAAATCGATCGCTAACAATGTTTTAAAAAATGTGATCAACAGATGGTTTGTTGTACATCTCTTAGTTCAAGGTTAAGTTATTTTATCGTAGGAGAAGAAAAAATAGAGAAATTGTAATTATTGTGCAATAGGCAGCATAGTATAATGCACAGGAGAAAACTACTTTATTCATTCTATCGCATATTCACCAAATTTACAATTTAATAGACAGTTCATTTTAGTGAGATTCTATCGAGATACTTACAGGCCAAATAATGCATGTTTCAAAATAAGGGGGTACACAGACACCCTTGCAAAACACATGCACAGGGCTATGTAACACTTACAAAGGGATACACAGACACCCTCGCAAAACACATGCACCGGGCTATGTAACACTTACAAGGGGATACACAGACACCCTCGCAAAACACATGCACAGGGCTATGTAACACTTACAAGGGGATACACAGACACCCTTGCAAAACACATGCACAGGGCTATGTAACACTTACAAAGGGATACACAGACACCCTCGCAAAACACATGTACAGGGCTATGTAACACTTACAAGGGGATACACAGACACCCTTGCAAAACACATGCACAGGGCTATGTAACACTTACAAGGGGATACACAGACACCCTTGCAAAACACATGCACAGGGCTATGTAACACTTACAAGGGGATACACAGACACCCTCGCAAAACACATGTACAGGGCTATGTAACACTTACAAGGGGATACACAGACACCCTCGCACAACACATGCACAGGGCTATGTAACACTTACAAGGGGATACACAGACACCCTCGCACAACACATGCACAGGGCTATGTAACACTTACAAGGGGATACACAGACACCCTCGCAAAACACATGCACAGGGCTATGTAACACTTACAAGGGGATACACAGACACCCTCGCAAAACACATGTACAGGGCTATGTAACACTTACAAGGGGATACACAGACAACCTCGCACAACGCATGCACAGGGCTATGTAACACTTACAAGGGGATACACAGACACCCTCGCAAAACACATGTACAGGGCTATGTAACACTTACAAGGGGATACACAGACACCCTCGCAAAACACATGTACAGGGCTATGTAACACTTACAAGGGGATACACAGACACCCTCGCACAACACATGCACAGGGCTATGTAACACTTACAAGGGGATACACAGACACCCTTGCAAAACACATGTACAGGGCTATGTAACACTTACAAGGGGATACACAGACACCCTCGCAAAACACATGTACAGGGCTATGTAAGACTTACAAGGGAATACACAGACACCCTCGCACAACACATGCACAGGGCTATGTAACACTTAGAGGATGGGCATATGTAGTATAACCTAAAGGATATATCACAGGCAATACTAATAAGTTGTCAGACGTTGTGTCTCTTCGTGTTGTGATTGACGAAGTAGGCCATGTTAGTATAGAAGGATTATTTTGTCAATAACTGCACCTGTATCTCCACCTAAACTCAATATCGGAAATAAAAACGTTGAGGCAATTACATTATGGTTCATTAGTGAGGGGGAGGTTCTGTTTTCCCATTAAGCATGCGGTATCAGTTAACATTTCTGTTATATTTATAATTAATTAAACAAATAAATAGGCGCCATATCTTTGATGAAACTTTGATTGATCAACATTATGCAACAATTTAAACCACATTTTACGATATCGATTTTAGGTCGTTCATTAAATGAAGTGAAGGAGAGCACAACACAAATAAATACAATAATTAGCAATATTTGATTTTGTACCCACTTTTAAAAATGAATTCCAGTTCAATACACCACACCATTTTTGGGGCTTTTTTAAAATTTAGTAACATAATGAATAATGTTTATAATAATGATTTCTATCGTATGTATCTATCACCGTCGATATGTATATGATTTACTGCGTTCTAGCGCCATGTTTCCACGTTTTTAATCTACTGAAAAATGACATTATAACAGCTGTAATGTCATCTTATTCGTATTTCGTTGGTGATATGTTGTATTTCATTGCAGAAAATGGGTTAATAATGTGTTTCATCAAGATTTCCCGCAGCAATGTTCTTAAACCGATTATGTTCATCATGTACACGTCACGTTATCATTACAACTAATCTCGCCCTAGAATCACTGATATTTAGCGTAGCAGCACTGGGCGTGCGCAGTATGTACCATGACTTTAACCATGGCAACCTAGTGAAATCTTTTGAGCTCGCTGTTCTCTCGATGAAATCTGTTTGGTTTTCTGTTTGTTATTGGCTCACTATGGAATGTCAAATTGACTAAATCTTATTAAATATAGGCCCTAACACTAATTTAACCTGAGAATGATTATATTGAATTAATAATGACGTCATACTTAATTACCATCATCATTATCATTATTGTATTCTTGAATGGCGACCATGTAAATTTCCTGTGAAGAATTAAATACAGTGTATCTGTATGTAACAAAATTATTTGTAATTATAATTCCTCGTTCATCTATTTCTGACTCGCTTGACCCTTCAAAGTTGATCACTTATCTCGATGTGTTGTTACAGGATGTGCGATAACTCAAGTCATGTTTACTCAGACCCTTGTTTGTAAGTCAGTTTAACGATGCTATCAGCATCATCACATCCCCGTGGGGTAGAACTTGTTAACATTTTATCTAATTATTACTATATTGTAATATTAATCTTAATTTAGATATTAATGTAATTCCTTCAGATATCTTCCCTTGCTTGTTCTTTACATTGTAGGCCTGATTTGTACCCCATTGTTGTTGGAATTCAAATCATTATCTTTCTCTTTCTCAGGCACCATACACTAAATGCTATCATTTATGTCGTCATTACCATTTATCTCCTTCTGTAGCTTATCTATACATTTGAATGTTAAGAACACACGACACGTTCTCATTATTTTCTAGGTGTTAATTATAATAGAAAATTCGAAATAGCATGAGGCTGTACTTGTGCTTTATGACGTCCACCATAGGAATTCTGTTTAATGTTTTGTTTAGAGTTATATTATATCCTGTATATCGTATTTAAGCACTTTAATTCTACCCTTGAGGAAATACAGTAATATTTTGAACAGGTACAATGATTACAATGAATCATTACATTATGATTTACACCGACACCTTGCCTAGGTTGTCTCTTATAACTTATAACACATTTTCCCATTGCGCGAGAAATGAGTTGTAAACTTAACCCTAATTGACCGGTACGTCGTAAACCATTTTAGAAGTATTATAAAGAATGTATAATTTCGTATAGTATTAATGCAAGTTCAACGCTGGAATACAAATTATTCTTACGAATTAATTTATTAATTACGTCAAGGAATGCGCTCCATCATTGTCAGAATATGGCGGTAAAATAGTCATGATGACCGCTAGCCTAGTTCTCGATGTGCGTTTGTAAACAAAATACTAATTATAGCACGCCATAATAATGATGATAATTGTATTTTGGAGTTTACACGTCAGGCTATTAATTCACAAGAGGACACTTTTGACTGATAAGAAGCAAGAAAATAAATTATTAGTTTGAAATAATTAAACGTTATTTTTATTAAAATTAAACTGACAAAAATATGAATGATGACCAATACATACTAGACATTTTATTTTATCATTAACAGCTGGATACGAACTAGAACGCCATTCCCATGAAATTGTTCGACCATGAAAGGTGTCTTTAGAGAATAGACCCACAATTCAACTATTTTATAAATATAGGCTATTTTTGTTGAGAGTTTGTGACTCCCTCCATCATACCGTTAATAATATTAATAATTTATTTTCAAATAGATTATCTTGGTTTCAAATGGATGTTTTGGTAAACTTAATGCTATTGTATTACCCTACTTCACATTGGTTTTAAACAAAGTAATATAACTAGATTTTAATTAGTCACTTTGCCGAGTTGTTGGTTACCCGCACGACAAACGTAACGTACAAAATGCGCAAAGAAAAAGATTATGTCATTATGACCTGAAGAACATATGCTGTTGTTGCTGAATTCTGTCTATTAACAATAATGAAAACAAAAAGTAAAGGTATATAGATAATAATTATACATACCTGCATCATTAAAAAAAAAACCTGCTTTGTGTGAACGATAGAGGACAGCAGATAAGTCAGCGACTGGTGTGAGTGGCGATTGCAGTACAAAATATTTATTTAATGAAATGTTTATATTTGTTGCATTTGTCTTTATCTTAGTGTTACACTGTCTGTTTTTACATTTTAGGATATTTTATTGTTTGAGTGTTTATTTTTGGTGTTTTTGTACGTGACAACCAAGACACTTCTCGAGCCAGCCACAATTTGATTGAATACTTGAAACTGTATTTTACCTTGTTCAGTTCCACTTCTTTTCTCTGCTAGTTTAGGTTTATATTGTAATTCTAATAATCTAATATCTCTCATTAGCCTTATTTTTCCCGAAAGCTTGGCACTTCTGGTTGTTTTAATTTATGGTTTGATTTAGCTTTTCTCCATTGAGGTCCGGCCCGCGATTTTTTTTTTCGTACATAAGTTGGGGACCCCCCTCATGAAACGTCACAAAATAAACATGAATAATTCATCAGTTAAATTTGTTGTTCCGTGTGCACCCAAGCGTATAGCAACAAGAAGTGATCTGATTACACAACAACCGCGATACGATTCTTTCTACAATAGGCCTAGGATTCTAGGTCAATTCACGTGATTGCCTTCGCGCACCTCTTCTTCACACACACGTCCACTATGCAAAATGTGTCGAGGCTAATCGACAGCTAGGCAAGACATTAAACTAAGTAGTAATTGGACATAGCCCAAAGAAAGCTTAGACCCACAAGAATAAAGAATGTGTATAATTTGTGTACTGTAATTTTTTAATTCTGCTATTTTATTATCAAACAATATGCATGTACTCAAAGGAACTTTAAAAATGCGCGTATATGAACACATGAGATGGGAAGATTAGACCCACGAGAATAAAAAATGTATTTTTGTGTAATGTTTATTGTTTAATTTTGCTGACTTATTACTCGGACTGTGTCATACCTAACTAACACACACGTCACACACACCAACACAGCTACTACTAGAATAGACATGGGTTTAGAGACTAGTAATTAGGCCTAATAGTATCATTAGAAAGTATAATTTTAACACGTAATTCTTTAGTAATAAATTATATTAAAAACACCATAAACTAAAGGCTGATTATTTCGACAATCCACACAAAACGCCGCTATTCTATTATGAAATAATCGCACGCGGCAACCACAGCGGAGATAGGCCTAGAATCGTACCGCACTTGTGTAAACTGTAATCACTTCGCTATACGCTTGGGTGCACACGGAACAAGAAAATTTAACTGATGAATTATTCATGTATATTTTGTGACGTTTCATGAGGGGGTCCCCAACTTATGTACGAAAAAAAAAATCGCGTCCGGCCCTGATACATACAGCGTCATTTCAGTATTTGAGTTTGGATGTATACAATACATATACGGTCATGTCAATGATCATATTTTGTAAAATAATGATTTATATGATTCAACTTCTCTACTTTAAATCCCCTTGTCGACTAATGTAACTCGTATGTGTAGGTATTTAAAAAGTGTATTCGGAGACAGATCTGATAACAAACGTGGGATTGCAATGTTCTGCAATCAGGGACATTGGTTAATGCTACCGTATGAATGCTGTAATTTCTGTATGTTTTAAATATTGAGATAATATCGGTCTATCGATAAGCCCCTTTCACATGATTCATAGGTCTTACTTGGTAGGTTTTATCATCACGTTCACACTGACTATTAATGCGAATGTCGATTTACTTAGTGTTACTTGATATAGTCCGTATAGCTTTAGGATGAAGTTCTGTAATTTCCCAAGAGGAAGCTGGATTTTTTACTTTGGTATTCCAGAAATTCTTGAGAAAACGCGTTTGACCGTTTTATAGTTTCCGCTGATCAACTTGCCACCTTTATACATCATTTCACATCCAAGACTTCTCAAGACGACTCAACTATGATCTCAAAATAACTATATCTTCAGAAAAATGTATCATAGAATGTATTTCCTGAATAACATCTCTCTCTCTCTCTCTCTCTCTCTCTCTCTCTCTCTCTCTCGTACTATTATTTAAAACCCATTCAGAAGGCCTAATACCAATTCCATTTTCGAATCCAATATTATTTTATAAAATTTCATTCAAGCAGACACATTATCTGCCGTACGCCATGACTCTTCGTATTGAAGATAGTAAAACTGTTCTTATGTTCTTATGTATGCTATCCCCGTATTCTGTCATTTAAGCAAAAGGAATACTTCATTTATTGAAAATATCACTTGCCTCCTTGGCTTTTTTACAACTTTCACTCACTATCCTGCATGAGATCGTAAAGTACGTGATATCGTGTTTTAGGATAGAATAACATTTTATAACTACCTGTAATACTAAATCGAATGAACGAATGTAAGAATCTTTATATAGTGTTTTTCTATGAGAGTATAGAAACTTAACGGTCATAACGTTATAGATTTTTCTATATTATTATTTTGAATTAAACATTCAAAATGTGTTTTAGGCCTATATGGTCTTTAGCTTATTGATGATCCTGTAAATAATAAACCATGGAATTACTAAATAAAACGCACGTGAAGATTTTGACGCGAACGCTCAGAAGGATACATTGTGCGCGCGCGATAACGCGTATCTTCCTTTGCGTAAACGTAAGTAACGCGAGTACTCATTACTTCTTCCAACATAGAAGTCTTTAGCAGGTGAATTAAACTGTCAATCTTCTTCCTGGGGTTTAGTTCTTTTAGAATGGACTGTTTATATAATATTAATATGCGAGGCGTCCTGTTAAGTTGATAAACAGACGGATGGGTCAATAGTCCAAACAAAGTAGGTTACATTGAAAACATAATACAAATTCCATAGGCAATAAATAATTGCGTAATATGTAGATATAATGTCAACGCGGTACAGTAAACGACTCATTAATCTATCGAAACAAACATAATTACTGCACTTGATCAACCGATTGAACAGGCCTACATCATAATTGTTTCATCATTTGTCCACTTCAAACTAGAATAGAAATGTTTGATTTTACCGTAATCACCACAAATTACGACAATGCAAAAATTAAAATATTTTGTTGTCGAATTACCGCTTATAATGCCTTAGGAAAAACATGTCGGTAATATAAACATTACTTTGAACATTCTGCAACATCTGTATGATTCTGAATTAGGAATTTGATTTAATTTAGAATTTCAAAAGTTTTACAATAAAGGTAAATTATGCTATACCTACTATGACGAGTAGATATATGCGATTGATTTAGTTTAACTTAAACTATAATGCATGCCGATGCATTTGTATTGCCACGTTATAATACATTAGGAATACTCTACATGTTTTATTCATGGATACACAGAGACAAAATATGATATCTAGTTATGCATAAGAATTATCCCCTCTCTACCTAGCTAGCTAGCTAGCTAGCTAGCTATAGCTCGCTCACTCACTGATAACTACAAAAAGCAATCAGATTGGAACTACTTTATCATGGGTTGTTTTATGCGAATCGTAATTATTTTTTTTCTTTTAAAATATACCGGCCTACATTTTGGTTACCCATTCATGTTTCTTGCTTGTATTCTCTTCGACATAGTTTGGAATGTTGTGTTTTTTTCCAGCAGCGCTCCTTTGAATGCTTTAGACCTCCTCACAATACAATACGGTGTGTTCGTATTCTATTTCGCCAGACAATTTAGCATAATCATTATATAAAAGCTCTTAATTAGGTAACGTCTAGGAAATAATCTAATCTGTATGCATTATTATAAGTAACTAAGACTGAATTTCTGAACAATTTATCAACAATACGCTGATCAATTTGTCTGATACATATTGATCACTAAAAATAGTTTTGAGAAACTGACATCACGTCAACTACCTCCACGATTGACCTCAATTGACCCGGACAATTTGCCTATATATATTTAGTTATAAAATGATTAACGAACTAGGTTCGCATGATAATACAAGACGGCTGAACTAGCTTTCGGGTGAACTTGAAATTGTATAGAAAACTTGTTTGATTTATTCGTTATATCGCATAAATATTCGTCAATTCTATGTATATTATGTTAATTCCGTCTTGTGTTTTAGTACCCTGTAGTGCTTTCAGTAGTTGTATTTTCGATATAAAACTGAAAACAATATATATGTTCTGTTTATTGAAGATTACTTTCGATTCGGTAACTAGTCGTTTTTGCGATTGTCGTAGAGGGCGCAGAGCATATATTTTTAGATTCGAATTAGAATCTGGCCAGGAGTTACAATTTAAGTGGATATTCTAATCAAGATAATACAAATTACCCATATAAATTAGTAAAATTACATAATTTAAGCATAATTATAATTATGTTTTTCTCATTTTGGCTTCACAAAATTGGGACAAGCTCTCATGACAGGGTTGGAGAAAGCCATTGGAGAAATTGTTGTTTTCAGATGAACATGTTTATCCTGAGCTTAGCGGCCACATTCTGAATTAAGTACGACTAAATATAGTGATGTAACCTGTGTGTTATCTCATCACTTTCCGCGCAATGTTTTTTTTTTTTTGTGATGAAAATAAAGATTCATCACTTTGTTTATAATAATATTGCCAAATAGGTATATGTCATGTTGAGTTTAAATACAATTCATTAGAACTCATTACTGTTTATTGTTTGATCGATGAGTAGCCACTAACGGGAATTTCATTATAACATTGTGGCGTAACGCGACGAACAAAAGATAAAAGATTACATTACAGTCATTATGGCCATGTTTATGTATCCATAAAGCAGTTGAACTAAGCACCACTTCTGCAAATTAACTCATGACCTTGTTAGCGTTATTATTAAGATACCAATATAATAGAATTCTAATAAAGATTGTGAAGTTATATGCCTACGTACTGATGATGTGTTTTGGAATTCTTGAGTCATACAAGTTAACCTCGAGACACTTCTTAAGCATGGTCATGAAAGATTCAAACATAAAATGTTATTGATTAATCATTCTTTTCGAGAATTAAAGTGGAGCTACACCCAGAAAATTGCTATTTTTCATACATTTCAACTATTATTTAAAAGTATCATCCTTCATACTTCATATTTTGTTGAAATTTTTTTCAATGACTATGATTTTCTTGAAAATCACCCCTTTTTGTGTTTTTGGGGGAATACCTTGTAAATTCCTATTCTTTTACATGCACAAGAGGGGTATATTTGAATAATCATAACAAATTAATTTCTTCACTAAAAATAAAATTTAAATGTTTTTTAACGTAATGTTTCCAGATCTTTCTATTTCTGGTATTTTTATCGCGTATACATTGCGCAATTTGGCGTAAATAGACACTTCTTAATACCCCCCCCCCCCTCCACCCCCACAACGAGGGGGCTATATATTCAATAAAGCTAGGCCTACTAGAGTCTAGGCCTAGTAGGTATATGTACCGATGCTGCTTGGCCTCTAGCTAGGCTGATAGCCTTACAGCAGTGAAGTTTGTTCTGGCACCCAACCTCGGCCTACCCATGGGCCATGATAGGGTGCCTGAATAGTTGCTTTTCAGTCAGGCTAAGCTTCCACATCCCTCTTTACTATTCTGAGCAATACCAGTCTTGTTTTGTAGAGGATTTTGTGTTTCACAATTCTTAATGTGCGAGAAAACCCAGGAACGATAATGGGGGCGGAACGACCAAGCATTTTCGAACCCATGAATACATAGGTCTAGACATGAATTCAAGCCTAGCTAGCTAGGCTGAGTAGAAGGCTTAGCTAGGCCTAGCTTAAAATTAATAGGCAATTTGATTAAGATTGTTATGCTGTTGTTGTACAGTGCAAATCATGATGTTACATGTTAATTACATTTTCATCGGAATATTACTTGGGCCTAAACAAATCGTATCAATTGTGTATATAAAATGTATTCGCTATTTTTCGACAAATAATTTACCAAAAAGAGGAGACATTTCACCAACGCGTTCACCGGCGACTAAAACGCGTCAGTCTGTAAGTGTAACACGTTTCGCGACGTATTAATAATAAATAATTTATTAGGAAATGACACCTTTGCATCGGTGGCACACACAGAAGTGGTGCATCCAATTTAACATAATACATCAAAACAATACATTCTATGACGGGTGTCACGAAACCTAAGACCACGAAAGCTAAGACCCCCTAAGACCTAAGATCACGAAAGCTAAGACCCAAGAACTAAGATTACAAATATTTATCTTTCGCACCTGCCTTGTATTTTAACTCCCAACATGAATATGAATACCACACCTTAGAATTAGCACTTTTATGAAAAAGAATCACATAAAAAGTAACAAATACATTTTTAAATTGATGATTTTACAGACGTTTTTCTCGCACACATACTGTTTGCGAATTTCGCATGACTAGCCTAACAGTACAGTAGGCCTACCCCATGTTCAATGTTTTTGTTTCTATGGAACGTCAAAAGAGCTGAAAACTCTGTGGAGACCATCTACAGTGTGGATGGAACAATGTAAAATAAAAATTGTAATGATAATAGTAATAGTATATAAATCATGCTAGTACGAAGAAATAAATACTCGCAAATAAAATTTAATTTAAAAATCATGATAATATTAGTTTTTAGTCGCGTGGAAGCGACTCTATAGTTCACTATGTCGGTCGGTTGGTCGGTCTGTCTGTCTGTCTGTCTGTCTGTCTGTCTGTCGGTCTGTCTGTCGGTCCGGTATCACTATGCGTTTTATCGCTTTCTGACCTTATCTTGATATCAGTTTAATCTAGCTAAGTCAATTTTTCACAGAATATTCCTTAAGGCCAGGAATCGATGTGGTTATGTTTTCACGGTGCGCAATAAAAAATTACGCGGTCTACGCACGATTTAACGAAATCACGTTTGTAATCATATCTTAACAACCATGAATCACAATTAAATAAAATTTGGTACTAATAAATCTCAGGGCATAAATCATCAAATGGCAATACAATTACGTGCGTAGCGCATGTAACGCATGCGTACGCGCGCTTAACATTTTCAAAATTTATTTTCGATGAAATAAGAGTACATTTCAGGCAATTTTAAGCGTTTACAAAATTGCCATGAGTGCGCATATTTTTGCGCGCGCACTGCGCGTTAAATGTTATTGCGCATTCTTTTTGCCCGATTTCTGTTTTCTTGACTTACTTTTCAACTCGAAATTACGTTATACGAGCACGTCGAAAGTGACAGGCTACGCACGTGTAAATTAAAAAAATATTAATGTTTTTAAACATTTCAACATTTTTAAACATGTTCAGTAATTTCGGTCAGTATAGTTCACTATGTCGGTCGGTCTGTCTGTCTGTCTGTCGGTCTGTCTGTCGGTCTGTCTGTCCGGTATCACTATGCATTGTAGCACGCGACTTAATGGCTGTTGGCCTTGTTTTGTTTCGTTTTCTTTCTGTTTTTATACTTCTACTATTATTGTTGCCCTTTTGGCGCTCCATAGAAACAAAAACATTGAGCATGAGGAGTTACAGTATACAAAGAAACACGTCTGTAAAATCATCAATTTAAAGGATTTATTTATTTGTTTTTATGTGTTTCTCATTCTGAAAGTACTTATAAGTCCTAATTTTAAAGTGTGGTATTCAGGATAAAGTTAGTTAACACATTTGGAGTCAAAATACAAGAAAGGCAGGTGCGAAAGAAAAACATCCTCTGAACCAACACAATGGAGTAAATATATACTAACAAACAACCCGTCAAGTTTGTTTGTTGTAAAGAAAAAATATACATTTACTCAACGGGCGAAAATAACGTGAGTTTATTTATGTTTTGCGGTAGTATTTAATTATATTTATGGTAATAAATGAAATCTACTATGTTTAAAATTATGTATGGATAAACAAGTATTGTTTTTAAGCTGTAGTATATCTTAGAATTTGTAATCTTAGTTCTTGGGTCTTAGCTTTCGTGATCTTAGGTCTTAGGGGATCTTAGCTTTCGTGGTCTTAGGTTTCGTGACACCCATTATATGACGGATACAGGTTCTTAAACTATTTGCAAAAATATAAAATAAAAATCATTACCAACATGGTAATATAGGTACTGTATTAAATTGTCCTACAGTATCATAGGTTTGAGTTGATAAAGAGGTATATAAAAATAAACATAAAATATAGTAAAGAGTTTACATTACAAACCATTGTGTTTCAAAATCAGGTACTGATTGACGTATTGTAAACTAATAACCCCTAAGTTACTGAAAAAGTGTAATGTACTAAAAAACACTATTTTTTGACCGATTTTTTAGAAATTAGTTTTTGGAAAATGTTGTCATTTTTTGCCAGTTTTTGTTATGTAACCACTTTCAATTAAACATACTTTAAACATAATATAAGCTTGAGAAAGTCTGAGTGTAGCTCCACTTTAACACCAGCATATAAAGAAATAAAGAAAGCACTCAAACAAACAACTCTAACAACGATGGGGTCAATTATGAGTAAGGTGATTATTGTCCAGCAGACAGAAGGTATCTCAGTGATATTGGTTTGATTGTGTGGTGATGATACTAGCCAATGGTAAACCTATTAGTGTCGCATGTTTACTGAATCTAAGGGCATGAAGTAGTACATATGATATGACAGGGTATAGAGTATGAATCTAATTGTTTCATGTCTTTGAATTTATAGAGATATACTTTACAACATTGTATTTGTCAGGCAAGATTGGTTTAAACTCGTATAGCGGACTTCATAACTTTTTTACAGTACTCAATCTATATTTAGCTTCATTCATTATGTTGGCCACATGAGTGAACCCACTTGATTGATTCAATATCCATCCATTGGTCGGTTATGTCCACTCAATTGTCCACTGTAGACGCATACGCACGAGGATGATGTTGTAATTAATACTATTCGGTTTTAATTTCGTAATTTGCCTCGTTGAATAGTCAATAAGCACGCTATATTTTTTAGACTTAAATGTCGATTCTATTCTGTGTTATAATAATTATTGAGAATGTACACTGAAATGACACAAGTACTGAAAACTGTTTTGATAATTCAAAATCATCATCATGTTATATCAATTAGAATTAGCAGATACAATACATTATATATATAAGTATTTATAAAAGAAACAAAGAACCAGATGTATGGTAGATGTAGTTTAAATAATGTAACTATAAATAGTATTAGTTTATTATTATCATCATCATCATCATACAATACCAATAACCAACGGTACCTTGGCAGCAATTAAGCTATACAGCATTTTGGAAGTATAACAACTATATAACAAGTATATTCTTTATTGCTTTCAGTCGTGGTAATGTGTGCTAACAACGATGCCATTCGTGCCATAATGCTAAAGGCACATGAGATGGGTATGACGACAGGAGAATACGCGTTTTTCAACATCCAACTATTTGACAGTGACTACTTCGGTGATTCCGGTTGGAAACGAGGTGATAGTCGTGACGAAGAAGCTAAAGAAGCTTATAAAGCAATGATGACCCTTACCTTAAGGAAGCCAACCTCTCCAGAATACATGGACTTTTCTACAAAAGTTAAGGAACATGCTTTGACTCAATATGGATACAGTTTTGAGAAGCACAATCAAGAGGTATATTTGTGTTTATTATTGTAATTACTGTCATTCATATTAAGCCAGGACGTAACGCAACGCAAAGTGATTTGACCAATCTCAACCGATGGATTATTCGAACAGTCGTGTGTGATTGGTCAACTCGCTTGCGTTGCGTCTACGTCCTTGCGTCCTAGTGGAAACCAAGCACGATTGCGTTGTAGTGGTAGTATGAAAGTTGACAACAAAGTGTGATCAAATACTAGGAAATATTCAACCGATTTTCGGTAATGTATCTATTTCTGAAGTATCATAGGAATATTAACAGGCACCAAATGTGATATAATTGAGATGCTGTAGATGCCAAATATTCATTATGATAGGCCTACTTCGAAAATAGATAGTATGCGGAGATACAGCACTGGGAATCGGGTGGAATAGTATTGGTGAGCGCATCCCGGATTAATTTGTTATAACATTTCTTTCTTCATCTAAAAAAAAGTAGTCTGAACAAATGTGAAGAACTGTTTTGTGCAGTTAATATTCAAGTCACAAGAACTGTTAAATCTTCTGGATTAGGGTTTAGAACGGAAATATCTTCTTGAGCGGCTCGTTGATATCCATATATTCATAGCGTCCGATGTACGTCTGCTGCTTTGGGTTTCGTATATTATATACTAGTATAAGTTGGGTTGACATATAGTAAAACTCTACTAATGTATATAGCATTGATGGAAATGAGTGCGTTGACAAGTAAAAACATAAACCTGCGGACATTTAGTAAGTAATATTAATTGCCGTGTTAAGCTTTACGGAACGTATTACGTTGTCAATGTAGAAAATCACATTAAGTAGCACATTCTTTATTTTGTCTCCCTTAAACTTGCTCTTGGTGTAAACAAAATTATTTTAAAAAATCAACATAGTTATCATTACAACATAATCACCCGTCGTTTTTACATAAATGATAAAATAAAAGGCACATTTTTCATAAACATTATTAGCATTCGCCCGCTGTTATTTTACGTACCGGTATTAATTATAAATTTATTTTTTCTGTGCTATCCACGCAAAAAATAATGTCATTGTTGCAATTGGAAGTAAGTTTGTTGTCAAATTGATAACGGTACTTAGCACGTACTTAATATTCACCCTCTTGATTTAAACAATTGCAAAGTAGGTGAAAAACTACCAAAGTTATTGAAAGAAAACTATGTCAGGAAAAAACAGTCATAATAGAATTAGGTCTTTCCAATCGCAAAAACATACATATATTCACAATTGAGTTTTATCCATATATCTGCTATAAATTATAGCCTAAATATTCATAACATGATTACCCATTTGAATATAAAAGTAAAATTATTAATATATTTCTTTGTAAAATATAGGTACAATACAAAAATTAGCATTCATTCCTTAGTCAGTAATTGTATTGTATTCCTCCGGCAGAAATTAAGCCTATAACAATAAAGAATTTAAAATAATGTTATTATACTTAAGCCTATATTGTACGGTTTTAATCCATCTAATTCATTTAAACTTTTACATAAATAAACGCCCGTAATAATGCATGTTATGGATATTAATCAACGATGATTTATACTTAGTGTATGCATGCACGATCAACGGCTTAACCTCTCATCCCAGTGGGCGAGAGAGAGTACTGATGGTCAAATATATCAACAGCGCATGTCACGATCATCACGGTAATTATGCTATCCACGAAAAAAATAATTACCAGACTAGCAATTAAGAGAGGCTATTTTGTTGCTGTTGTAGTAATACTGGATGTTTAACGTCAGTTAAATTATTGTCGATAATAGTGAAAAACAGACAGTTTTGTGCTCCATGGTCGCTCACATTATTATAAATTTTCAAACTAAATATCGTATCGCTGAACCTCATTCTTAATTGTCTGTCAACCTATTATATACAACATATTCATTTGAATTTCAGAGTGCTTTTCAATTATACGTTCGTTTAGAAGAATGATGAATGCCGGTCCGTTGCGCCGTCGCCTTGTATTTTAAATAATCGTCATACTGATGACGTAATCAATTACTTATAACTAACTTAATTGCAAACGATATAAGAAGAATATCATAAATTAACGTCAATGAAAATGTCGTAGTTTGTCATACTAATTTTTTTAAAGAATTTGTCCCATGCTGCACTTAAGAAAAGAATGACGTGAAAGTTATTCAAGAATCGCTTTATTAATGTGGCGACGGAAATGATACTGTATTTGTCTGTTTTTTTTTTCTTTTTCTCAAGGATAAATCGAGGCAAAACGTGTAGTCCAATTACAATAACATCTAATAATCAATATTAATTAAATTGAAAGTAATTATGGCACATCAAGTATAATCAACTTTGATACATTGTTTCTTTAATTTCGTCTTTATGTTTCCTGTGTGTTAGATATTGATCAGTTGCTTTCAAGCAAATAACATTTTAAAAGAAGTAGTTTTTAATATGTTAATGGAATTCAATGCAAAAAAAGTTGAATCAGCATTGCACATACTATTTTCTGAAAAGCAAGAAATAAACAGAATGAGCTTCATCAAGTATAAGACAGGTCACCTACAAGTAATAGACACGTCACATAAAAATAATAGACACGCCACATAAAAATAATAGACAGGTCACCTACAAGTATAAGACAGGTCACCTACAAGTAATAGACAGGTCACATAAAAAAATATACAGGTCACCTACAAGTAATAGACACGTCACATAAAAATAATAGACACGCCACATAAAAATAATAGACAGGTCACCTACAAGTATAAGACAGATCACCTACAAGTATAAGGCAGGTCACCTATGAGTATAAGACAGGTCACCTACAAGTATAAGACAGGTCACATAAAAGTAATAGACACGCCACATAAAAATAATAGACACGCCACATAAAAATAATAGACACGCCACATAAAAATAATAGACAGGTCACCTACAAGTATAAGACAGGTCACCTACAAGTAATAGACAGATCACCTACAAGTATAAGGCAGGTCACCTATGAGTATAAGACAGGTCACCTACAAGTATAAGACAGGTCACATAAAAGTAATAGACACGCCACATAAAAATAATAGACACGCCACATAAAAATAATAGACAGGTCACCTACAAGTATAAGACAGGTCACCTACAAGTAATAGACAGATCACCTACAAGTATAAGGCAGGTCACCTATGAGTATAAGACAGGTCACCTACAAGTAATAGACAGGTCACATAAAAGTAATAGACAGGTCACCTACAAGTAATAGACAGGTCACATAAAGTAATAGACAGGTCACATAAAAAAATATACAGGTCACCTACAAGTAATAGACACGTCACATAAAAGTAATAGACAGGTCACCTACAAGTAATAGACAGGTCACCTACAAGTAATAGACAGGTCACCTACAAGCAATAGACAGGTCACCTACAAGTAATAGACAGGTCACCTACAAGTAGCCTAATAGACAGGTCACCTACAAGTAATAGACAGGTCACCTACAAGTAGCCTAATAATAGACAGGCCACATAAAAGTAATAGACAGGTCACCTACTAGTAATAGACAGGTCACCTACAAGCAATAGACAGGTCACCTACAAGTATAAGACATGTCACCTACAAGTATAAGACAGGTCACCTAAAAGTATAAGACAGGTCACCAACAAGTATAAGACAGGTCACCTACAAGCAATAGACAGGTCACCTACAAGTAATAGACAGGTCACCTACAAGTAATAGACAGGTCACCTACAAGTATAAGACATGTCACCTACAAGTATAAGACAGGTCACCTATAAGTATAAGCCAGGTCACCTAAAAGTATAAGACAGGTCACCAACAAGTATAAGACAGGTCACCTACAAGAAATAGACAGGTCACCTACAAGTAATAGACAGGTCACCTACAAGTAGCCTAATAGACAGGTCACCTACAAGTAATAGACAGGTCACCTACAAGTAGCCTAATAGACAGGTCACCTACAAGTAATAGACAGGTCACCTACAAGTAGCCTAATAATAGACAGGCCACATAAAAGTAATAGACAGGTCACCTACTAGTAATAGACAGGTCACCTACAAGCAATAGACAGGTCACCTACAAGTATAAGACAGATCACCTACAAGTATAAGACAGGTCACCTATGAGTATAAGACAGGTCACCTACAAGTAATAGACACGTCACATAAAATGAATAGACAGGTCACATAAAAGTAATAGACAGGTCACCTACAAGTAATAGACACGTCACATACAAGCACAAGCCAGTGTTCATCGTGTTGGTAAATAAAACACCAAGTACTGCATGTCCATTAAAACAGATTATTTGAAGATAGCTATAAATAACAGTTCATTAATGTTTGATTACATTAAATTATCAATTAATTTCTTGCAAGAGAGAAATATTATTATTATGATTATTCTTTATTTGGTCCAATATATAAAAACATACATCAGAAATTCCTCTTATATACACTACAGAGATAGTAGCAAATATACATACCAAATACAAATCAATATAAAATCACATATAAAATATCAAAAAGTCTACGACCCATGTGTTCTCTCCATGAGTTAGTGTTGGACAATTTTGTTATAGGTGACAAAAGACTGTGGGACAAATGATTTATTGTAGCGTTTAGTACGGCTTCGAGGCAGACGGATACAAATATTAGATGGAAGGAAAGTGTATTCCTTATGGAGGTGGGGGGGGGGGAGTCTGTTTGAGAGAGTATACGTTTTACCAAGGAGAGAACACCTGCGTCATAGTTAAAAATTAAATACGGATACATCAACTCCAATAACCCGCCCGGCCCTTCTGGAAATTTTACTTAATAGTTCCTTTTCCATTTAAACAAGCCTCCCAGATAATTCTACAAAAAGATATATAACACCAAGTATGGTCGACTTGTAGAACAGTATAAGAATTTGTTTGCTAACATTAAATTTCCTAAGTTGTCCTTTTTTTTATAGCGTCTTTGAATGTTATTACACCAGTCCAGCTAAATAAATTGGTTATAACATTTAATGTAACTGTATGGATTAGAGCAGGCTTACCATGAAATGATATACTCAGTAAGGATTAGAGTACACACTCTAGTAAGAATTAGAGTAGTAGAACAGAATAGGCCTACTCTAAGAATGTATAGGTACCGCACTAATACTCTACAAAGGAATGTTAGTATAGCGCCACCAGCGAGTATATGTAGAAAAAACTTTAAGCCTCCTGTTTTTGCAAGCCAAATCGGTCACTATAAACATCCTCAGAAAATCTATTAATTTAATAAACGCCGAGCGTACAACGTGTAGTAATGCTGTGTGCGAATAGTGTCGTTTCTATCCAATCCTACTTTTTCTCTGTCCTTGTCGAGCTTATCTTTTGTTTTCTTTTAATGTCATCTGAAATTGATTGTCATACATCTATTTCCTTGGGGATTGCAGAAGGCAGTCTTTTAATTTATCTTGTACCATGTAATGCGATTATTCCTATTATTCGTATCCCCAAGTTGTCGACACCGAAATTAAAATGGTAAATAGTTGAACATCTTGTGACGGGAAAGACATTCTATAACGATATATTATTACGTGTTTTAATGGCATACAGCTTCGTAAAGCTACAATTTAATTTCAAACTTCTGGAGGGACAAATGAAATAGCCGATTTCAATATTACATGTATCTAAGGTTATTATCGGTTCCTTTGTCAGCAATATACGTATGTTTTAAAATGAACGTTGCCAGTGCTTAATGTGGTAAAGGAGACGTATGCATCTTTATTAACAGTCGGGATTGAATAGTTGACACACGCCCGTTGCATAATTATTAAATCAAAAATCGTAAAATGTATTCTAAAAAAAAATAGTTAGAATATGATTAGTAATTTGAAAACAAATTATGTTTGCTCCACACAACTACCATGTGAAAAACCGTCGCGTCGACGCGTCGTTCCACATGGGATACAACATCTTCTGACACTAAGGCTTCACAACGAACGTTTTCTAAATGGGCATCTTCTATCAAACATGTTCAATATTTAAGTAATTCATATTTCAACAGTTATTGGTTGTTGCCAACTCTTGGGAAATATGAGTGTGTTTTATATCGATTCCAATTACCCATACACAACTAGCTGTGGTGGTCAGCTGGTCAAAGGGTCAATCTTTCTAGCTAGCTAGCTGTTTTCAGAACGACCTAATGTATTCTACTATATCATCTAAATTGAATAATTATGCAAAAGTTTCATTTCGCAATGTTAATTCATTTGTCGATATTTACTTTTAATTTGTCTTTCCTCATTACAAGGGAATATTGACGTATAATGCACACGATCATTCGTGAATATCTTTTCGACAAAGTATTTATATTTAACATAACGGTATAAAGGATATATGCTTTACTTATTGAATTCATGTTCTTAAGCAAAGTTAGGCATAGCAGTGTTCAACTGCTGGTTAAAATAAAGCATGTATGCCTAGTAACATTAGAGGTAAATGTAATGACAACGAATTGATTCTAGTTAAACTAAACAACATATAATATTATTATTATATTTGTACAGTTCGTTATAATTTTTCCAGGGATATTTTTTTTTTCGGTATAAAATATAAACATTTTTGTATACAATAACTAAACAAGAACGGTCACATTCATTCAAGTATGCCTTTTAGCTTCATTAAATTATTATGGAGATTTTCGTCCCCTGAGAGAGTCTCGTATCACTCTCTATAATTTGACAATGATGACGACAAGTAGACAAACAACATTAAGACGTTGCCTTATCATTTTCACTACACATTCGACATGTGTACATTGTGAAATTATTCGTATACGTTTGTCAATCGTACACGACCACCGCTGGTTCATCATTTCCGATATAAAAATAAATACCCGACCGTATGATTTCAGGGAAACTTTAACTCAAAGTCATTATGCCAGTATGATTCGTTTTAGACAATTTTCATATCGCTCCTGTTATCGGGTAAACTTTGTAGAAAATATATAATAATAAATATCCATTATCTAATATGTTAAACAATGTTTTGTGTACAGTTATGATATCAATTTAAATGAAATACAAATTAGTAATTAATAGATTTTCATCGTCTAATTATTCATTTTATCGATAATGTATCAACATTCCATCATGGTTAGGTTAGATTAAAGACGGTTGTAAATTGTATCCAATCTGACGTGAAAATGTACTCATTACGTATAATGAGAACGTGAGCGGATAAAATATGCAAACTGTTCCTAAGGGGAATCAAACCCACGATGTTGATCTTCTATGATTCGATTCTAAGAGTTCTTACTTAATTGTTACAATGTTACGATAATAACTGGGTTCCCATTATGCACTCAACGCAAGAACATAAGCGCAAGTAATTTGACCAATCGCCGCGATGGATCGTCATCAATCTCGTCGTCGTCATTGGTCAAATGATTATTTGCGTTGCGCTTACGCCCGTGTGTGGCGTTCAGGGAACCGAGATTTAGCACAACGTAGGGGATACTTTGCGATAAAACAAACGGAATAAAAAAGTAACTTCACGTCTTGTTGGTTTTAAAAGTAAGTTTCATCCCATGGGTGGTTATAAGTTTGTTTCATTCGTGACGATCTGTTCTTATGACCGTGTGACTTGTGATGGTGAATTCAGTCGATACGACCAAACCACGCGAGTTTCATTCGTGGTGGTGTGCGTGTGCGAGTGAAATGTGGCCATATAAAACTGCATTTATGGCCATACCAGATGTATACCGGTTTTACCAACATTGTATAGTTGCATCCACAATATCGTTATTATACTGCAATTTGAAACAGATGTGTGCACTTGTCTTTTAACGGTAGCATGATTAAGTTACCCCACTTAAAACATTCCACCGGGGAATGAACGTTTACAGACACCTTAGGGGTGAAGTTAATGGTCGTTATGTGTGTCGAATGATTTGATCCATTTAGCACAACTTATATTACATTTCCACTTAAATTAGCAACGTCATATCATCGATAATTAGCAAGCATTTAACCCAGCACTTTTTTTTTCATCAATTTTATGAAACATTGTAATATTAGCCGCTTTCTATTGTGTTTAATGTCGACGTGTCAATATAGCCTTACCTTTCTTACCACTGTAGGGACTATTAGTGTTAGTATAGGGACTGTTAGTATAGGGACTGTTAGTATAGGGACTGTTAGTATAGGGACTGTTAGTATAGGGAGCGTTATTATAGGGAATGTTAGTATAGGGAGTGTTGGTAGGGACTGTTAGTATAGGGACTGTTAGTATAATATGGAGTGTTAGTAGGGACTGTCAGTATAGGGCTGTTAGTATAGAGACTCTTAGGGCCCGTTTATGAACAGCAAGTAACCGGATAACTTGTCATCTTTTGGGGTCATTAATCATACTTTAACGACCCTTAATGGCTTTTTTGAGTACTACCACCTGGGTTATCCGGACCAACCTCAGCCCGGCAAATTTGGAGGGTTGGCTTGTCCTCGGGGGAGTTGAAAGCGACCTTGCTGGATTAAACAATGTATTTTATGAGATAATCATGCACATCAGGCTGAAAATAAGGCCATGAGTAGCCGGATAACTAGAAGTCTGTAAACGGTATTGAGAAGTTTGATTTAGCCTTGTCAGGAGAGACCTCTGGCATATCCAGATACTTTAAATGTTCATAAACACAACCTTAGTATAGGGACTGTTAGTATAGGGACTGTTAGTAAATAGGGACTGTTAGTATAGGGACTGTTAGTATAGTGAGTGTTAGTATAGGGAGTGTTAGTATATGGACTGTTAGTATAGTGAGTGTTAATATAGGGACTGTTAGTAAATAGGGACTGTTAGTATAGGGACTGTTAGTATAGCGAGTGTTAGTATAGGGACTGTTAGTAAATAGGGACTGTTAGTATAGGGACTGTTAGGATAGGGAGTGTTTGTATAGGGAGTGTTAGTATAGGGACTCTTAGTATAGGGACTGTTAGTATAGGGACTGTTAGTATAGGGAGTGTTAGTATAGGGACTGTTAGTATAGGGAGTGTTAGTATAGGGACTGTTAGTATAGGGAGTGTTAGTATAGGGACTGTTAGTATAGTGAGTGTTAGTATAGTGACTGTTAGTATAGGGACTGTTAGGATAGGGAGTGTTTGTATAGGGAGTGTTAGTATAGGGACTCTTAGTATAGGGACTGTTAGTATAGGGAGTGTTAGTATAGGGAGTGTTAGTATAGGGACTGTTAGTATAGGGAATGTTAGTATAGGGACTGTTAGTATAGGGAGTGTTAGTATAGGGACTCTTAGTATAGGGACTGTTAGTATAGGGACTGTTAGTATAGGGAGTGTTAGTATAGGGACTGTTAGTATAGGGACTCTTAGTATAGGGACTGTTAGTATAGGGACTGTTAGTATAGGGAGTGTTAGTATAGGGACTCTTAGTATAGGGACTGTTAGTATAGGGACTGTTAGTATAGGGAGTGTTAGTATAGGGACTCTTAGTATAGGGACTGTTAGTATAGGGACTGTTAGTATAGTGAGTGTTAGTATAGGGAGTGTTAGTATAGGGACTGTTAGTATAGTGAGTGTTAGTATAGGGACTGTTAGTATAGTGAGTGTTAGTATAGGAAGTGTTAGTATAGGGACTGTTAGTATAGGGACTGTTAGTATAGGGAATGTTAGTATAGGGACTGTTAGTATAGGGACTGTTAGTATAGTGAGTGTTAGTATAGGGACTGTTAGTATAGGGACCGTTAGTATAGGGACTGTTAGTATAGGTACTGTTAGTATAGGGACTGTTAGTATAGTGAGTGTTAGTATAGGGACTGTTAGGATAGGGAGTGTTTGTATAGGGAGTGTTTAGTATAGGGAGTGTTTAGTATAGGGACTGTTAGTATAGGGAGTGTTAGTATAGGGACTGTTAGTATAGGGACTGTTAGTATAGGGACTGTTAGTATAGGGAGTGTTAGTATAGGGACTGTTAGTATAGGGAGTTTTAGTATAGTGAGTGTTAGTATAGGGAATGTTAGTATAGGGACTGTTAGTATAGGGAGTGTTAGTATAGGGACTGTTAGTATAGTGAGTGTTAGTATAGGGAATGTTAGTATAGTGAGTGTTAGTATAGGGAATGTTAGTATAGGGACTGTTAGTATAGGGACTGTTAGTATAGGGACTGTTAGTATAGGGACCGTTAGTATAGGGACTGTTAGTATAGGGACTGTTAGTATAGGGAGTGTTTGTATAGGGAATGTTAGTATAGGGACTGTTAGTATAGGGACTGTTAGTATAGGGACTGTTAGTATAGGGACCGTTAGTATAGGGACTGTTAGTATAGTGAGTGTTAGTATAGGGACTGTTAGTATAGGGACTGTTAGTATAGTGAGTGTTAGTATAGGGACTGTTAGTATAGGGAGTGTTAGTATAGGGAGTGTTAGTATAGGGACTGTTAGTATAGGGACTGTTAGTATAGGGACTGTTAGTATAGGGACTGTTAGTATAGCGAGTGTTAGTATAGTGAGTGTTAGTATAGGGAATGTTAGTATAGGGACTGTTAGTATAGGGAGTGTTAGTATAGGGACTGTTAGTATAGTGAGTGTTAGTATAGGGAATGTTAGTATAGTGAGTGTTAGTATAGGGAATGTTAGTATAGGGACTGTTAGTATAGGGACTGTTAGTATAGGGACTGTTAGTATAGGGACCGTTAGTATAGGGACTGTTAGTATAGTGAGTGTTAGTATAGGGACTGTTAGTATAGGGACTGTTAGTATAGTGAGTGTTAGTATAGGGACTGTTAGGATAGGGAGTGTTTGTATAGGGAGTGTTTAGTATAGGGACTGTTAGTATAGGGAGTGTTAGTATAGGGAATGTTAGTATAGGGACTGTTAGTATAGGGACTGTTAGTATAGGGACTGTTAGTATAGGGACTGTTAGTATAGGGACTGTTAGTATAGTGAGTGTTAGTATAGGGACTGATTGACATTTGATTTAAAATTAGCAACAGAAAATCAAAATGGTTTTAACCAAATAATGAGGCAATCCAAGATGTATCATTACCCTAAACTGTTTTATATCTTAATCCTTACCTACATTACACTTATTTTAAAACTATGAAAATAACAATAAATAATCACTTTAAACAAATCTTGTTGCTAGGCACGTGTGGTTTTAATTGTTACAGCACGAGTTATGTACATTTGAATCCTTTACGCATCATGCTTCACACTTTTTTTTCAACTTAGCGATAATTCTGTTGCCATCCAAACGTGTGACTATCGTGATCGAAATTAGACGATATGCGCGAGAAATAAAAACATTTATGCAATTTATCATAGCATCTCGGGAAAAGCAATTAGAGCTACAAATAAAAGCAACGGTAATTACACATAGTGACTGTTAGTGTAGATAGATAATAAAGTGGTTGATTGAGTAACAGCCGCCAATGATGGGATCCATTTAAAGGTTTGGATGGTCAACTAATGCGACTATTATGTGTTCTCTGCTATCCTCTGGGATTTATCTTCAATTATCGATTCCCATTGTTATGTCATCGTATTTTTTATTTACATATTTCGTGCCATCGTAAAATGAAGATTTAATACCACATACAACAAAAAACATTGTTTATCTTGCAAATATGTGTATACCTTATTTAAGTTAAGTTACGGTTAAGTGTTTGTTTAAGCCTAGAGAGGGCGGTAGACATTATAATTATTAGGCTCTTCAATAATGTTGCTTATCGCCATCTCTCTCTTTACATATAAAATTAATCTAAAAAGTTGTTTAGTGCACATTTCTTGCTAAAATTAAAATATGTGTAACATAACACGATCAATGTTGTTTTATGTACAAGTATGTAATGGACGCTGGTGAAAGTTGAGCGGTAGAGGTTACTACAAATATATCAGTTTTATGAATAAATAGGGCGCTCTTATTCACTTTAATATATCGACATAACCAATACACTATACTAGGAATTGTATACGAAATAGGTATGGTTCAATTACTAAAAAATATATAGCATATCCGATCACACTTTTATGGATATTGATTTGAAATAGGGCTGGTTGTTCGATGCACTTGTGGTAAGCAAAGCCTAGATTATTCTAGGCACACTATTTAACGTTGGAGACGATCGATGCACTTGTGCTAATCAAAGCCTAGATTATTCTAGGCCGTATACTATTTAACGTTGGAGACGATCGATGCACTTGTGCTAATCAAAGCCTAGATTATTCTAGGCATACTATTTAACGTTGGAGACGATCGATGCACCTGTGCTAATCAAAGCCTAAATTATTCTAGGCATACTATTTAACGTTGGAGACATCGATGCACCTGTGCTAATCAAAGCCTAGATTATTCTAGGCATACTATTTAACGTTGGAGACGATCGATGTACTTGTGCTAATCAAAGCCTAGATTCTAGGCCGCATACTATTTAACGTTGGAGACGATCGATGTACTTGTGCTAATCAAAGCCTAGATTATTCTAGGCATACTATTTAACGTTGGAGACGATAAGGCTCGTAATGGCAACCAGGAGAGAACGGTCATTGGGGTTGTAATGAACTGATAGCATAACACATTGTGATTCCTTGCTACCATTCGAAAGTAGCCTACAAGGTGTGACGTCAAGGTGGCCATGTCATTTCGGCTGAGTAACTCTTTTATTTAGAAAATACGTGTATTAAAACATTACGATCGCGAACACAGTATAAAAGCGAAATTTGGTTGGTTTTTTTCTGGCCATAAGATATTGGATTAATTTGTTTCACGTATTTTTGTTTTATGACCACGTTGTTTACCTTTAACTTTAATATAATTATTATAGAAAATCGAATTACATAACCTTATTTTTTAATGTGATGTGTTGTCGTTTGTGAATAATTATATTTGACTTTCAAATTAATTTCTTAACGAATATTAAACTACTGTATTTGTAATAGTATTAATGATGATGTTAGTATGATTTGATCAAGGCCAGTTATAACAAGGATATCATTTCTGAAATTGGTTTATTAATGATAAATCAATTGTGCATTTATATCCACACAAAAATATTCAAGAAGAAATGTTTGTGGGTCGGTTCCCATTCATAACCAAAATGTAAACGCAAGTAATTTTACCAGTCACAAGCGACGGATCGCCCCAAGTGTTGCGCGTACGTCATTACGTCATGACTGGGTACATATTTTATTGTACCTTTCTGATTTTATATAAATCCACCAAATTCAATTTTTTATATTTTATTTGTTTAAATAAAATTATCTTAATCTAATAAATGTACATTATGCAATACAATTTGCCGATTCCAGACATTGTTTCAATTGAGACGTTTTAGAATTGATTTGTTCGTGTATTTGGTATTGTCTCAAATTCAATGAATACATATTGTATGCTACTTTTAATTTAATTTCTACTGCAATATGATTCTCTATTGATAAGAACATGAAATATGAATATAGAATTACAATAGCATACTACTTTATTATTCATCGATGATATATTGCATTTAGAATATGTAAGAGTAAATATTGTCATTATTTGTTTATGTTTTATCAGAAAAAATAATATACAATTGGATATGTTTAATCATGCTTATATGATTTTCATACAATAAAATATCTATTTGGGCTATTTTTAGCCTTTGGAGTTGTGCTATACGATAACGTATCGGTATCACGACTCAAGAATAAGCCCACTTTTAAGAATAAGCCCACTTTTAGCAATGTACCGTACGTCTCACACACTGGATGTTATGTATATTATATCAAATCACAGTATAAACGTGGACACTATAAAACCAGGTGAATAATAAAATATATGAGCAGCTGACGCATTTTCTCCGTTGTCGTTGGGTTTTGGTTACGTTTTATTAGCCTGTATCTACGAAATATTTTACCTACACGATCCCTTTAATAGCTTAAATTGAAATTACAAATGTGTCCAAATGATTCATTATCCTCTTGCCGATGTGGTTTTAAAGTCTATTATTTATCGGGTTTCAGACAGTTTGGTTAGATTTTCCTATGTAAATGAAAATACGACTTACAAAATGAGGTTGTTAGCCGAAATAGGAATCGTTTCCGATTTTAATTTATGCGACACACAAAACAAAGTAAACAATAATAATATGTTCAACTTAACTCAACACTAAATGTTTGCGTATAGATAATAATGTTATTATTGGTTGGTTTTTGTAATTGTTTAGTAAAAATTATTTTTTGAGGTCTGTTTGTACTATAAATTATGTGCCACAACACATTTTTCACTCTCTCGATCTCTTAAACTTTAACAAATAATATATTTGTTTAGAAGTAATTAAATCTTTATTAAAATTGAATAAACATGTTAAGGTAGGACCTCAAACGCACATCACACAACGAATTTATTTCAGAACCATTTATCGCTGCTCATATGATTATAACATTACATAAGTATTTGTTTTAATTTCTTCACTTCTTCCTCATGTTTTCATTGAATAGGAACAGTAAACATTTATTTCAGAGTATGTAAGTGATATGATTGGTCACTGTTGTTAATGATTGCTAATGACGTCAACAAACGTCTTAATGTTGAGGAGTCACTGGCACCCGTGTAATTCCGTCGTATGCGATCTTATAAATTGCTTTGGATTAGTTGTTAAAATTGCTGAAAATATATATCTACATCATAATTATTCTAATATTACTAGAACATAGTCATAACTTTTTATACGATTCAATAAAAGTCTTCAATTTTATTTCGATAGAACCCAGATTCGTGTGTACATTTTTCCTGACCTTGCCAATTTGTGTTTGTGTGCCCATCAGACAATTCTCTTATACGGATAAAAATGGGGTAAACGACAGAAAAACATCGACAACAATTCACAAATGACAGACAAACAAGTCCAAAAATATAACGTGTTTTATTCTTAATACGTATCGGTAAAACCATGTTATATTTATTAATGAAATTTGTTACGTTGAGTAGTTAAGCAGACGTTACGTGATAGTAATGAATTATGACGTCAGTGATTGATTCGTTACGTTAGTGGATGATGCAGACTTGTTGGTCTGTATCCGTTGTTATGGTACACTTCGGGGTTTTTTTGTGGATTATGTTATTTTGATATGTAGCTTTGGTGATGAGACCCTTCTGATATAAAATGGTACTATAGATTACGTTATGGATGTACTGTTCATGTATTATTCACAATACACACTTTTCAGAGAGAAAATAATTAGCTTGTAGGCTTATGTAAGCCGATTGTTTTGTTGTTGATTAGGGCCTATATTATTATTATTATTAATTGGTTGGTGTTGCGCTATAGCCTTCCCTCTAATGTGCTGAGAGTGTTTTGAAAGAATGTTGACAGTAGTACAGGTTATGTATTATAGTGGTAGTGTTGGATTGATGGAAAATGTAGCATCTATTCATGTTGTAGGCCATGACAACATCATGGGCGTGCTGCGGTGTAGTTAAGTTTATTTATTTATGCCTATACATTTTCATATGGATATATTTTCATAATATCATTGCAAATAATATTCATACTGTATTGACATGTAACATGAAACTATTATGTATCGTGTACCTCAAAAGGAAGCAAAAGTAATTTTGTCTCAGACATTTAATTTAAATCGTATAGTATCCGTACATAATGTATTACTGTCTTCTTTGTCTGAATTGCAAATGATGTAGCTACTATCCTATCTTTATAAATGAAGTTTGATCCTTTAAAACCTTGGAGAAAAGTATCTATATAATCCGTCAATATTAAAAGAAAATGAGGTTTTCTTTCAATATTTGATGTTATAGAATAATAAGACGGATAATAATAATAAAGGTATTATTGTGAAATTCTATTATTGATATATTTATAGGCCTATAATTAGGATTATGATTATTTCAACTATTTTCAATAGTGCAATAAACGGCCATTAAATATATAAATAGGCCTATATTATTATTATAATTATATTATTCCATTCAATATATTAAATTATTGAATATGGTAATTATTTATGATTAACATGAATAATCAAAACAATACTCTATAAATAATTACTTTAATATTAATCACTTTGAAATATACCAACAAGTATTTAAGCAAACTACGTATACTGGTACAAGTGGTTGTGTTGTGATTATATATGTTGGTGTAGTATTATCACACATTGTTACTAAAAAACCAATTATATTTCAAGTTAAAGGTTTAGTAGACCACAAGATGCTCATATAAAATTAGAATTCGAACAATACTACAGTTGAAAATAAGCCACATAATATCAACCCAATTTGTTTTTATAGTTTCCATATAGAGTTTCTATATTCTAATTATTCAGTTGTTGAAATACTGCACTATAGTTTTAATGTACTTCCTTTATACCTTACTGTGCCACCATAAATAGAACTACAATAATAACAACTGTGTGTGCATCCAATGTTGAACGAGCGCACGAACCTCAGGCTCCGCGCACAAACCTTGTTGTACCCGTGGATCCGATGTTGAACGAGCGCACAAACCTCAGGCTCCGCGCACAAACCTTGTTGTACCCGTGGATCCGATGTTGAACGAGCGCACGAACCTCAGGCTCCGCGCACAAACCTTGTTGTACCCGTGGATCCGATGTTGAACGAGCGCACGAACCTCAATTACTATTCCTGCCTTGTTGAAAAATAAAACAGTAAAATTGTTTGATTTATTTTAGGAATTCGGAGTATAATAAAGTTATCAACATAGAGATATAAATGTCCTTAATTTATTGCAAGTTTATAGAGTTTTGGACAGCATTCAGTCAAGCATTTACAAAAATACTTTATAGGCCCATTCTATAAAATCGATGATAAATAACATTACGTTTACTGTATGTGTGTATGTTTAAGCTGAAATTGGTATTATTCATTGCATTGTTTTATTGCAATTTTTAAACATACAAACACTGTCAAAATACAACCTGAGAATCCCCGTGTGACCACCATGGACAATTTTCATATCTATTTCATGCGTCGGAGACGCGTTTCAGTCGTGTTTCAACAACTTGACCGTTACTGTGTTTTTAGAACAGCTGCGTAGCAGCACCTTCACCTTCCCTGCGTTTTTCAGATCTATTTTAAGGATCACAAACTATATTTAATGTAAAAATAATACTATAATGTCCTATTGCGATAACTTTTTTCGTCTTTAAATGGTTAAAAATATGAAATATTAATATGAAGTCGATTCCAATAATTAAAGCGGCCCACTATAAATCCCAAAATGCATTGCGCGCGGATTGATATTTCTGTTTTTCTTCTGTAATTCACCCACTTTCGATTGATCGTGAGGCCAAAACAAATGGAAGACTCCTAACTTTTCAGCGAAAATACCGGGTCTTCCCCAAATCGGAGTCTGGCAAAAATAGAAAGAGAATTAATGCAGCAACTATACAACGTCAGGCTAGGTATATAGCTAGCGTACGATGTTCGTACGTTACCGATGTTTACCAGCCAGGCCTACAAAACTAAGCCTAGCAGCTAGGCTAGGCCTACGAGAGGTCAGTCGCCGCGAGCTACTTAGGTAGTGCATTGTTTCTCACTTTTTATCATAATTTACCATAAAACGTACATTTAAGACAAGGAATGACCTGGTGTAATGTTTTTAAAGTAATATATATGTATTATTTTTACAAAACGTCACAAATTGTAGGGAAGGTGTCTTTAATATAATCTTAAAGTGGGCGATTAGTTCTCGTCGTTCTTTTGTCCACTCGTTGTTCTAGTGGGAACCAAGCTTTAGTTTCCGTATTTAGAATAGCTTATCGCCCGTTTCGATAGACTTTAAGTCATACACTTTTAAAACCTGGTGATATATAATTTTAGGAGAGACTCTGAATACCATTTGTAATGAAACATAAACATATCCTTCACAATCTAGGAAAGTACTTTACTATGTGTTGCTGTATGAATGTAGTGCCTTAATGAATGCAAGATAATGTTGTGATTGTACAAAGGAAATGTAAACGTTGAGATACACAGGTATACACGGTTAATGCACGAAAAGGTCAAAATAATATCTCGTCGAACATTAAAATTCAGAATTTCTTAAGAACATAACAGACTTGAAAACAACAAATTGCTCGAGGTATTGGTTGCAGAAAAGCAGCATGGCATTTGTAGATTAACCTCATATTGCGTAAACACACGCATAAGGTTAATCATAATTTAACGGTCAGATAAGCTGGGTGATTTTCGTTTGTCTTATTTATTTATGATTATTGTTTCTCCGACACGCCCCAGTTTCTTTATGATCATGACATTGACTTTTAAACTTTATTTTTGAAGGTCAGACTATAAAATAAATATTGGCGTTAAATGACTAGTTTGCTAAATGTTTTGTTCATGCCATCCATGCTCTTTAAATATTCGTGTCAATTTCCCAGGCCTTATAAATATTATAATATAAAATTAATATTTTGAACACTTGTTTTTCACTATGCGTCGATATGTATAGCCAGCTGTTGATGCCATATAATAATATTACTTGTCATTTATTATATTAAAACTAATAAACCACAATCATTCGATGATTAACGATGTTATCATTTCAATCTACTAATAATATTACCAATTGTAACAACAATAATATCATGAAAATTATACATGGAAAAATAATTTATTTTTGAATCAAAATTCTTCATTGTAAACAGTTATTAATTATAGAGATCTATTAAAATTGAGAAAGCCAACTGATAGTTTTCGAAACGTCAGGTAAATAAAATAATCGTTATTTACTACTACTATTACGGTTGAGATATAATTAACTATTATATTTTAGTTATTAATTATAGTTAAAATGTTTACTGGTACAGTATCTATATTGAACACCACTAAAATGATATTGAAATGTTACAGTATCAATAAAACATACTAAATATGAATATTGGTGATTATTTATGTCAATCAGTTATTGTTCATTAAAAACCTGACAGTAGTACAACATAATACGTCGTGATCTCCATGACATATACTGGGGATCATATACATGTTTGACATTCTGGAGTTGTTATCAGGTTTCTAAGTAGCTCTCCGTTGTTTAATTTGAAAACATTACAGCAGGTGAAGTTGATCATTTCCTTTATTACCACCTTTTATAGCGACAAATCTTACACCACTAAGAATACTGTGTCATCTTCATTTGTAATCAGTTTATGTTTGCGACCTTAAACAATTAGTAACAAATCAGGCAGACTTCGTCCTTTAAACAAATGTAAACGGATTTGATGTAGAAACCCATTTTTCTTAATCCATCAAATTCTTCATTCCATGTCAATGGTATAATGTTTGCTTTCAATATAATGTCGAGTTCAGTTGCTTTTTATCCGTATCCATCTGTCTGTACGTACATTATTTTCAAGGAGTTTTTAGCCTCTTAAGACCAAATTTTGTATTCGTTTGCGGTCAAGTAAAAAAAAAATAGCTTATCTTAGTATCTTAACTATTATACATGTTTATATAAAGTTCGTAAACTTAATTCTATATTTTTCGTTTATAATTCATCTTATCATTCATCGATTCATTTGTATTTGTCAATATGCAATGAAGACTTTTAGTCTAGTGTATAGTAAGGATAAAAAAGGCCATATACATGGCTGCAATCGCGTGATCAAGTTAGTGTTTACCGACCAACCACACTTCACACTGCGCCCAGATTTCATAGGAAACGATGTGTGTTATTGAGAATGGTAGCCCAGTGCTTAGTGAGGTAGATCATTCACGACAGTTAAGGGAAGTGATGAGGTTGTTGTAAATATTGCTTAGTAAGTCTAGTTATTGCTCTCTGAGTGGATAAGACTAATATACGAAACTATCTATCGATTTCTTCCATGTTGACGGTTCAAGAGCTATTGGATTATTTGATACTGTAGAATTCCAAGCCACCTGTCTAGATAATTTCTACATATAAGGTTTCCTATCTTTTCAAATCCCTTTGGTGAATGTATAATTCATTGGGGAAATAAATGTGATTTCATTCGATTTTCCATGTAAAATTACCATTTGGCAATGTTATCCTAAGAATAATATTATACAAATGGTACTAATATCGTAGTACGACAGGGGGCGCTACTCAAATAAACGTTGTTATCAGACGCTTTTAATTGCAAAGTTCGTCAATCTGTATAATGTATGTGTACAATAATTATGGTCAATCTGTATAATGTATGTGTACAATATAATGTATAATGTATAATGTATGTGTACAATAATTAGGTGTTTTTTATTTATATAATTAGTCTTATTTGCGATAGGCACTAACAAAATAAATTAATTTATTTTCAATTAATCACTTATCCTCATAGTTATACGTTTCCACATGTTTGTACTCGAATAAACCTCTTTGACATATTACCACGAATTTATTGTATGACAATGTATGAACTAATAGAAGTTATTTTCAACTCATTTTTGTTTTTACAGGTCAACAGTTTTGTGGTCGCTTTCCATGATGCCGTGCTTCTGTACGCAATTGCTCTAAATGAAACTTTAAATGCGGGGTACAAAGCAACTGATGGAGAAGAGATAACTAAACGAATGTGGAACAGGACATTTGAAGGTATAATTAAAAGACAAATATTTGGGACATACTTAAAAATTAATAAAATAAGAATAGTTTGGCACATATGGCGTTCCATACGTATCACATATGTCTCAGATAATTCTAATGCACCAAAACTGGACAATAAAAAATATCAGTTGATTTTCGGAAACTATGATGATTTTCTATACCGAACACGTGTTCTAACTAAACCATCACAAAGAACACGCCTTAATATATATTTATTAATGTTATGATATCAAACTCAGACATTTTAATGACAAATAATATTTCAATTGTAGTCGCATTGCTCTAGTATTTTTGACCCTATTGCAACAACTTCTGGTAATTTCAACTTACGCATCATTTAGCAAATCACCAGCTAATCGCCTTACCAGCAATTGCTAACACCTTTGTCGACGCTTTTGATAATTCAACATCGCATTATATTATTACTTTTTTACACCAAAGTAGTCATTAAATTGTAAAAAATAATATATTTTCATGCTTCTACTAGATGTAGTTACTATAAATAATATTCCTTATATCAATTGTCGTGTGATACGAATGTAGGCCTGTTTAAGAAACATGTTCATAAAATGTGTTAGATGAAGGAATGTGAACAAGTCATCCTGTGTGTGTTTGTAACAAAACTATACCGAAAGATTCCATTAGTTATTATCAAACTTTCATATTGTCGTCTGTGTTCGAAACGTCTGGGACTTCTAAATAGTCAATGAAGCAAGCTGACACAACATTATATACAGTACAATCTCACATGCTCCATATTTTAGATTCTATATTGTAACATATTATAAATTCATTGCTGTAACACGTTGTGTTTTGTGAGCCCAAAAACGTAGATACCGTTTTTGGGCTCTTTATTGTGTGTGTGCAGTCTTCAGCGATCAAAAGAATACAGATGGAAACATTCATGGCACTGGTCCCCGCAGGATGTCTGGTTTTTAATACATTTCGCGTCGTATTAATCATTATGTCTTTAATTTGACATTTTAATCATTTAATATTAAAAGGTGATGGATGAACATTACGTTATTTCCATTAACCGATAATCATCTTAAGAATAAACAATGAATATCTTACGTTTAGATTATGTCAGGGACTCTTTTTTATAATAATATTGATAATACCTCCACAATGGCCGTCTTTATTTTGTGCGTGACAAAATAACACTTATCATTAATGACATTTGTAAAAACGAGTTAATTTGTCAACTATATTTGACATTGATTGTTTTTTACTTATTACTACAAGTTCCAAAGTTGAGTTTGTAGCAAGCAAATTGAAGAACACTCCTTAATAATGGCTAGGTCGAATAAACACGAGGATTAGAATGTATCAAAGTAAGAATGATAAATATAGGGCGGTTTTGCCTCTTGTTGTTACAAGCAACGAATGTATTCTATGTGTTACCGCTGGCGGCCCCTTCTAAAGTGCAACGTAATAATATTCAATTTACACATCTGTTTTTCGACTGTTGTTAATTTCGATCAATTGAGAGCCAATGACCGAATAGAACCAACAACTTATTCCCATCGTGGTCACTACTTTATTACTGGTAAATTGCCTTCAGGTGAAATGGGTAAACAAGTGTTTAGCATGTGGACATGCATTTTGTTTTTGTTTCGGTCAATAATTTTGTATAATTCAAGGGCAGAAAGAACGTAGATAAAACCGAATGGGGGTATAAATCTAAAGATTGACTTATCATAACTTGCATTGTTTTTTATTACCATTTATTTGTTCCTCCATCTTGTCTTCCATGTGGGTTGCCACCATTAATGCAACGCAGTATATTAAGCCTTCATCCCGCCTTTAACTTTACCGTTCATCGGCAAACTAAGCCGTACAAATCAATGATGCTAAATACATTTCTTAATTTCTCTAAATGCTAGATAATCCTTAATGAATCCTTCTCATGTTACCGTTCTCTTACTTAATTAGAGGCTATAAAAGTACTATTTGACATTAGTAATATCGTTTAATCGTTTTCCATTATTCCTCTAAAATCCTCTTAATTTGAATTGCAAATTTAAATTTGTAAATCCTATACACCCTACTCTAAGTTATTAATATTAATTATTTATAAACTTGAATCATATCGTATTCCCTATCTCACCATGAGCGTGTTTATCTGTAATTTTTGCGTAATTGAACCTGAGAAATGATATTTAATTTATGCTAGACGGAGATTGTGTTTATTGAAGATTAAGTTTATTCATCATAAAATACAGTATAGATTAAAAGTTTCATTTTCTAATTGGTAAACCTAATCCGTATTTCTCTCTTTATGGACTAGACTTACCCATAGTCGTTTTTGTCCCTTTTATGTTTAAATTATTGTCTGGAAAACATAATTAGGCCTATACAGTTGAGTTTCTAAGCTCAAATATTATACGTATTAAAAGCGATATACGCCAACAAATATTTATCTTTTTACTAATATTGAGTACGGTAAAGACACAGTCATTACTTTTTTAAAATTGTCTCTGAATTAGAGTTTTGACCATAATGCGCTTTTTATTTATACTCCGAAGAAAACATGAACCGATTAGGAACGCGAGTTCCACCGTTGATCACATTTTATGTTTTTTATTTACTTCTGATTATTTTATGGAAGTGGGTCCATGTGACGATGCGTATGGTTTCAGGATATAATAATATTTATCCCGTATGGTTGCAAAAATCGACCAAAAGGTCAAAACACGCAATGTCAGTGAAGAGAAATTAACTATTGGTTTCCAAAGGCAATTAGCCTGCAGTAAATAACTTTACCCTGTACCATGAGTCATTATATTCTGCATTTCAACGTAAATTGATTGGTATGTTTCTCAAAAAGGATTTTTTAATCAAAAGATTAAGAATTACATTTGGTTTCGTCTTATTGAATTCTTGACGGTATTTAAAAAGTTTCTTTTAACATTAATGACATGAGTTATCAACTGACAATGGCGTTTGAAAGATTATGATTTCAGGATCAAATATCATTTAATGAGAAATGATGAACAGTTTCCTACACAACTCATGTGAAGTAATCGTGTTAAAGATCAAAATCATTGATTGTCAAATCAATTACAATCTTCAACAACCGTTTAAGATTATCGATACTTATAAATACGAGCATACTGAAACATGACAATTTTTCCTGATTCACATTGTGGCGGTTAAGGCACATTAATTGAATGTGGTCATATTATGTCATCGTAAACATTATAATACATTTGCATCGTTTGAACTTCAATGAGTATACTGACTATATAATGTACACGGTTAGCGTTTCTTTTAAATCTACTAGACCTAGCATGTTGTTTTGAAAGATTATCTTAATTCCTTCGTTACGTCATTGTGAGATATGGCAGTATTTGTTTTCAATTAGGCCTACTGTCAAGTTAGTTAGGTTTTTCCTTTTTTTGTGTTTTGTACTAGGAAATACGGAATATAAAATACATTATTTATCGGCTTATTTCAATCTTACTGAGTTTTAATATCCGGTGGTTGACGTATTCCGTAACCTATATATTTAGCTATACTAATACTTCAGATAGATATCTTTGATATCTTTCTAAATTAGTTGTTCGCGACTGTTCCTTGTTCGACTGTTCCTTGTTCGACTGTTCCTTGTTCGACTGTTCGTTGGTCCTTCTACATTTTGAATCCAAACGTAATCCAGAGCAATCTGCTAGTTTTTGGGCTCCTGAATTAAAACCTAATAATGTTGTGTGGTGGGTGATTTGGTTTCTGTAGTTTTTCCCATAAGGCCGGCCACCTCACACTTTACTATCATGTATGTAATTCCCTAACCCTAACCCTAACCCCGATAACTCCCGTTCAGGTCGGTTAATGTGAATACAAACACTTTAAACCTAAAATTCGTGCCTAAATAACTACAATGTATAAGATGTATCATCCCTTTGAATGTTTTTATGTGTTTCTTTATACCGTTTTAATGTAAAATAGCTGTCCGTTCATGACTAACCGTGTGCATGACTGGTTAGCCTCCCACAGGAATCCATATATCTACCATACCCTGACAAATATAATATTTTTACATAGACGAATTCAGAATTATGTGTTAAAGTACTAAGATGAATAATACGTTTACTTCCATTCGTGATTATTTATTATATTATTATTATTATGAATTATAAAGGTAACATACAACGTTAACGATACTTACATAACGCGCAATGGCGGCATGGCGAAACAAAAATCATAATCACCATAATGTTTAACCTGTCATTCTTATGTCATTATCTTTTGTTCATACTACGGCTTTACTAAATACTATAACTTAGATATTACTTTGATTCGTCGGGCATTCATTATTTCAAATCATGTTCTTGAGAGCAATTAATTTAACATACATATCCAATATATATAAATAATACAAATAAATCAATTAAGAATATTACATTTGTTTTATAGGAATCGCCGGAACTGTGAGCATTGATGCCAATGGTGATAGAGAGGCTGACTATTCCCTTCTGGACATGACTGATGAAGAGAACGGTGAATTCACGGTATAAATGTTATTATTTTGTACAATTTATAGCAAGGGATTCATTCGAATAATTTTACAACAGTCAAAAGTCTTGAATTTGATCAGTACACTTTCCAATGTTTTTTGTCCTGACACGCCATATCAGAGATAAAAGCGGATACAAATCAAATCGGAGGCCTATAAGAAGCTTATATACTAATTTAGAGGTTGTACCATACATTCATCATACCTTAGGTAGGTAATGAAGAGAACAACAAAGCGATAACATTTGGCTAGCGGCAGATTTATTTCCCAAAATACGTCAATGTTTCCATCCTACCAATGCCTCTGAATAAGTCTGACGGTTAGGGAAAAGGAACTTTAATAAAACTTAATTATCGATAACTCGTTGAGTTTTGAGGATGTCATTATTTTACCTTTACACATGTTCTTCCCTTGAGCACATAGATATTATCGTGTGCAATTCGGTACGATCTGACGAAGTTGGTTGATAACAATTTGCTAAAGTTCACTATAGTGATTACCACAGTACATTATTTACGTAATATTAATTACATAATACTGTATTCAATTGTATTACACAAAGCAGCAAGACTTAGGAATTCGCTTCTTGCTTTATATTATTAGATAAGTAATTTAATTAATTAAGAAATGTGAGACATTGCACTTTTGTCAAATAGTTACTATTACTTACACTTAGTCCAGTGAGATTTACCTACATACACTAGCAAACTAAAGTACTTGAACATTAATTGTCCAATTTCAGTGTAGACCAAACTTCGGCAAACTGCAGAGGTCATGCAATATTCTTCTCAAATTGTTTGTGAACTCATTGAATCAATTTATAGTTTTGTGTGTTTATGATTATAATTCTACACTTGAACATTGTGTTTGCAAACTCTAGAAAACTCCAAGTTAGTCAAGAGAAGTTGTTAAAAGTGTGTTAGTGTAGACTAGTAGTTGACTAACTTGTCTCACTAACACACTTTTGGTAAAGTTTGCTGGTGTAGACTACATTAGAAATTAAAGAACTCTCCCTATCAGTGGCAATGTGTGTTAACATAGATTGGGCTCGGCAGTGAATACATGCTTTTTAAATCAAGAACAGATCTCACAGATTCAGAGATCTGATTGGTTGAAAGTTTGTATTGACTTATTGACTGACTAGCCAAACGTTTGCTATTCAACTCGATGTCACTCAAAATCATTGTTGACGTTTATATTTAATGCTCCCCTTTGTTAACTGTGATTTTTGCTGGTCGCCTTCAATATAGTGTAATAAACTGATGATACAGCGAAATGATATTCTTTCAGCGTTCATTGTACGCTGAGTGGATTCGAAATCGATTTAATGTTTCTGATACACCCGAGGGATACTACATACTCTAAAGAATTAACATTAAAATATTTTTATTGTTATAATGAAAGTCGTATGGATTTTAAAACACAGCAGGCTAACATGATGCCGTTGGCGCCATTTTTCTAATTATGTCTCAATTTACCTCATTGGTTTTTTGGTGAATATACTGTTAAGTAATATATCAAGATCTGATTCAGAATTTCAAAACAGTGTTGATGCGTTTTTAATCAGTTTACAAATCACAAACCTGCGATTGCCATTCTGAAAACCGATTTAGATTAAATAAAAATTAGATTATAATGAACACATGGAAATGTGATCGTTAAAATATACGATACACGGATAAAACTCGCATGATGTACAGTATGCATTATTAACTTAGAATGTTTTGTCGTGTTATACTATTTTGTCAAGCCAAAATTGATTGAAATGAGAGATGTTGATCTATAGTGGTATTATCTAACATTGTACGGTACATGAGTTTGGAATCGATTTGTCAGAATTAATACGCTGCCTAGTTAGTGCTTAGTAATGAATAATGCTGTTCTTGTAGTCCATGTTCCACATTAAGTTAGCATTGCACAATTTTTAAAATAATATACCTATAAAGGCTATATATTATAAAACATCGTGTCATGCCTTCTTCGATAAGTTTGGTCCCAAAAACACGATTCATGTTTCTCTTTCCTTCCATGTTTCAGTCTCTTGATATGTTAGGCCTTTACTTTTTAGTCGCGTGGACGCGACTCTATAGTTCACTATGTCGGTCTGTCGGTCTGTCTGTCTGTCGGTCCGGTATCACTATGCGTTTTAGCACGCGACTTATGGCTGTTGGCCTTGTTACATGAAAGGAAACGTTTTCACAACCAAGTTGTATGCATCCATATCTCTTACTATGAAGCCAAGCCTTCAGAAGTAGCTGGCATTGTATTTCTTTTACCTCAAGTTGTTTGTTATTAAGTTATCACACCTTGACAGCCGTCACTAGAATTTGTTTTAATTGTGTCTGTGTCTCTTTTGTTTCAGGTTGTCGGTAACTACTATGGTGCGGATAAATATTATGACGACCTCGGAAATATCAAATGGCCAGGTGGGAAAGCGCCACTAGACATACCAGAATGTGGCAGCTTTGTATGCCCAGTTACTCCTGGTAAGTGGTGCTGCCTTAATATCGAATACATATTTTTTGTATTTGAAACACTTTTGGATTATGCAACCGGTCGCGGGCGACCGGTTGCATTATTTTTTTTCCTATTAGGTTATGGCAGAAACTATAGAGGGCTCGCATATAACATGAATATTCATGATGCATGTCTGAGCTTATGACTTCATACTTGCAAAACACACTGTGGTGCATGTTCGCAGCAAAGAGACTATAGCGCCGCTACTCGGCGTTTTGTAAACATAATGCATATATATATAACTTTAAAAACATTAAACCAGGTCATTTCTTGTCTTAAATGTGCGTTCTATTAATGTGTGCGGCTACATCGTTGGTGACGTTTTTTGCATCAGCTACCCTAGCAGCGTGACGAGAGTCCATTTTCGATTTACCGCGTGAAAACTATTGCCAGGGTTTTCCGGCACATCATGAATATTCATGTCGGGATTCAGGCCCTCTATAGTTTCTGCTTTAACCTAATAGGAAAAAAAAATGCCGAACGGTCAGCGCTTCCGGTGGGACATCTCCTGTGCGCGCGTAAAAGGGGAAAACACCGCTTTACCTTATTACTTTAATAATGACGTTATACACATTTTTTTTCATTGGGGGATTATCAATTATCTATTTCAACTGCCGACTGTTATCATGTGGTATGGTTAAACTAATAAAAGGAATACAGTGTGATTTCAAGGGTACTTAATAACGTTGTTAATATTGTTATATCTGTATAATCATTACGATGTTAAAATATTGATATAACTGGCCTATGATGAAATTGCTGTTGTAATCATCCATATTTTTATATGTTTTAGATGATGGCCTAAAATCGGTGGAAATTGTTCTTATTACAATGTGTGCGTTGTTGCTTATATTTGCAGTTGTTATCACTGTAGTAGTCAGGTAAGTAATCCGCATTGAGGGGGTGGGGGGGGGGGGCAAGTTATTACTGTATCATGTTTTTTATCAGGTTGCACACTAATATTCATGCTATGGTGACCACGCTCAACCAGTGCAGAGAGAATCTTTCTTCTTTTCTCTCACTCGAATTACGACGACTGTTGAATTAACATCAATCTATCCGTACACTTACTTTTGGCTGTGTTCCTACCTTTCAACGGCATGTTTTTAATAAAATTAATAAGACAATTTATGACATTAGACTTTCCGTTAAGACTGATTAAGACGCCTTGTTTCATTTTCTACTGTTATTTTCATCCGGCAATTTTGTTTGAAGTACTTTATCTTTTTCTTTTAATAAAAGTGTAATATACCATGGAATGCATCGTAAAAATGTCTTGTAATGTCATCAATTGTTATTAACTCTGAGTTTTACGGGTATAGATCAATAGTTTGACATTGGAAATCAATTTAATGGCACAATACAGTGCACATCAGTTCTTGTGTTTCTTTTTCTTTTTTTGGTTGATAAGTAAAATCTAAGGCATCATCTCAACAGTCTGATTTGGTTTTGGTTTTTCTACCTTGTCATTTGAGGCCGCGTCGATTTGGGTTATTGTCTCTTGTTTAATTGTTAGGTATATTGTCTCTTATTTAATATATATTGTATTGTAATCTATTTTAAAGTGGTTTTTTTTTTCTATAATTATTTTAATTCCCTGAAATATCATTAAACCGTCCGATGGCTGCAACTAAAGCACTAATACTGTACAGTAATGCATAATATAGTAAATTGTTACTTTGATTATTACAGTATTATTCATTTTCTGATATGGAATAACAGGCAATATAATTATACGCTTCTCAGCAGATTTTATTTTTGGGTACAATATTGTAATGTGCATCATTAATAGACATGATTATACGATTATTCACATGGGACACTGTTGGCTTTTGTTATAACTTAATAACAAATGAAGCTTATGAATGAGGACGGTTCACAGATTAATGTCATTTTTTACCTATTAATTTGATACTAAAGAGTTTGTACTTTTAATGTGGTGAATATATAGAACAAATAAAATGACACACACGTGTCAATATTACGTTTGTCAACATGGATATCTGGTATGAAATAGAGCTAATTTAACGTGTTTGTGCTGATCGTAGCTATAGGCCTACTTTATGGAGGTTGACACTATAAAGCGTGTATTAGTTTCTGTCATGCGCACCAATTTCGCAAACTAAAACGCGTTTTGTGTGGTGGAAGCCGTTTTTAATGGATGCGTTCATATTTCTTTTCTTCTACTCATGGATGTTCACATTATATTTTGATTAAACTGTTTGTATTTTGCGGTGAATCCATGATTTTGCTTTTATTGTACAGACTACGTTACCAATATTACTCCATTAACTTAACCGTGTTGCGTACTAAATTTAACCGGATACACCTTGAAAATATATCACGTTTTCTAAATTACGTACACCGGGGAATTAATATTGTTTATTAGTATTGTTAACGTTATTAATAATAGTTAAGTACAGATTATTGTTTTGCCATGATATAAAAATTACAAGAGCACATGTGATATTAACTATTGATGACATGTATTTTTTTACATCATAAACAATAAACAATACCATATTAGTATCCTCATTATTACCTTTCATTATGTTCAGATTATTATTATTATTATAATCAACGTCATCATTAATATTATCATGAATCATCCATCACATCAGCATGATCTTGGTCGTCGATTTACACTATAGCTACGATGTTACCTTTTCTCCGTGCATGTACACAGATGCCTTTCCATCTACAATGTTACTTTTTTCCGTGGTTGTACACAGATGCCTCTCCATCTGCAATGTTGCCTTTTCTCCGTGGTTGTACACAGATGCCTCTCCATCTACAATGTTGCATTTTCTCCGTGGTTGTACACAGATGCCTCTCCATCTACAATGTTGCATTTTCTCCGTGGTTGTACACAGATGCCTCTCCATCTACAATGTTGCATTTTCTCCGTGGTTATACACAGATGCCTCTCCATCTACAATGTTGCATTTTCTCCGTGGTTGTACACAGATGCCTCTCCATCTACAATGTTGCCTTTTCTCCGTGGTTGTACACAGATGCCTCTCCATCTACAACGTTGCCTTTTCTGCGTGGTTGAACACAGATGCCTCTCCATCTACAATGTTGCATTTTCTCCGTGGTTGTACACAGATGCCTCTCCATCTACAATGTTGCAGTTTATCCGTGGTTGTACACAGATGCCTCTCCATCTACAATGTTGCCTTTTCTCCGTGGTTGTACACAGATGCCTCTCCATCTACAATGTTGCCTTTTCTCCGTGGTTGTACACAGATGCCTCTCCATCTACAATGTTGCCTTTTTTCCGTGGTTGTACACAGATGCCTCTCCATCTACAATGTTGCTTTCTCTCCGTGGTTGTACACAGACGCCTCTCCATCTAAAATGTTGCCTTTTCTCCGTGGTTGTACACAGATGCCTCTCCATCTCAAATGAATACAGTTGGTACCGTACACCATATTACCACACTCGTATTTCGTCTTCATTCCGTTGATCAACATTATGTATGATGATCACAGCCATCATCATCATCATTCCAAACAAGACGTCTGTTGCTATCAAGGTAATTAAACAACCGTGCAAGTACATAGTCAATTGGAAATCAGGCATTTCCGATTTAAACGCCTTCCATACACTCTCTTACTTAGTATACGTCTAGGTAGCATGTGTACGGTAACTCAAGTTCAGTTTATTTTATCTAGGCCTTATATAAAAGCATGTTATTATCCTATTAAGTAAGTTATAAGACGATAGGTAATTTAATAATCGAATGTCTCATTCACATCACGAACATATGGCTTTCAATCAAGTATCATCCACCTTCTGCAACATGCTCGTTATTAACATGGACTTGTTAGCCTACAAGTGCGTTATTTACTTGTATATGAGTTATATACAATATTTATAACGTCGCTTCGGGCAGTGTTCGTTTTACTGTCGTCGAGTGTAGAGAAAACAAGGTAATTCTTCATACAAAGTGTCTATATTGTTCATCTTGTAATTAAAACAACATTTGCTATTATCTCGATCATTTTTAATCGATAGAAAAATGTGGGTCCTAGGGATTAATGCGTACTAACCTCTAAGCTACAATACCAAGTTCACAAAGTGAATTTAACTTATCATATTAACTATTTATGCATGCAAGATGCAACATAAAGATATAATGTAACTAATGATGTTGGTTGTACGTTCTTTACCGTTTTACTGACAGTATTCAATAGAATAACATCTTCACCATCAGCTCCGTTATTGTAATTTGGCGATACAAATATTGCCACTGTCAAACAATATTATTTGTTGATGAACCTTTGAGAAACTAGTTCGCTAGATTTGATAATTTTAGTTTTGATATTTAATTTAGTCCTCTTAATCCGCCGCGCTTTCTACAGAAAGTAAAGATTAGCCTGTTATACATTAGTGAAAACTGATCACGTGGTCGATTCACAAATGAGGCGGAGTGACGATTGTAATTTGTACAACCTACCTGGAACAACTTGAAGTGGCGCGCTAGTCTCAGCAGTAGACCAATGCAAGCAATCACGTAACATTGTAAATGAACCTCGTGGCGGTGTATTACACCAAAGAACGCTCGCTTTAAATGAATACTGTATCAGAAATAAAAAGAAATACTTGCGCGCGAGAGTACGAATTGAATTATTTGTATACCATAATAGTGTCAACAAAGACTGTAATCTAGAGATTATAAAGAATGTTTTGAGATGTTTTTAGTAGAATTATTTTCTACATTTTCTACAATAAAGATTACATTCATGTTTATGATAACATTTTATTCTTCTGGTAATGTTTCTATGTTGTTCTATATTCTATACTGCGTTGTTGGTGTACTTTGACATTAGGACCTAAGTTTCTCGTCAACAATAACTTTGTGCTAGCAATTGAGGGTGCTATACAAAATAGTGGTTTTAGACAATAAGTACAATAAGAATCCATAACTTGAGCTAGAAATAGAACTATACACATTTTCGTCTATTTTATTTTTTTTTAAATACTGTGAATGTCGCCAACAAAGGCATATTACTAGGCCTACTTTTTTAATATATATTGTGAGAATCAAACACAAATATATAGACGAAGTTTACATTTAAAGACACATTTTTCAAAATATATTTAACTTGTTACCTCACCTCGATAGCCATCATGACGTATGTGTACACGGGGTAAACAAATGGCACAATAAGCAAAGACAGTGATATGATGAGGAACACTAATCACTTGAAATACTGACAACTGTTTCTAATTATAAACATAAATGATGGCGCTAATTGCCCCACCTGTAGTAATATGTCTGCAAAATTTACAAGCCTGTTTATTCAACTAGATGTTTCATATCAACTGTTTTTTGCGTTGATATATCCGTCATTTCTATAATCTTGTTTACGTATTTCACTTTACGTTGTGTAACCTTAAAACTGGTTATTCAACCAAATAATTATAAGTAAAACATTTGAATAAAATGTATGTAAATCTGTTTTCACTTTGACCAGCAACGCCCAACAACACTCCGTTGACATGTTACCAGAACCGTTTACACACATTACTTCATAGGTTCCATAGAAGGAAAAACATAACATAGTTCCATGATTATTTTTGTTTTACAAAATGCCGTCTATCAACCTCCTAGTTTACTGAGCAGCAATTCAGAAGCTAATTCATAAACCATGTTAGAAAAAATAATTTTGGGGAATTGGTAATTTGCGTTTTAGTAGCGTTATTAACGCTTTTATTTGGTGTGTTGTGCACAAAAGCCATATTCAAATTCCACAATATTAACTATTTAGCCTACCAATTCTTTTCCAAAACAACAAAGCACATCAATAATGAAAACACTGATTTCATATATTTTACATTGTCGTAAAAACCCTTCCTTTAAATCCTATCAGTCATATACAAATGAGACAGGTCTTATTCCTCTACCCATTTATAATGTTACAGGCATATTCCCAAGTACATTACCAAGCAATCCGATCAACATCAATGTCGGACTGACATGAAAAATGGGCACTCGGGATTTACAGTGCTTTAGAATTGCGAATTAACAAATCCGATACCCACTCTAATTGCAAATTCTAAAAAATATAAATTCATTAGTGTAATTTATTATTTTATTTATTGCTTAAGATATCTAATATATTGTTCTATAGAAGCTATTAAACGCCCACACCTTATCTGTATCAAATATGTTGTTCTCTTTTTTATCAATGTCTGGCGAACATGGGCTGATCTAATCCAAACTCTAAACATATAATAAAATTGATTGTTCATGTTATGCATACAGATAGTACTGCTGACGAGTAGAATTTTCTAATTCAACTCAGGCCATAGTTTTTATCTAATAAATAGTTAAATAAACTTTTGTTCTACACTACTTAATGATATATTTATAATTAATTGTGTACGTTGGTCGATGAACTGCCATGGAGTTTCTAAATGAATTTATGTAGGTGTTAACATTTTGTTGAGACATTAAAATGCAAAATATGATCTGAACATTTTTGGGTACTATTATGTACTGCTTCCATTTTAAATATGTAAATGTACTGTGAAATTTCTAGTAAAGTTTGTAGTTGTGTTATCCAAAAGTTTCAATTAATTAATGTTTAAAGGTAATATGCTTATGGGCCCATGTGATTTTTACAAGTTTTAGCAAGTACCGTATTCCTTAATTGCATATTCGGAATTCAGCTCTACCGAATGTCAAAGAAGTCTGTATCTTTATTTAACTAATTAATAAATGATGGGGTAAATTATTGTGAGGTCTTCTCGTGGGAATCACTTTAATCATTTTATAATATCAAACTCAACACGTTCTATTACCCTTGTGGGATATGCCACCAATGTCCTTGGTTTTTTTTTTAATATAGTGGCATTTTAGGTATTTCCCAGTGGGAAAGAGAAATTATTGTAGTTTGGGGCAAGAATTAGATAGAGACAGTCATCCCTCAAAACGAAAACGAGTTCAATCTCCTCTTTAGTTGTTATTTTTTATTGGTAACGTATACATGCATATGTTTCCATTGGTACTGGTACTGGTACTGGTTCAAATAACCGTCTCACAGAGACATCTGGTAGCCATTGACTTGAAGTTGGCATTTGGATGTGTTACTTTTAAATGTAGGCCTACAGTATGAGAGTGACTACTACCAAATTACACAGTCACAAAACAACTTATAAAACAGTTCATATATACAGTTAAAACATTGCTGGGAATTATAAATTTCTGTTGAAGCAGGCTCTAATGAAGTTGCATCTAGTAAGTTGACTTTGTTGTACAACTCTATCAAGTACTGATGGTATCTTCCGACCTCTTCGTTTACTTTGTGTTGTGTGGAAAGTAAGAATTTTTGTAGGATCTTCATTTTCTTTTCTAATTACATGTCCGATCCAGTTGAATTGTTGCTTGTAGACATATTCTTCTAGCGGTTGACAGCCAGTAATTTTGTAGAGATCGTCATTATCAATTACGTAACGCCAGTCTATATAGTTTTCATCTGTTTCTTCATCTGAGGATATGTCTACATGGTTTGGTGGGCAGACCCTTTGAAAGCCATTCACTAGCATTCTTCTTAGGAAGGTTTTGTATGTTGTGCTAAGTTTGGACATTTCACTTCCTGTTGCCCTCCAAGCATGGCAACCATAGGTGAGTCTACTCCTAACTAGACCATTAAGAAACATCATTCTTGTTTGTAGGTGGATCGTTCTGTTGGTAAGCAATGCCCTATTCTCTGCAAATGCTCCTTTGGCTGAATTGATTCTGTATTTTACTTCTTGATCTCCAATATGAACATCATTGTAGGTAGCCCATACACCAAGGTATCTAAAGTGTGTTACGTTGTTAATGTGTACGCCGCCAATTTGTATGATGCATCTTGGGTATTCTTCAACTTCCTCTTTCCAGTTCCATATAATGGTTTCTGTTTTGGGGGCACTAATTCTTAGGCCAAATTCCAGACAAACTTTATTCAAGATGTTCACAATGGTTTGCAGTTCTTCTTGTGACCAGGAGCTTACAGCAAAGTCGTCAGCATAGCCACTTTCAAAGTCGTCATAGATGCCCCTTGATGGTGCTTTACATCTTTGAGCACGATTTGTAGCTTCAATAGGAATTAGGTATTGTATCATTAGGCCATCCAAACTAGCATCTTTACAGCGTTGTTTGAACACTCTAATAACGTAATCAAAATATTGGTTAAACATGCTGGTACTCTCAATACCACCCTGTCGCACCCCAGAAGATGTTTCGAACTTATCATCACTCGGATCGTCGTCAGCAAGGTATGCTTTCGTTGAGCTGTACAGTGATTGTATAATGTCAATCATAGTAGTAGACTGGTTTAAGTGAAACCTATTACGAACGCTTAGGAAAAGAAGATTACGATTCACATGGTCGAATGCTGCTGTTAAATCAATGAAGCATGTATAGAGTTTGCGATTTGAGCGATACGCAATTTCCTGGATCTGCTTGATTACATATATAGCATCATTGCACCCTCTGTTGGACCTGAATCCAAACTGTGTGCGTAGAAGTTGACTTTCATAAAAGATGGAAAAACGTGAAAGAATGATAACCATAAGTATCTTTGAAAATGTAGACCCAATTGATATTCCTCTATACATTGATGGATCAAGTGGACTGCCTTTTTTTTTCCAAATGGTTGTTAATTTGGACAGTCCCCAATCACTTGGTACTTCTTTCGTTCTCCAAATTTCCTCAAACAGTCTATGTACATGGTCGACGAATACTGGGTTCTCTGTGGCGACTTGCAACATTTCAGAAGCGACATCTAGGGTAGCTTTGCGACCTTTTAGATGTCTGATTGCATCAATAATTTCTTTCTTGGACGGAGGTTCATTGTCCATCTCAAATTCTGGTTGTCTCAGGTTGATAATATATTCTGGAGGTGTGCTAATTTCATCTGGGATTTTAAGGCTAGATTGGTCTGGATTAAAGTGATCTTTAAAGTGTTCACGTAATCCAGGACATTTTATAGGCTTTGGTGCTTTTCTTATAACATCACCGTGCTCCTTAGCTTTTCTCCATAAATCAAATATTTTTCTATTTTGGTGGGCTTCATTTAACTTGCTTGCTTCTTCATACAAATATTCATTCCGTAGTTCCTTCACCCTTATCTTAATTGCTTTCTGCATAGCCTTGATCTCCTCTTCTTTGTAGGTAACTATGCTTTTGTTAATATTCTTTCTTTCTTTTATAAGCTGTTGTAGTCTTTCATCACCATCCCAGGGATGAGCATTTTGGTTTCTTGTTTTCTTCGGGACTTCTTCAACTGCCTTATTTAGCACTGTCATAAGTGTTGTATAGCGCTCAGTTGATGTAGTGGTTGTTGTCTTTTCAGGAGAAGTAATTTTATTAATTTCTTCTTCTATCTTTGTTTTAACATTATTTCTTACTTCTCGATCTTTAAGTTTACTCATGTTGGCTCTCTTGCTCTGTTTTTTCTTTTTATGCTTCTTCCACCTGGCTGCTTTGTTGGCTGGTGTTGTCATATTACTCACAAGGATTCTATGATCCGACGAAAGATAATAGTTGTTATAGACTCTTGTGTCAGTAACATACTTCCTCAACCAGTGATCACATATGTTGTAATCTAGTATTTTCTTTGTAACACCATCGTTGCTATGCCAAGTGATCCGATGAACGTTTGGATGGTCAAACCAGGTGTTCAGTATGCATAGCTTGAAGTCAGAGCAGTAGTTGATGAGTCTTGTGCCATTGTCGTTACTAATGTCATCTGTGTCTTGAAATCTATGTAGGTTTCCATCAAAGAGTGATTTTCTGGTTGTTATTGTTGATGTTGCATTAAAGTCTCCCATCAGTAAGAGTTTTGTGTTGTTCTCGACTCTTGTTACTTTGGAGAGTTTTGCATAGAAAATATCCTTTGATGATTCTGAACCGGATTCCGTAGGAGAGTACGCAGACACAATTCTTAATTTACAATTTTTTATTGTGACGTCTATTGCCATTAGACGTTCATAAACATAATAAACATTAGACACTTTGATATGGGGTGACTGTTTGATGGCAATAGCAACCCCATACATCTTTTTGATTTTCAGTCCAGTCCAGTATACATTGTAGCCCTCATGTGAGATTGCACCGGTACCAATCCGTCTCACTTCCTGCATACACACGATGTCAAGGTTTGCTGCTTTAATTTGAATGAGGGTTTCATGTAGTAAGAAGTCATCTGAGCAGGTATTAACATTAATCTGTCCTGCTCGCCAATGAAAATATTTTGCAGGCTTTTTTTTCCTAACTGCTTCTTGTACTTTCTTGTTTATGTTAGAAAGGTTTTTAGAATCTATATCTTTATTACTCTTTGTGTGAAATTTTGACTTGCGTCCACCACGGGTACCTCTATAATGGAAAATTCCCAAGTCTTTCAAAACACTTCCAACCGCAGTAGTAATTTTTCCAGCATATTGTCTCAGGTTAAGTAGCTTTGAGTAGCTATAGTTATAGGTCAACATAGTTTACTCGTAGCAATGGTAGATTATAATAATAATATCACACCATGGAGTAACCATGATCACGCATACACCGACTCTAGGCCCTGTAAACAAATCTTCTATGCTATGCTGTCCCAAAGTTCTAAGGCAACAATAGGCTTTGCTTCACTGAACACTGCTAAGACAATAGCATGCACACAGCTAGATAGGGCCTAGCTATAGCTATAAAAAAAAATCTTTTCTAAATCCAGTTTAGCTGATAAAAATAAGAAAAAAGAATATACAATACAATAGTTGTAAGTGCTGATAACAATATTGGTAGTAAAATCACTCTCAAAATGTGTACTTAAAACCCAAAAAGCAAGATTTTAAAAGCAGAATGGGAGTAACACTGTCAAGCGCCTCTGGCGTTGTTTTATTTATTTGAAATGTGGCTTATGGAATGCTATTATAGGACGTGTACTGCACTTTCCAAATTGTAGACATAAAAGTTCTCAAGATTAGAATGTTTTTTGGCCAGTAAATAAGTCATTCCTCCTATTATTATGTAAGTTTGTCTACAGGTAGTATAAAGGTATATTTATACTGCAACACGGTTATCGGCTTAAGATTAAAAAACGTCACTCATTCCGTTTCAGTTTTGGTTTGAATGCTTTGACAGAAACTTATTTTACGCGGCTCATTTTATCCATATAGTATCTTGTCTAGTTATGTATATAGTTGTCAAATTGTAAATTAGGTAATATACCTGTAGTGAAAATCCTTCAAATAATACTACACATATTTTGAGATTCACATTTATGCCCACCCAGTAGTTTTCAAAACATTAAAAACAAAATTTAAAATGCTTTTATATGAAAAGGCCAATGTTCGATTTGTTTAAATAATATAAGGTGATCGAACATTGATCTAAGATAAACTTTCTTTTCTTGATAGAATTATTCAAACAAAAAATAAACGAAATGTGATGTAAATTACATGACTTGAACATGAAACCTAAATTGACTTGTACTTGTAATTCAATTCAGCGTGTTATTGGTGACCATAAGTGTCATCGACTATTATACTAAATTATTCCAGCGGTTATGTCGTGAAAGTCAAGTAAGGCCTAAGGTTTCATAACTGATTTTCTGTTTCCGATACTACACTTTTAAGAACGATATACCTTCAAGGAAATTGAACTTTATTCACATTGGAGCAGAGTAGTGTATTCCAAATACTGCCAAATATGTATTCACAACTTGAGTTACTTCAAAGTTGATATTCAGGTCATATATATATCATGTTTTTTTATTTAAAAAAAACTTCTAGAATACAACGATTGATATTATATTTATAGGAATCAATCCACACACTGGGGTGCATCATGAATTAATCCATACACTGGGGTGCATCATGAATCAATTCACACACGCGGGTGCATCATGAATCAATCCATACACTAGGGTGCATCATGAATCAATCCATACACTGGGGTGCATCATGAATCAATCCATACACTAGGGTGCATCATGAATCATTAAATAAATATAAATTTCAATCAATCAATCAATCCATAAACTGGGATGCATCATGAATCAATCCATAAACTTGGGTGCATCATGAATCAATCCATACACTGGGGTGCATCATGAATCAATCCACACACTGGGGTGCATCATGAATCAATCCATACACTGGGGTGCATCATGAATCAATCCATACACTAGGGTGCATCATGAATCAATCCATACACTAGGGTGCATCATGAATCAACCCATACACTGGGGTGCATCATGAATCAATCCATACACTGGGGTGCATCATGAATCAATCCATACACTGGGGTGCATCATGAATCAATCCATACACTGGAGTGCATCATGAATCAATCCACACACTGGGGTGCATCATGAATCAATCCACACACTGGGGTACATCATGAATCAATCCATACACTAGGGTGCATCATGAATCAATCCATACACTGGGGTGCATCATGAATCAATCCATACACTAGGGTGCATCATGAATCATTAAATAAATATAAATTTCAATCAATCAATCAATCCATAAACTGGGGTGCATCCTGAATCAATCCATAAACTGGGGTGCATCATGAATCAATCCATACACTGGGGTGCATCATGAATCAATCCACACACTGGGGTGCATCATGAATCAATCCATACACTAGGGTGCATCATGAATCAATCCATACACTGGGGTGCATCATGAATCAATCCATACACTGGGGTGCATCATGAATCAATCTATACACTAGGGTGCATCATGAATCATTAAATAATTATAAATTTCAATCAATCCATAAACTGGGGTGCATCCTGAATCAATCCATAAACTGGGGTGCATCATGAATCAATCCATACACTGGGGTGCGTCATGAATCAATCCACACACTGGGGTGCATCATGAATCAATCCATACACTAGGGTGCATCATGAATCAATCCATACACTGGGGTGCATCATGAATCAATCCATACACTAGGGTGCATCATGAATCATTAAATAAATATAAATTTCAATCAATCAATCAATCCATAAACTGGGGTGCATCCTGAATCAATCCATAAACTGGGGTGCATCATGAATCAATCCATACACTGGGGTGCATCATGAATCAATCCACACACTGGGGTGCATCATGAATCAATCCATACACTAGGGTGCATCATGAATCAATCCATACACTGGGGTGCATCATGAATCAATCCATACACTGGGGTGCATCATGAATCAATCCATACACTAGGGTACATCATGAATCAATCCATACACTGGGGTGCATCATGAATCAATCCATACACTAGGGTGCATCATGAATCATTAAATAAATATAAATTTCAATCAATCAATCAATCCATAAACTGGGATGCATCATGAATCAATCCATAAACTGGGGTGCATCATGAATCAATCCATACACTGGGGTGCATCATGAATCAATCCATACACTGGGGTGCATCATGAATCAATCCATACACTGGGGTGCATCATGAATGACATCCAGATTAATTGTCACTACACTTGTATCTTGTTTTGTTTTAGTTTGTTAAAAGTTTGCAAGAGAAATATTACAATGACTTTCATGATCAAATAAGTTGTTGATACGAGTAAACTAAGCTTAATTATTGTTTTATTCTTAAGGCGTTATAAATATGAAGCAGAATTAGCAAACATGTCTTGGAAAATTAGGTGGGACGATATTCTCTTTGAGCAGAAAGATAAGAAAAAGATGGGGAGTCGGCTGAGTCTTGCACCTAGCGAACAAAGATCAGTAAGTTATATTTATGTATACACATGTAATTTAAAAGGTATTTTTTTAGAAATGTTAAACCCAATTAAGATAATATATTCAAAAACGTGTAAACTTTGAATAGTATAATGACCTTATTCAATTAGGCTTTATGTAAGTTTTTTAACATATCGAAACTAATTCAATTATCAATCATCTTGCACAGTTTCTAAATTGTATAATCGTTTATTGTTGAGTTCATTATATTATAATCGATGCATCAAAATGTATCGTTGCAATGAATTTGATCAAATTGCGTACACTTTTTGTCTTTTAAGTAAAAATTGTAAATATAAAAATAATTTTTAATAAGTAACTCTATCTGGCAATTCTCGTGTTTCTCCCTAGTGTAAGGAAATTGGATCTAGATTGAGATATATAATCTAGAATGAATTACCGACTCTCTGAAAATCTAACATCAATTGATTCTAAGCATATACTCACATAAATATAATATAAGTGACGCGACCATAATACAGTCTTTTAATTATTGTAATTATATTGAATGAATTTAGATAATTGAAGGATTGATATTTTGGAAGACATACCGTAATTTCATAAACATATGTTACGTATAGCATCCGATTCTGCAGCTGTCACTATATAGAGCCTAACTGACTGTCGCAAGTCATCTAGAAACAAGTCTATCTGTATTAATACACGCTATCTGTCAGGTTCATATCTGCAGACAATGTATAACGTGATATTTATGTTTAGAATGCCTCTTATACATTGGTAAGAGCTATACAGTATGGTTCAAATGTTAATATATTGTTTATATTTTTTATTCATTCACAACATTCAGATAATATATTGCCCAACATCTGTCATCGTTCCTGCCAAATTGTTATTGACTTTTAGTAAAGTTTAATCTAAATGCCAAAGTTATTGCCTGAGTTTATGACTGCACTTTAATTGAATAAGCAATGGTCTCGTAAACTCCAACGCTGTTTCGTAATTTCAATAATAGTAGTAATTCCGTTTGTTAAGACACTGATTGGGAATTCAATGAATTACAAGAAGTAATAATTAAGTAACGTCATGTGTGAAATGGGAAAAGTTTGATAATGTAACAGATTAAGATGAAAACTAACATTGTTTGTTTGTTTCTTTATTTCCATTCACAACAAAATAAAACCATTAACATACATAAATATTCATTACAAAAATGAAAGAATGGAAAGGGGGAATCTCTGAAGCACAGCTTATAAGTAGAAACCCCCTGTTACAAAACAGTTTATAAATAGTAATATGAAAAAAAGGCACAACGGCATAGGCAAACAAAATGTAACTTTTAAGAAAGTTTCTTGTTTTTTTCTTTATCTTAAAAAAAAAAAAGATTTCTCAGAGAGTAAGATGTAATTGTAAAAAGAAAAAAAAAAAAACCTGTTCTAATCAGAGTATTGCAAAAGTAATTTATTTTTGTATTTTATTTTAAAAGTTATAGGATTCTTAAGTAACTTAAGAGTCTCAGGTATATCACGCCAAAGTTCAACCCCTTTACTAACTAAACTTAGGCCTAATGATTTTTGAGTGGTTCTTTTAAATTGTGGGTAGAAATGGTGTTTTTGTCGCGTGTATTTATCGTGGACAGCTGAGCATAAAATGAAATTATTTTGAACAATCACTGGGAGTAAGTTATGAAAAGCTTTATGCATTAGAGAAACGGTATATAGTTTTATTAAATTATAAAGATCAAGAGTTTTAAACAAATTAAAAATTGGTTTACTTGGACTGGTGTATGGGACTTTCATAACAAGTCTGAGTGCCTTTTTTTGTAATATGTATAAACAATTTAAATTAGTTTTAAAGGTATTACCCCAGACTTCACAACAATATGTAAAATAAGGCAAAACTAATGAATTATATAATTTAAATAAAGCTGATGTATTTAGTAAATGTTTTACTTTATAAATAATTCCAATACTTTTAGAAATTTTGGAATGAATATATTCAATATGATACTTCCAATTTAGTTTTCCATCAATAATAACTCCTAAAAACTTTATTTTATTTACCCGTTCAATTGCAACACCACTAATAACTAAATTGGTTGGTTCATAATTGTTTTTGCGACTAAAAACAATATACTTTGTCTTACTATGATTCAACGTCAATTTATTTACCTTAAACCAAGTATCAATTTTTTTTAGCTCATCATTAATAATATTACAGATACATTGCAGGTTCTTACCAGAAAAAAGTATATTTGTATCATCAGCATAAAGCGTGTATTTCAATAGGGAAGAAGCATTACAAATGTCATTAATATATAAAAGGAATAAAGTGGGTCCCAAAATAGACCCCTGTGGGATGCCACATAAAATGTCTGCTAATTCTGAGGTGGTATCACTACGTATTGTCACAAATTGTTTTCTGTTAGAAAGATAATTTTGGATCCATTTATTGGCAATTCCACGAATACCATAAGCTTCAAGTTTTTTTATAAGGATATTGTGGTCGATGGTATCAAACGCCTTTTTTAAGTCAATAAAAATTCCGATTGTATAGTTAGACCTGTCCATCTCTTTAAGTATATACTCGGAAAAGTAAAGCAATGCATGGCTAGTGGACATATTTTTCCTAAAACCAAATTGTCCTGAGTATAAAATATTAAATTTGTCAATAAATTTCAACAGACGGTTGTTAAATAATTTTTCAAAAATTTTAGAAAATTGGGGCAGCAAGGAGATCGGTCTATAATTTGAAAAACTACTTTTATCCCCAGCTTTGAAGATGGGAACAATTTTTGCAATCTTAAGGGTATCTGGGAAAATACCAGTCTCAAGCGAACGATTGAGCTACATTAGTAGCTAGCCTAATAAGAATAAATAATTATTCAAGATTCTGATTTAAAGAACAAACCTAATTGAATGAATACGAGCCAAAACATGCTTGAGTTGGGAAAAGTGATGTTCTCTAATTGAATAAAAGTCTTTTTTTTCTTCTTTTTTTTAAATCAATAAATCAAACTGTGTGACAGGTTAATTCTATTTAAAACTCACTATGCCAACATAAATAACATTTTACCTAATTGAGTTTCAATTCAGAATGTTAAATAATGTGACTTATGAGACAACATTGTCAAGCGTTGTGTTACACACTTCCAAACCTTATCTATGTATACTTTATGTCATCTTTAACAAAATAGTCATTATATTAACTGTACAGAATCTTCATGACCCAACATGGTGTTTCCTTAATAGGAATTGGCCGTAGTAAATTGCCCCATTGTTACCTCTTTTTTTTTTCAATTTAATGTATTATTATTGAAGCAGTATACTAAAACAAGTGAAATAATTGTTAAATCTAGGCATATAAAAAGTACACATAAAGCACACAACATTGTAGAGTGTTACGACACGTGCAAATTACGATATGGTCATTGATTATACGACGACTATAACGAATAAAACGACAAAGTTTATTGGTTATCATTTTGATATTAACTTTTCTATAAAAACCTATTATGGTTGAAATTTGATAATTCGCCAGCATGACGTATCACATAAAACACTCGTAAAAAACTAGAGGTAATTTTAATTTCTTCAATTATTATGATATTAGTTTTAACATATGTTTTGTGTCTGCTTTATTTCATATCTGCATTTTTGTGTACACTTTTTCATTCGTATAGTATTTATACAAGAAAATATAAGCAAGTGTGCTGATTATTAGCAAAGACCTAACACAACAATATTCTAAAATGAGGATATTAACCCATTTAATCATCCCAGTAGCGTTTAGTTTGAGGCAACACAAGTTATTATGTTTCTATTGTAGTATTTATATCTTTATTATCAATATTCATATATTTCATCAGAATGCTGAAGTGTTATTTCTTTTCTTCCTAAGGATACCAGTGTGTGGGGTAACCAGCGACAAATATTTACCGTCATTGGATACTATAAGGTAGGCTACAACAACAACTTCCTATGTTCTAAACGATGCTCTAATCCTAAATACGTAATTAAAGTAAAGTATCACAGATATGTATTTGCAATGTACGTACATACGCAAAAGTATATACTTAATTAATATACATTTCTTTGTTAGTTCTTCTATTGTATTACTAATGATATTTTCGTTTACAGGGGAATATCGTTGCAGTAAAACGAGTGGAAAAGCCTAAAATAGAACTGAATCGAGAAATTCGAACAGAAATGAAGAAAGTAGGTCATCTCAATGCATTGTTCAATTTCACTATGGAGTTATATAACTAACTAACTAACTAAAATCATACTTAAACTTTACGTAGATTATAGAATTATGTTATTTTTATTCGTTACATTTCTATTCAGGATTCGTGTATTTTTTTGTACTATACTATATATATTTATATCTATATGAGAATATTTATTTCTCCTTCAAGCCTTTCTTCTCTTACCATTCGTGTACCTAGTTCAGAATTAAATAGGTCATTAACATTAGTCATTGAATACAAATTATGCTTAAGTTTGCTAATGAAAACTCATCATTCCAACTGTTCGTTAGTTTACCTCTAATAAGACTTTCAAACATCAATAAAACATTTTTAGGACGAAGTAATTCAACATAATGATTTTGCACCGCTAGCACCGTATCAGTCATAGTGTCATTCCACTTGAATATCAATGTACGCCCTACTATTTTCAATTGCCCACAAATACTATTGCCTACATCGCAAATTTAATTAGACTGATTTACGACAAATTGATGAATTTGCAGACTAAATTAATATTAGAGTTGAACCATTTGTAAATGAATTTATCATTAACACAGACAATTTTGTTCGATTTAAACATAAGTGAATGCTTAATTACGATGTTAACACCCCAAAAAGCTTAAAATGTTACTCTACTCGCATTGTAATTCACATTCTGAAAGCATTATTTTAACAGTAACAACCATATAATAACGGTTGACAGGAATCACTACTTTCAGTCCCCAGTCAATCTAATCAGATTTCTAATAATAAACTTTATGTATGACATTGGAAACTGCCTCTAGTTATCAGATAGATAATCAGAAGATCTTGAATTCCAAAACCTATCATCTGAGATTTTATTTATTTTCGATATGCCTTTTTAGTTTTGAATCTTCGTATGTAAATCAAGTTTGTAACGCCTAATTTCTTTTTCAGATGCGGGAAATTCAACACGACCATGTGACGAAATTTGTGGGAGCTTGCATCGACAATCCCAACATTAGCATAATTACGGAATACTGTCCAAAGGGTAGTCTACAGGTAAAACATCCCGTATGCCTTTTTGAATGAAATGGCTTACTCGTAAATGTGTACAGTATATTTAAGATGGAAATAGCGTAGGCCTCCATTTACTTGCCACTAGCGTCTAAGTTAGATCCCTCTGTGTTATGCAAATTACTTCTCCGCTGCAGCGTTTCTGCACATGCTCAGTTTCATTTTCAGGTCAAAATATTATCCACGAATAGTAAAACATGCGTAGGAACCATAAATAGATGACAAAACAATTTTGATTTGATTTATTTCGATACCAAATAAGTACAAAAGTACAAATACAGATAAAATTGAACAAAAACACAGAAGGGTATTTACATCGTGTTTTTCATAAATGAATCAAACTATAAGTCTAGCCTTAAACAAGAAGAAAGGCAGACCCCTGTTTAGATGAGACGTCGATGGTATTACGTTGATTTCTATGTGGTATCCTATTCAAAATAAATACTGTACATGCATCACTGCGTACTTTATTTAATAGCACAGTTATAACTGTAACTGTTAGTCATTAATGCACTCAACTTCACATGTAAAACGGGTTTATCTTAATAACTGTGTTTTAGTTCATTTACTAAAAAAGCAGAGTGGGATAGGTTCTCCAGTGTAATTTACATGATGATACAAAAGAGGAAAACAGAGATCCAAACACCAACAATTGAATACATAAATTGTTGTCTCTCGTTAGTTAGTAAAAATAACCGAGACACAATATGGTAGACATTTAGCACACAATCTTGAATTATACACCATTATACCAACGGTGATTGCAACAACTCCTTTCTAATTCTGGTATTTTTGCGTAAAATAGGCATACATAACGTAAACTTAAAGGGATCTTATCTCAGTAAAAACTCGGATGATTACTTTAAGCTTCCGTACTAAATTGTACATCCAACGAATGTTTAATTAAAGAAGAGCTTTGTAATTGCATTCATATATTGTGTATCCTCTCTTTAATCCTCATTAAATGTCTCGTAATTCTGGTTTACTATTTTAATAATTTATTTATTTTAGATATTTATTGATCTTTATTAAATGTAACCTGTAAATAGTATTTATTTAAATTTAATAAAGATAATTTGAATTAAAAGTTAAACGGCTTGGCATTAAAGGATGAATGATTTACTAGGTATAATTTGCTGATGATTTTAGCGACGTTTTTTTGAAGTCGATGCAAATTTTTAATTAAAAGAAATTGTTCAACCTTTGTTGTATGCATCTTGGCTTGTGGGTAAGGTGTATAACTTCCTGTATTTCTATCTAAACGACAAACAAACATTAATGTAATTAATATGTTTGTAAATTTTGTTGACAGGACATTCTGGAAAATGACACAATTGAGCTGGATGATATGTTCAAGTGTTCTATCATGTACGACATAGTGAAGGTAAATTGTTATACTAATTTATTTTCAGTTAAATTGAACTTGTTAAGACATTTATCACTCGCGCTTTGGCACACTTTGGTATTAACTTTTCAATAAATCAGTTCTTTCTGATCAATGACCCATTACGTATTATGATACTGAATAATTCTCTTATCGTAAATTTCTGCAGAAAGGGAAAAATCTCAAGTCGTTACGTGTCGTTCTCGTTAATTAAGAACAACATATCAAATGTGAACACCCGTCCGCTTATGGCTCAATTGAATATGACATTTCTATTATTTCATAACTGCTTTTACAAATCAAATTAATTGATGAAATCAATCCACTAACCAAACAATCGTGAATTAGAATTTGTTCTGTAATTTAATAAATAAAAATGAATGCCTAGAATATCAATAGATGAGATGTTTAAAAAAAACAATCCTTCCATTGTGACACTGTCACGTATATTACATATAATACAAAAGGTTCACCATAAGCAGTATATGAATATGTTATTGTATGCTCGTATTGTATAGTCTTATACTGTATATCCGTTTGAGATTCGCGACGTGTTTTGTTGCTTAAGTTAAGAAAGTAACATTTTGAAAAGTATCTACTTTAAAGTGGCGTTGTAGGCCTATATATCTTTATGAAATTAAGTTGTAACTTAATGGTATTTTATATTGCAAATGTATGAGTTTTAAAAATGATGTCGTTGACAACTGGTTTAGTTTACCGCTGTAAAGTACTATTATTCAGATGAAGTTTTACAGACAATTGGTAATTATACAACTACTGGCTTTCATGTAACGTAACTTTAATCAAATTATTAGCCGTACAAACTAATCTTACTCATGCTTAAACTAAGCATAGTTGGCCATTGACTCGAATGCGTTATCCGCTTTCACATTTAGGTCTACATAAAACTTGTGAAACAGGCATCATCATTTGTTTTTCTGTAGATAGGCTCAATATATTTATATAGGATTGTGTTCGTTCGTGAACAGAATTAGGGCACATGTTATATATTAGTAAACAGACGTTTACAAGTACATATACACGCATAAAATACAAGTATAACTGCCTGAATACTGTCATCTTCACTATATTCAACTAAATTAATTACATTTTTTATTTATAGTTTTATTAAAAGATATGACAGGACACTATTTAATTGCGTATACTTACATCAATTAAAAGTAAAAAAACTAAACCAAAAATACATAAAACATGAAATATAGATAGATAAATATATTCATGAATGTTTTTAAAAAATATTTTTTAATATACTAAGAAATATTGCATTGCATACCTAATGTTAGATTCAATATTATAAATATCGAATTCGCACCGGTGGAATTCGCTCTCAAAATGCTACTTCAGTTGGTGTAGGCCTATTGTTAAATATCAAAGTTATCCCTTTAGACTGGTCTGGTACAGTTATTCATCATTATCATGATTTTCAACAATCATTTCAATCCAACTTTAATATGTTTCTTCATTTCAATTTATTTGTTAACTTTAATTTTAAAATACAGTTAAGCCAAAATGTATAATGTAGTATTTTTATTTACACACAGTTAAACTAAAAAATCAATTTATAAATAAAACTCATTAGTCTACAATCAATTTGAATGAGTACGAAATAATACTTTCAAGATTTAAATAACATAAGTACTTAATGGATTTAATATAATAAATTATTTACTTGTTGTATGCTAATTTACAAGTAAAGTTAAGGTATCTGCATTAGGATTGTCAGTTTGTGAACAGGCGGCAACTATTAATTCTCTCTGTTGCCATGTAAATGTGTGTGAACGACGCGACAAAAACACAATAACAAAGTGTACTCTCTCAACATTGGTATTTGTAAATCATGAATCCATAACAGATTATACAACGTGACAAGATTACCGTTATTATTACGCATTCCCTTTTATTTCACCGACATTTATTTCAACGATTTTGACCATCAACATTTTCTGATTATCTTTACCAATATTTAATAACTGAATAATGATTTATTTATGTTTTCAAGTTAGTACCATAACCTATAATTAACAGTGATGTTTTATAGTCTTTGTTAGTAATATGTTAACGGTCTTTCGTAAATTGTAATGTATAAATATACAGTACAAAAACAATGTATTGCCGGTCCGCCAGATAGTCTGATGACTTTCCCGCCTCGGCTGCTTTGCTTATATCTGTGATTGCTTTCCTCCACTCCTGTCTGTTTAATTTAAATAAAATACCATTAATTGATATAATAATATGGACCTATCACATGCTTGCTTAAAAACATGGCGTGAGGAGCGCAATTTCCAACGACGATTACCGTTACAGATGATATCTATTATATTTATATTGTGTGAATTAGGCCTAAAATAAATTCATTCCCAGGAATTAGACTTACTATGAAGATATTTTAACATCCAGAATTGCATATTCTTTGTGCAAAATATAAGTAATGCCTTCAGATCTAAATAAGCAAACTTACTTAGTTGAGCAATGTCCTTGTAAGTTTTATTGTAGGCATAATCTAAAACAATTTTAGATTATGTACAGCCATCATTTAACCCACTATTGACAATGAACAGATGTAAGAACTTCAAACAAAACCGCGATATTCATAATAAGTAATTTGTACATCAGTAAATTCACAATATGTCTTGCTCTATTTATTCTGAAACTTTCTACGTACATGTACACTATGTGTAAAATGTTCCAAATCATTCGTATTTCTACATTCTAAATAATCACGAATATTCAAAGTAGGTCATAATCAGCGTAGTAATGATCAAAATCGATTTTATAATTCCTCATTATTGAATGTTAATGTTCTTATAAGATCATCAAGCATCACCAATTTTGACATATTCTGGAGTTGTAAAGTCTGTGCACAGATTCTCAATCCGCGTTTGTCGATGCAAGTATATGTTGCTTTGCACGGTTTTCTCTAGTAATTTCAAGAATGACTCAAAACACAATTAAAAGTACACATGGATCAGGCTATAGTTGATGGATATTTCTACTGTCTAATAAAAGGAATTTCTATTTTTATACCATTTCTCTGACGATCTGTGTTCGTCTTCACAAGATTATACGTACATGTTTGTTTCTTTACTTAAGAGAAATGAAACTATTAAATTGGTTTTGAATTGAATATTCGTGAGAATTCATTAGTATCAATACGCATGCAATATCCATATTTAACAGTGTTTTTAATAGTACAAATGTTAGCAATAAATTCACAGTTGCATAAATCATCGAAACACTCGTCAAAATGACTATTTAAAAAGCCATTGAAATAATCGGAATACTGATGTAATCCTACTTTTGAAAAATCAATCTATCGTCATCCTAAAGCCTATATAAAAATTCCTTGTAAATATTGAAGAACATTCAATCGTTAAATGTTAATGGATTTATTATTTTGATATCTTTGAGTTCATGGCCCTTACAAGTAATTGTCATTTCGTAGTGTTTTCTCTTTTCGTGAAATGTGTTGTCTGCATTGCAGTGCTGTAAAAATCAGAGAAGTGCCGTCGTAGCAGACGTAGCTAGTTTTCCATTATTCTTTCTAATGGCTATTTTCACTGATGCTGTGTCGACAAAAGCGCGAATGGGTAACTGTCAGAAATCATTTTTTCTACTTGTAAACCCTATTTCCTTTTACTCGTGGGACGCTGTATTAGCCCAAGAACTGAACATTAAATTGCGTAAGCCTACCAATTCATAGTTGAGCAAACCCCGGAGTCAATGTTTTATACAATAAGTCACAATAATCCTTACAGGTAATATTCAAGTGGCGCACCATCACATAAATGTCCAATATACAGCCATGTAAACGAGGTTCATGCAAACGACAAAGTACAGTGAAGCCAACGGGAATGGTCACTTATATTAATTAAATAAACTTAAAGCGTCTAGAATTTCTAATTGCAATTGGATGTGAAAATAAGTACATCTCAATTGCTGAATTCAGCAAATAATCATACTACGCCGTTTTATTACTTGATTAATTTGTCTTTGGTAGTTGGTCAATATCCTTTTTTTTTCTGTTATCTAATTCATATAAAACAAATTGCGTTTAGTTAAATGGAAAGTTAATGCAAAACTACCTGTCGTCACTCGTCAAATAGGAATAGATGTATAATTACACTTACACGAACATGTCATAAATCGTTTGTTCACAAACAAAATGAACAATGAAAACATTTATTATATTCAAATTATATGAGATTGAACTGGTTTATATGTCTTGTTTTCACATTAAGTCTCGCCAATGGCTATTACATTATCGCCGCAATAAACTATTGAATATTTATAGTTTTTGTAATTATTTGTAAATTCAGACAGATTTACGTTGAGACGTTACGGGTTACTTTGTAAAACGAAATAAAGTAGTTTAGGAGTTAGATTACTTAAATTTAATCTATACTATCTCTTATTGTAAACATCTCTTTAGGCATTTCATTTCAATTAAAGGCAATTTAACGAGAATTGAGTATATTTTACTCTTAGCCGTGATATTGTACTTTAATATACAAAATACAAGGTCATTGGAAATTTAGAATTAAATGATCAGCATCGCATTGTTTTTCTTTTGTAGTTACTTAAATGTATTACAATTCATTATTACAAAGATAAATACATTAATTGAACACAAATAATTACAGGAGTAATAACATCTGAACTCTTATACACTGAATATAAAATAGGTTTAATCTCCATCTGATTAGATATATGTATAAGTTAAACTAAGAAAGTCGATAGATGTATAGCATTTAATGAAATAATGTTAAATTTGAATTGTTACGGATTGAATATAAACATTTATAATACAAATCACATAATTTCCATCTGGGCTTCCTCATATTATGTGAAGCTTCTGGAACAGTGAGTTTAAATCGTTGTATACGTCTCAGAATTTATATTAAAGGATTTTCCAGTAAATTCCAAAAATGCTAATAATTTGCATAGCAGAATGTTAATATATGTAATGTGTATATATGTTATTTCTCATTAGGGCATGCACTATCTACATAACTCGCCATTGGAAACACATGGCAATCTCAAGTCATCGAACTGTGTTGTGGACAGCAGGTTTGTCGTCAAGTTAACAGACTTTGGCTTAACAACATTCCGAGAAGTATATGATGAAGCTGTCGATCCGGATGATGAATTCAAATATTATCAACGTACGTATTATTTTAAAAAAGTTTCTAAGTTAAAATAAAATGTGAGAATTTGTTTGTACATAACGACACACTGCGTCAGTTAGTTTTCAAAACAATATACAGTTAAAATTATATCTTATTTGGTTTATATTCAGATATTATACTATATGTATCTCATTAGAAAAAGGATTTTTAACATATCAGTAGTTCTCACTCTACGCAAAGTCAGGACATTCTGTTCCTATCACGACATATAACATATTTAGCTGCGTTTAGCTGTAAGTTTATCGGAAGTCTATATAGAAGTTCATCAGATTTATATTATTCATATATCATCAGAAAATATACGCATTTGCTTTGGGTCAATTTAAGGACAGCGCACTAATGTAAAAAGTGTACCTTTATATTAAATAAGTTGTTGGGCATTAACTATACATTACTATAATAATTGGCTTCTGGTGGGTAATTACAGTGCCTCAATTCAAAGTGATATAAAAAATGACAGTACATCTTAACGAAAAACATGACTTGTGTATGATTATGATACCTTGTATGCGAGAGGTCGCAATTGCTGTTCATCACAATATATTTGCATTTTCTCTCTCTATACGACTAAAGATACGATAGAAGGCATTTGTTCCAAAATGAGCATTGTTTTGGAAAATTATCTTATTTTATACAGCATGTTTCAGGATTAGTTAATTGTTCCAAACCTATCATTTCATCCGCCTACACAATCTCCAATTATAGTTCTGTTTCTTTTTATCTTAGTTTTTTCCATTTAGCAATAACATTTTTTTTCTGTACGATTAAGAAATCTTAACTGTAATATCAAACTATTCATCTGTGATGAGAATCGCTGGTTGAAAGTGGTTTGAAGAAAATCCTGAACAACCGGCATCACAAACGATAAGGATTTGTTTGAAGATGACATTTTCACAAATCTATACCAAGGACATTACTATCTTTCCTCTCATCAGTCACAGACTTTATATACTTCAGGCAATAAGTGGGATGGTGAAATAATAATTACCATTCCATTGTATTCACGTTTAATAAGTCTGCAATCACTCTTGTGTTTCTAATATAGAATCGACAGATTGAACTATAATTATTTTATCTACCTGTTTTACTATTATTGAATTTAATCATCTCTGAATTGTACGTTTTCTCATCTCACAACTCTATGTCTATATTGTTATGTTAAAACGTATACTATTTTATTTGATGATTTGTGATACATGTTTTGATAGTTTTTTTGGTTTTTTTTGGTCCACCTTTAGTTCTCATTTAGTGGTATTTGTGATTGTATTATTCGTTTATAGTCGATATTGATAATCCTTGAACTGCGTTATTACATTCAATTTTAATCTACTTTTACCAACTAGATCTGCTACTGCATTTCAGTAATCGTTGTTAGCGTAATTTCTATAGCACTTGTCTAAGATTAAATTACTTCGAGATAATTCCCATGAACATTGGAAAAAATAAATCGAATCACGAGTTGACATTTGTAAATGAGATGTTATTAAACATGGACATGCACATCTGAATCTTAGGCTAACTAATACTATACTGGACATGGATCCTTACGTCTGCTGCAAGTCGGCTATTTGAAACCAATTATCTGAGAACAATGAAACATGAATAAGCCTATTATTTGCATGTGTTCTCCAGTATGTTGTCCAGAAAAAAGCATCAACAAGATATTAGTTCTTGTACAATATAATTTTAACAAAACTGGTACTTATTAATATAATACAGATCTCCCTCCAATTAAAAGTATTCCAGTTGAAGACCGCTGTACTCCACCCTAGTTGATTGCCCATATTTTACTATTAGGCCTAAATGTTCCTTTTGTTTCCTTTAATTAAAGGCCAAACACCACTGAACATTTTCCCAATTTTCTCTCCAATTAAAGACCACTTTAAAATCAACTTTTAAAATTAATGCATTTTTAAGGTAGAACAGCCATTACAAATTCAAAAAAGAAGAAGAATGAAAATCAGACAGATAGGAGGAGCCGTATGGTATAGCATTTTGATGGCTAATTTAATTGTTGTTTACTCAAAATAACTAAACATTACATGATCGTAGTCAGTTTAACTACAGCTGTTGCTGCTATTGCCAGCTAAATATGTGATAGCATTCTCATGGAACAAACAACACCATGTGTCTAATAATAATTATACTAATTACTAATATTCATTTTATATTTGATAGAAAAACTATGGACAGCACCGGAACTTCTTTGTCAACCAGTAAAAGGTGGTACACCAAAAGGAGATGTGTACAGCTTTGCTATAATAATACAAGAGATTGTTCACAGAGAAGGAGTTTTTTGGCTGACCAGCATGGACCTGTCTCCTAAAGGTAAACTTAAAAATAAACTGGTATTGTAAAACAAATGGTATCATGAAACGTGTAGACATCCATCTACTGAAACACACTCGTTTTGGCATGTCATAAATGCATAACATACAGGTACCACCTTCGCCATCTTACATATACAATTCATGTGTCTACATACATTCCTTAATACATTTACATATGTTATGTAATGTATGTGTAATTCAAAGTATTACTATATGTCATAGTTCAGGTTAACAGTTCATTTATGTCATCAATTGTCCATGTTAACATTACTGATGATGACGCTACATGATATACCGCCATTGCTCGCAACATTAACCAACTTGTACAATGTGGCATAAGCTAACATAAATTGCAACGTTAAGTCTTGCATCATAAATCTTAGACTCACTGACATTAACTATAATTATTAACCTGTATAATGTAAAGAATTAGATTCGCCCTAAATGTTTTGATTCAGAAAGCAAAATTATTCTTTGAAACTTTGAAATTTTACTAGAAACTTTAGACTCGGTAATCTGTGCTTGACGCGGTAATCTGTGCTTGACGCAGAAGTTCAAAGTTGTTTAATTTAATAGTCTGAAATAATAGTTCCTATGTTTAATTCCGTATCGCTGTTCACCTCATTGATCACAAGATACTTTGTGGATTTATTCAATTTAAATGTATAACTCGCAGCCCTAGGTATGAACAGAAATAGTAAGAAATCCAGAATTTGATTTCTCAAACTTTAGGGATGGACAACGTGTAACGCATTGTTTACAAATTGACATAAGGACATTTTGGTAGCCCCTGCAGGCTTGACATCAGTATCAATAACTTGGATTATGCAACTAATACGCCTCCACGAGTTATTTAGTTATTTCAGATTATACTAAATAATATCAGAAAATAAAATTCTCTCTCCCTCTTACCATATTCTGAGGATTACCAAAAATGTTTACTAGTATTATTATTTGATTTTACTTACAGAAATTATTTCACATGTAATGCAAGGAACTGCTGCATTTAGGCCAACTCTTGACAGAGCCATGTGTCCTGATGATCTGTTTCTACTTGTGGAAAAGTGCTGGGCAAATGATCCGAATGTTAGACCAGACTTTGCTTCTATCAGAACAATCATACGTAAATTCAACAAGTAAGTATATTTTGCTGAAGTTATTACTTTTATATATTTTTTTAAACAAAATTTAATCTACATTTTATTTATTATTTATTAAATGATTATAAAATGCTATTTACGCTTTTTAACCTTAAATATCGTGTTAAAGTTTATGTTTAATGAATTTAAAATATTGTTTACTTTTGAGAAGAATAAATATTAAGAAAAAAAAATATTTACAGTTTAGGCCTATAAAATAATTACCTTTATGCCAGTTAATAATGGTATTTAATATATATTTGTAAATTTAGGCTATAGAACATCCTTTGAAACAATACTTTTAAATAGAAACGTGCCGTACACGTTTAGAAAATGGAACAATGTTATTCAAAAATTCAACAAGATCAAAATTCATCTGAAAGTATAGGATTTATACAGAATACACTTTAAACAATTAGAATAGATTAATAAAGTGGCTTCTGTAATTGTTTGTCTGAAATGTAAAGCGTTGTGGCGTACACAACAAAAACTGTAATGTTAAGTGAACCCTCGGGTGCCAAATGCCATGACATGTGTAATTTTGGATTTCGTTGATATACGTTGCCTCAGTGGATAGTGTTTCCACTTCTTGATCAATTTGTACATTTTTTTTAAACAATATCAATTGTGATTAAACGTTCATAGGTTACTTCTTGAGGCAATGTCATCTCTATTTTGATAATGTGTTTTTAGTTATATCGTAAAAGCACCACACTTACATGGTTAAAGAATACAGTAAGAGTATTGAACTAAGACATGTTTCTTATTATATCAAATTAGTTAGTGAATCTTCCGATATTTGGGAGACGTTTGTGTGGGTAAATCATAATTGTAGTATGTTGTAAATAAATATAAGCCAAGCGATGACATTATGTAGGGATAAAGAATGATAAATATCGTGCTACCAATATAAGCCAAGCGATGACATTATGTAGGGATAAAGAATGATAAATATCGTGGTACCCATGGCGACGAAAACAGCTATTGATGATTCTTCTAATATCTTGTTGCGTACATTAGTGTTGTGTACAATACAAATTACTGTAAATCATTTTTTTAGGTCTGAGGGTGGTGCGTTGGTTGACACACTCTTGAAGCGAATGGATAAATACGCCTCGAACTTGGAATCGCTGGTTGAAGAGAGAACCTTACAATTTCATGAAGAAAAACGAAAGTCTGAAGAACTTCTTTATCAGATATTACCCAAGTAAATATACGTTACTATCTTATAGTTACTACGTATCACATTTTATGGGTAATTTCCATAGAAAAAGAAAATGAACATCTATAAATAAGAGAAGCTATATTCATTGAAATTATATATCACATCATTAATATTAGATCGAGTGTTGTAATCAGGATAATAATGACCTTTTTATTGGATTTAATATGAATTTCGAATTTGTTCACCTTATGGGCGGTAGTGTGTGTACGAGACTGAAGTCTTCGGCTACTTTATGAACACCCATGAGACAAACACTATTTTAATTCTCCAAGATTTTAACACCTTTCACATTTTGTTTTCTATAAAATAACCTGGTAACACCAAAGTAGGTTAGTTCATTTTCTTTGAATCTTTACAAATTTAATATGTGGATTGATCAGTTTCTTAAACTAGTCGTAATAAAGATACATTAATATTGTCATCCAATTTAACGATTACGTAATAAAACTTGCAAATTTTACATTTTATTGTTAAATTACCATAGATAATTGTATACCCGACACATGTGTTTTATTAAATTTGAATTTTAAAATGCCCTATAAATTGAATACCGTGGTTATTGCGTGAATTCGGAAGATTTCTATACGTCTTCGAATCAATTTAATATATAAATAAATTACTGTATCTGACATAGAAACAATTTATTTTATCGTCGTATTGCTTATTTAAATAGAGGCCTTATTTGGATGGTATAATAGAGAGAATAATTGTATTATTATTTATAATTGCTAAATGTTTGTAATCTCCAGCATGTAACCGGTCGATGGAACAAACAATTTATATAGGCCTATATATATATATAAATCCAAAGCCATTTTACTGAAAATAATGACAATGTTGTGGGTATCAGTGACTGGATCTCAATGAAGATACAAAATAAAATATAAAAAAAAGGCTAAAAAAAAAAAAAGTCAAAAATATATATATCTTTCCAAGTAAACTGTTTTATAAACCAATTTGATATCCTGATAAAGAGACTAAATAGTTTGCTCTCAACAAATATTTGTTTATTGCGGTATATACTACAGATTATTTGTATTTAGTTTTACATAATATTTGTCATTTATTTTCGAACAATCATTTAAATTTCGAACAAACAGTTAATTAACAATTCTACTTTTTTTCTAGGTCAGTAGCACAAGAACTGAAGCAGGGTCATGCTGTGAGACCTGAAGCGTTTGAGAGTGTCAGTATTTATTTTAGTGACATTGTAGGCTTTACAAAGCTTTGCTCTCTGATCAAACCTATTCAGGTAAGTCGACATTTATCGTTTAAAATAAATTGCAAATGTACTCATTCATTGATTTGTATTTGTTTACATAGTACTGAATTTAAATGATTGTCTGTTTACCTTACCTATTCAAACGCATATGTATACACATAGGTCGTATTGTTTTCTTTTAAATGTTATTGGCAAACAATTTCTCATAACATGACCTAATCATTTTTTCGTTTTACGAACCTGCGATCTACATTACAGTAGAGTATGTTTATATGATTCTTTTTGGTTTTTTAAATAGGTTGTTGATCTTCTTAACGACCTGTATACCTGTTTCGATGCTGTTATTGATAACTTCGATGTATATAAGGTAAGTTATAGCTCGTGTTTTAGCTTCTTAACTCGCTTTATAGAATCAAACACCAATCAGTTCTTTTTAAAAATAGATAGAGGTACATATGTTTATATATTATATGTTATATATTCAACCTGTATGTGATAGCTTATATGATGGCGTTTAAACAGTATAGCTACCAGATCCAGATATATGAAAAACAACATTTAAAGTTTCGTGATAACACATGCCTAAATGCTCCTCTTCAAAATAAAATGTTACACATACTTGTATCCAATTTCCTTAAAAGCGACTTTTGAAGAATGAACGAATTGTTAACACCATCTACATTACATTCGACCATGTGAACGTTTTAGTAATTCTTTGTAGATAACATTCAAATGTTAATAGGCTTCATCTATCATTATTTAACTCATTCTAAGGAGAACGTTGATTATTTTCTCACACATATTTTTTTTCTAACAGTTTTCTCCTTGAATGAAAACTTTATCAATAAAACATTCATTTGATATTTTTGAATATTACACACCATGATAAAAATTAATCATTTGCGGGAATATCTGATTTGAGACATGGCGAACTTATCAGGACCATCTCTCATTCTTAGATTGTATTGTGGAAATGTGACCATGTTCTCCAAAGTCTCCAATTAACTAATGATTTGTGTATAATAATAGTAATAATAATAAGAAAAGACAATTAGTATAATTATGATATATAAATGTTGGTATTTATCTCAAGATTTATCCTCAACAAAAATAGTTAATTTCCTGAAACAGAAATACAATTTGTAACCTTTCCATATCTGTTATTCTATGAACTAGTTGATCATCTAACCCTTTATTATTTATACGCAATTCGCTACTACCTATCTTCTCTGAATATTTACGAGCATTGTCTCAAGTTTTATTTGAAAGTATGGTAACAGATATTATCTTTGTCTTTCTTCTGTAATTGACACGTACACCTGTATGTATCACTGTTCTCAAAGGTGGAAACTAAATATACTAATTTATTACCGTTGTATATTGAAGTTTTATTGCACTAGGTACAAAAATAATATCTTTCACGTAACGGAATATAAATATTCCTGTCTTAAGATTCTTGTGCTCTTTCTCATAAATATTAAAGTCAAGAACAATAAAGATTTTATTTACAATTAAATTGATAGAGCAAACTTTTCTAAATATTTTCTCATATTACCTTTCTAAGTAAGGTGTTGGTGCCATTGGAAATAGACTGATTTAATGGTAAAGTGAGGTTTTTGGTATTTGCGATGTTCCAAACTTTACCTCCTTTTGGCAACACATTGTTTTCAAAATGTAAAACTAAGTTTTAATTGTAAGACTGTCATTTGTTTCAAATATCGAAGCAGTCTTCTTCATATCATTTGACATGTTAGGTACTTTTTTTAATCTAAGCATAGCAAAGGCAATGGGCCAAAACAGTTAGATGTTTTTTCAATTTCCTTTGGCAAAGTGCTTTGTATAACATTTTTATTGTGTCTGCAAGTTTTAGTTAACACGTCACATTGAATACTTATTCGTCTTTTACTAAAAAGTTAGGAAATACAATATATTCTGGTATTGACATAATATAATGTTAATAATAATAATAATGTTTGCGTACATATGTTTGCGTACATCGGTCACTATATATATAAAATGCCTTAAATAAAAACCTGTTTTTTTTTTTATTCCTGTTAATCTATTCGCTTAGGTATTCATAATTAACGGTTTAACTCCGTCACCCGTTAACTATACTTGGCGCTGTTATATAGATATAACATGTTTTGTCATAATACCGATTGTTATATCTTAGGTTGAGACAATTGGTGATGCCTACATGGTAGTGTCCGGTCTGCCAATACGCAATGGTGATTTCCACGCACGTGAGATTAGCAGAATGGCCATTAAGTTACTGGAAGCTGTCAAAACGTTTAAAAGCTGCCATCTCGAGAATCATGATAAGTTGAAATTAAGAATTGGAATTCATTCAGGTATTTTTTTTTTTATAAATCATTTTTCTTTCACTTGATACATTTTACGCAGATTATACTCTTAAATGATGGCTTGAAGCGAACAATCCTTTAAAACTAAAATATCTTGTATAACATGTAGCCAAATATGGATATACACATGACATACAAGTAAATAACGGATACATAATATTTTGTGATTGTTTTTAGGTCCATGTGTTGCTGGAGTTGTTGGCTTGAAAATGCCTAGATACTGTTTGTTTGGTGACACTGTAAATACTGCCTCAAGAATGGAATCTAATGGTGAACGTAAGTGATATTATTTATACAGTACATGTACAGTCAAACTTAATTGAATCTAGGATCTCGGTTGTGATATTATTTATACAGTACATGTACAGTCAAACTTAATTGAATCTAGGATCTCGGTTGTGATATTATTTATACAGTACATGTACAGTCAAACTTAATTGAATCTAGGATCTCGGTTGTGATATTATTTATACAGTACATGTACAGTCAAACTTAATTGAATTTAGGATCTCGGTTGTGATATTATTTATACAGTACATGTACAGTCAAACTTAATTGAATTTAGGATCTCGGTTGTGATATTATTTATACAGTACATGTACAGTCAAACTTAATTGAATTTAGGATCTCGGTTGTGATATTATTTATACAGTACATGTACAGTCAAACTTAATTGAATCTAGGATCTCGGTTGTGATATTATTTATACAGTACATGTACAGTCAAACTTAATTGAATCTAGGATCTCGGTTGTGATATTATTTATACAGTGCATGTACAGTCAAACTTAATTGAATTTAGGATCTCGGTTGTGATATTATTTATACAGTACATGTACAGTCAAACTTAATTGAATCTAGGATCTCGGTTGTGATATTATTTATACAGTACATGTACAGTCAAACTTAATTGAATCTAGGATCTCGGTTGTGATATTATTTATACAGTACATGTACAGTCAAACTTAATTGAATCTAGGATCTCGGTTGTGATATTATTTATACAGTACATGTACAGTCAAACTTAATTGAATCTAGGATCTCGGTTGTGCTATTATTTATACAGTACATGTACAGTCAAACTTAATTGAATCTAGGATCTCGGTTGTGCTATTATTTATACAGTACATGTACAGTCAAACTTAATTGAATCTAGGATCTCGGTTGTGATATTATTTATACAGTACATGTACAGTCAAACTTAATTGAATCTAGGATCTCGGTTGTGCTATTATTTATACAGTACATGTACAGTCAAACTTAATTGAATCTAGGATCTCGGTTGTGCTATTAGTTATACAGTACATGTACAGTCAAACTTAATTGAATCTAGGATCTCGGTTGTGCTATTATTTATACAGTACATGTACAGTCAAACTTAATTGAATCTAGGATCTCGGTTGTGATATTATTTATACAGTACATGTACAGTCAAACTTAATTGAATCTAGGATCTCGGTTGTGCTATTATTTATACAGTACATGTACAGTCAAACTTAATTGAATCTAGGATCTCGGTTGTGATATTATTTATACAGTACATGTACAGTCAAACTTAATTGAATCTAGGATCTCGGTTGTGCTATTATTTATACAGTACATGTACAGTCAAACTTAATTGAATCTAGGATCTCGGTTGTGCTATTAGTTATACAGTACATGTACAGTCAAACTTAATTGAATCTAGGATCTCGGTTGTGCTATTATTTATACAGTACATGTACAGTCAAACTTAATTGAATCTAGGATCTCGGTTGTGATATTATTTATACAGTACATGTACAGTCAAACTTAATTGAATCTAGGATCTCGGTTGTGCTATTATTTATACAGTACATGTACAGTCAAACTTAATTGAATCTAGGATCTCGGTTGTGCTATTATTTATACAGTACATGTACAGTCAAACTTAATTGAATCTAGGATCTCGGTTGTGATATTATTTATACAGTACATGTACAGTCAAACTTAATTGAATCTAGGATCTCGGTTTTTAAAGTTAGGCTTTAGTTAAGCTTGTACATAACTGATTCGATTAAATTATACATCCTTATTTAAATATTATGAGGAAGTTTAGATTCGCATTCGCACAACAACCACCATTGTAGAATGCTGCATAATAAAGCTGTTGTCGCCGCCGCGTGTGTTGTCTTATGCCTAACAGTTAAATCGTCCTTACCCCCATGTAGAAGACAGTAGTGGTTTAGTTTCGATCAAATGTTAGGTCAAATTGAATAACTAGTATGTGACATATGGCATATTCAACAACAACAATTATTTGTTTTTTGGGACAATATATATTTAAAGAATACCTATCATTTAATTTACATTTGTTTTAATTTACCGAAAATAAATTTTACGGAAATTAAATTTTGCCGAAATTAAATTTTAAATTAAATGTTACATATCCACAGCACTGATGATCCACATAAGTGAAAGTACGAAGAATATATTAGAATCATTCGGTACATTTGTTCTGAAATATAGAGGAGAAATTGAAATGAAGGTGAGTACATTGTGACATCCTATTTGATTTTAATTTGATATATAAATATATGCAAGATAAAGTACAGCAATATAAAATTGATTAAAAAAACACGTAAGGACTGACAAATGAACATAAACCTGCATGCCTACAATCCGCGTACGGTATTTCTATCATTTCAAAATACTAATAAGGAATACATAGAATTCAAATGAATTTGGAATTGTCTGAAACTTATTTAATATTTTGAATCTTGATATTGCATATCGAGAATATATTGAGTGCTTGGTGACGTCATGTTTTCTGTCTTTATAATACATGCGTATACAATATTGTTAATAACATGAAATATGAACATAGATTCACCCATAGTTCACATTTGGCGTTTATTATGAGGATATGAGGCAAAATATATGAGCACCAATGATAATCAGTTGTAGGTTCACGTTTGGTGAAGCATACAGGGCCTGTAAATTCCGCGTCAAAACCGTAACGAATATTTTAATGATAGAACTATTTTTTGTTCACTTTAGGGAAAGGGGTTTCAAAAAACGTACTGGCTGCTAAATGAGATGCCAAAAAATGGAATTACAGATTTCAAATATAAGGAGTTATCAGTTTGAGATACTCGGAGAGTAGATAACTTATTATTGTATGATATCACGTGTATCGTAGCATTGTCTATAGATACGTACAGAAAGCGGTCTCATTCAGCAGGTAGAAGTTCATCACTATTTGCAGTAACTGTATAATGATTTTTTTCAAGTAAAGAAGATAAAAACAAACAAAAAGTTTTAAGAAGACTTTTATTGAGGTGGAAAATTGTTTTAAAAGACAATACGTTCGCGGCGTCTGACGCGCTCTATGAACTTGTTTATATTTGTAAACATTTTAAATCTATACAAATTATTCTGTTCACATTGCCGAGAGTACAGTGCTTCTTTGACTGTTTAATTCGTTATTATTCTATTATTATAGGAATATATTATATAGTAATATAAGATGTATTTTCTTTATATATGTGAGATACTGGTATTAAATAGACCTACAATTCAAATGTGTACAAATAGTATAATTTGTATATATATATTTTTTTCCGTTCTGATTAAAATCAATATAATAGAGCAGTATGTTTTATTTAAAAATAACAGGATTATTACAGAAATATGTTTGCTGGCAACTGGCACTTTTTATGGTTGGCTACCAAGTGCTTTCCTTCTACCTTTGTATAGAAACTATATGTTTATACATAGTACTTTTTGTAAATTTTAATTGAACGATAGTAATATTATTGTAAGATAAATTGTGTTTGAACAGCTTATACATCACAGAATAAGATATACTGATGTATGTCATTCTACCAAAGACACGGAATTTAGAAAATATCGCTGGTAGATAGTGTCGGCGGAATGATAGGTTTAATAGGCTGAATTAATTACCCAACGTTTTTCTTGGATAGGCATGTTATTGTGTTGTATCATTATGTAAACGTGGTTCTGTTAAACACAGTACAACACTCCTAGATTCCCACTTCGTATACATTGCTTGCTGTTCCTAAATCAAACAATTTAACCAAAAAGGAGATAAATTATACATTTTGATGATTGTTAAATTGACATACATATTATATATATATATATATATATATATTATACATTATATTTAACTATATAACGTAAATTTCTTAAGTGTAATGTAGATACAATTTTGAATATTAATTAATATTCAAACATGAATATGTATATTAACTTTGTTGTATATTTCGATTTGACAGTGTACGTATTCCTCCGCTGTTTCTTATGTTATTATGATCTTATGTGAACGTTTTATTTCAATTTATATTTTTAACTTATAGTAATAAAATAGTGCATTATATTTACACATTATTCTCATTCTCTGCACTTTACAAGTTAATTTTATATTTTTTGTATAAAACAATACTTTTTGATAATTAAAATAAAAACGTATGGTTGATGATGTATTGAATGATGATTGGACATAAATAAAGCTTGGTTACTACTAGGACTCAAAAAAGTACGTAAGCGCAACACAAGCGACAGTGATAATCCATCACTTGTGATTGGTCAAATTACTTGCGTTGCACCCCTACGTCATTGCGTTGTGTCCTAATGGGAACCAACAAGATGGCTTACAGTCAATCATAATATCATTACATGTTACCCGTCTTCCGCCATTATCACGTATAACCTTAGTTATTACAGCACAATATTTGTTTATTTTAAACAATTTTAAATTGATACTATTATGTATGTATATTATTAGAACAACATTTATTTTGTTGTAATATTATTATGGTGCAGATTGAAATATGTCCCTGTACTTGCTGTATGTATATACATGTTATACAACTATTGTAATTTAGTATAGAAAACAAATGTATGTGAAATAACCAGTTGCTTTTGTCACGTGATTTTGTGTTTTTACACACATAGAGACGTGGCATATACACTTGTCAGTTGTATATTAAAACTATATACAGTAATGTTGTATAACCACTTTTGAAACAATTCCGACAGTGTTACATACATACTCTTTTGGTGAACGTACTATTTCTATGACAGGATTACAAATGTGCTGAATATATAAATATTATATTCTTAGTTTTCTGCAAATATTTTGTGTGATAAAAGACAATTCATTATTGAGGGGTTTTTTCTAGGAATATTGAAAACTATTTTATAAATTGTAATAACGTACGGTAGTAGTTAAACAAAATAATACAATGAAAACTTGTATTTTCAAAGTAATTATTTATAAATTGTATTTTATCTTTATCTTATTATCTATGAGGAAAAGTTGGTTATGCGATGTTAAAGATATTGCTATTAATCATTGAGTGATTCAAACATATTATATATTTTATATTTTTCATTTAGTTTTTGATGTATAACTAAAGTCAATTCAATTCAAAATTTAATTTCACCACAATAGAAAAATAGTATATAGATAAATAAATATCAACATATAAATGTATAAGCCTATTCATCATCAGCCCTCTTGACACGTACGACAGTGTCTTATTTCAATCAACATTATTAAAATAAATAAGTTTAGTGGTGATCATGTAATCGTAGTATTTTAGTGGTGATCATGGAATCCTGGTACTTTTGTGGTGATCATGGAATCCTGGCACTTTTGTGGTGATCATGGAATCCTGGTACTTTTGTGGTGATCATGGAATCCTGGTACTTTTGTGGTGATCATGGAATCCTGGTACTTTTGTTTACATGAGACCGTCCGATTACCGATCATTTATATTTTAAAATACTCATCAATTTTGATTCGATTGATTTTACTTTCCGTATAGGCCTACTGTGATCTTTTAACTATATTTTGATTTTTCAATCTGATAGGAATGGAATAGTCGTGTTACATTATTTTACAAAATATTGGACTGACAAAATAATCTATAAAAAGGGGGTAGAATAATTTTTAATTCTTTGTAACCACTTGAAGTGTTTTATTGTGTATATTATAATAAATATGTGTATATATCTTGGTTTAATGGAGATTGTTGTTTATCTTTTTTATTCCAGGTACAGTACGTACATACATTTATGTCAACAAATAAAAAGGTCGAAATTTCCCTGGGATTTTTTTTTTAAATGGCCAAAATATCTTTTTTTAATTCAATTATTATGCAATGATATTGCCATATATGCACATATATTGCGTTGTCATCATCTTATGTCAAAAAATAATAGAGTCATAGTAACCATTTATGTCAAAACTATACTATAGCACAATTGACAGAACCCATTATTCGTCTCTGCGCATGTTTATTATGCAATAGTAACCATTTATGTCAAAAAATAAAAGGGTTGAAAATCGGCCATTTTTCGCAAATTTCCCTGCGCAAAGGGTACAGCTCAGTCTTCTCACTCGGAACGGTAAAGAACGCAAAAAGAAATGGACAAGAAATGGACAGAGTCATGTGTACTATAGTACAGGGATTTTTTCAAAAAAATTGCCAATTTTCGACCTTTTTATTTTTCGATAAAACTGACATAAAATTAACATGCGCAGAACTCATTAGTCGCCTCTGCGCATGTTTATTATGCTATAGTAACCATTATGTCAAAACTGGTTACTTATAGCACAATTAACATGCGCAGAACCCATTAGTCGCTTCTGCGCATGTTTATTATGCTATAGTTACCATTTATGTCAAAAAATAAAAGGGTTGAAATTTCCCTGTACTACAGTACAGGGATTTTTTCAAAAAAATGGCAAATTTTCGACCTTTTTATTTTTTTATAAAACTGGTTACTAATAGCACAATTAACATGCGCTGAACCCATTAGTCGCCTATGCGCATGTGTATTATGCTATAGTAACCATTTATGTCAAAACTGGTTACTATAGCACAATTGACATGCGCAGAACCCATTATTTGTCTCTGCGCATGTTTATTATGCAATAGTAACCATTTATGTCAAAAAATAAAAGGGTCGAAAATCGGCCATTTTTCGCAAATTTCCCTGCGCAAAGGGTACAGCTCAGTCTTCTCACTCGGAACGGTAAAGAACGCAAAAAGAAATGGACAAGAAATGGACAGAGCCATGTGGGGTCATTAAAACTGATTTGGACTGGGTCATTAGATAATGAGGAAACTAGACAATTGGCCAATGGGACCCAAGAATCTAGGAGGTTGTTTTGAATACCGGCATACTAAAAACTGTCAATTTTAGGGGTTTATCACATGATCGATGTATTAAATGAATAAAAATATTAAATAATAGAATAATAAGACTAAAATTTGTTGTTAAAAGTTGAGAAAGTCGAGATTTTTTTATCCAATTTTCGAAAAATCCTTGTACTACAGTACATGAATTTTGTTTTTTAAAACACGGTAAATTTGACTACAATATGTATGTTGTATTAATTGTTAGTTCTTTTAATATGACGAGACGTTTTTTGTTGTGTTTTTAGGGTGTGAACAATTGTCAATCAAAATTGTATATATATGTTACTTATATGTAACTATTTAAAAAACCCACCCTGACTTCTGATTGGCCAACCATATTCCAAGTAGTTTGATAAGTTAGCCTTTTTAAAAAATTGAGACAAAATTACCGTTAACTTTGTTTGGGGCTTTTTTTCTAGGCCACATGGTATCATAGGATATGTGTAACTGTAAGAGGAGTAACTAAAGGTTACTGGATAATAACCTCTATAGTACGAGTTATTATCAAAATATATTATTAGAATTGGTGGAATGAATTATTTGATTCACATCAAAATGAATTGTAGTGGAATTGCTCTTGAAATAAATATAAAATAATACAGGGATTTTTTCAAAAAAATGGGAAATTTTCGACCTTTTTATTTTGCGATAAAACTGGTTACTATAGCACAATTAACATGCGCAGAACCCATTAGTCGGCTCTGCGCATGTTTATTATGCTATAGTAACCATTTATGTCAAAACTGGTTACTAATAGCACAATTAACATACGCAGAACCCATTAGTGGCGTCTGCGCATGTTTATTATGCTATAGTAACCATTTATGTCAAAACGGGTTACTATAGCACAATTAACATGCGCAGAACCCGTTATTCGTCTCTGCGCATGTTTTTTATGCAATAGTAACCATTTATTCGACAATCGGCCATTTTTCGAAAATTCCCCTGTACTATAGTACAACAAAATTTCAATTTTCGACCTTTTTATTTTTCGAAAAAACTGGTTACTAATAGCACAATTAACATGCGCAGAACCCATTAGTCGCCTCTGCGCATGTTTATTATGCTATAGTAACCATTTATGTCAAAACTGGTTACTATAGCACAATTAACATGCGCAGAACCCATTATTCGTCTCTGCGCATGTTTATTATGCAATAATAACCATTTATGTCAAATATGGTTATGATAGCACAATTGACATGCGCAGAACCCATTATTCGACTCTGGGCATGTTTATTATGCAATAGTAACCATTTATGTCAAAAAATAAAAGGGTCAAAAATCGGCAATTTTTCGGAAATTTCCCTTTAAATGGCCAAAAAATCAACTTTTTAAAATTTAATTATTATGCAATAACATTGCCATATATGCACACATATTGCATTATCATCATCTTATGTCAAAAAATAAAACATTTTTCAAAAATAGGCCAAAATATGTACTTTTAATCTTTAATTATTATGCAATAATATTTCTGCATATGGGCATAATATTGTATTATAAACATCTTTGGCCATTTTTCGAAAATGTCATAATTTGGTTGATAAAAAAGAAGAAAACATAGCTGAGAGTAGTACTGTTTACTATACTGCAATGATACCAAGTAGCATATTATAAATGTTCAAAATATATACAATTAATTGGACAAAAAGCATAAACGCTCTGCGGCGTAATTGGGACGCTTTAAACGGTATTTCTATACCTATTAAGTACGCAAACTATTTTTGTTTAATGGTATTGAGTTTGTGTAACGTGTAGTCTAAATGGAAGACATTGACGGTGGCCTATCCATCCACCTTGTTAACAAGTACAAACTAGAAATAATTATATGAAAGACCAGAGTAAAAAAAAATATTGCTAAGCAAAACATTACAACCCATGTGAGCCTTATTCAAAATGTCCATTATTTCAATCTAATTTAGAAGTCAACTCTTGACCATACAAAAATACTACAGCGCATATTTTAATCCTTTGCTTACATTCTTTGATAAATGGGTAGGTTACTATTATATATTCCTAGGTTAACATAATAACCGTCTTTCCACCGCTTTCAGGAAGCAAATATTATCAGTTCTACCACTTCTTTTTAGTTTTTGGAAAGATAGAAAGCAATGCAGTACACTGTGTATAATAAAGACCAACAATAATTGAAGTCTTAGTAGCAGTATAGCTTTACATACAAATAAAATTAATTAAATATTAAATTGAGACACTAATTTACATTTTTAATGAAATAATACATGTTCATTAATATTACCTACTAAAACCCTGTTACCATTCAACATATATAAAATATACTGTACAATTTCAATACAACTTGTCCATAACAAAACATGGAAGAGAACTAAACACATTACTTGTATAGGATAGTCCAAGATCTATCAATCATGTTGTTTTATTTATTGTACAACTTGTCCATAACAAAACATGGAAGAGAACTAAACACATTAGTTGTATAGGATAGTCCACGATCTATCAATCATGTTGTTTTATTTATTGTACAATCCCACAAGCATCATTTATTGTGAATCTTTTTTACAAATTTCAAACAATAATTTCTTGTATATTAAATAAAATTATTAATTACACTTATAAAATAGGCCAAATGAATGGGTTTTTTTATAAATAAATAAATAAATAAACCAAAAATAAATTAGAAAAATACTGCTACAAAATGTGTGTAAAAATACTAGTGGTGGCAAAAGGCACAATATTTGAGATTAAGGAAGGCAAATCTAGAAGACATTATTGGCAATAAATATAGTATCATGTCAGTATTCATACCTTTTTTGGGTCACCAAAATGAAATATTACTTGTTTCTGTTCCTGCACATTCTACTAAGTACAAGAGAATACCATGTCCAAACTCATAGTCCACACTGATAATACTAACTTGTGTCCAAAAACATTTTTTTTTTGTCTTTTCTCTTTTACCAAAAAACATTTTATTTTTACAAAAACGTTTCTTTTGGAATGTAGCACACATCAAAATAAAATTATTTCTGGAAATTAAAAATTGTTATGACTGGATTTGAATTTGATTGTTTAAATTTGGTTTCTCTCAAATAATTTTCCACATTTAATTTTTTTTTTTCTTTATACCATTGTTGAATTGATTTATACATATTTCACCTTTGACCTTTTCATATAAGCCTTAGCTTCATATAATCAAGGTACAACTCTTAGAAAGAATACATATATATATATATTATTTTTATAATTATTGATCCTTATTATTATTTGTTTTAACATGCTAACCATTAAACGACATATCAAAGTCATCCACTATTAAAGGTTGATTATCATCTTCTATTTCATCTATTAGATTTTTCTTTTCATCTAAACTTAGTTGCGAGCCACTGTTTCGATCATTGTAAAGGGATCCATATGCTGGATTTGAAAAATTACTAGTCTGAAAAATGTAAAATTGTCATTATTATTATTATTTTAATATCTAATAAATAAGGATGATAGAAATGAGGATGAATTTCATTGTCTTATTGACTTATCAATAAAGAGGGAGCCCTTTATTTTGAAAATGTATATTTCTTATGGCTGCTCAATGATTTATGTTGCCTTTTTAAGGAAACACCAACTAAATTGTTTTGATAAATGTTGTTTATTTGTTTTCTTCCTTGATGTTCATTTTATCAACTATGTTTTGATGTGTTAATAAAGAATTAAAAGAATTGAATACAAACTGCTTACCTTTTCGATGTCCATTTCAAATGGAGATTCTAACAAGCCATCTTCATTATGTGGTTTATATATATACATTGGATTTCCAAAGTTTCTATCAGTGTCCGCAGAATCAAGCCTAGAATGTTTGAAGCCACCTAATAATCTGTAATCAAAAGATGCAAATAATGACTGCTGTAGGTTTGAGGTTATAAGCGAGTTTGATATAGAAAAATCAGTTCATACAAAACTATCTAACCATTATATATTATAATAATTAAATAAAACTAAAGAACCATCCTGAACTACTTTTATTCATAGATGGACTAGTGTCAAATTGGAGAGTGTACATGTAAAGAAAAACAACAAAAACATGTTTAAATACCTCTGTCGTCTGTAGCAGAACACAGCTCCGATGATGATTATAATCAAAATGAAGATAATAATTGGAATTGCAATTTGCAACGACCCTGAAAAAAGATTACAATTTTAAATTACTTAAAAGACCAACTAATTAAGTTATTAAACCATCATCATGGTGCCGTACGTATGAACGCCAGGCTAGTGATCTGAAGGTCATGTGTTTGAGTCCCACCTGAGAATAATTTAAATTTTGTTCACAAATATTCTCACATGTAAATTATTACTATTATCTTTATACAGAAATAGTATTATCATTAATCATCATTATCATCATCATTAAAAATCATTACCTGATTGCGATGAAGTCTGTTTTGACTTAGATTTTGACAACGATGTTTGGCAAGTATTTCCTGTAAAATCAGCTGGACAACTAGGATGTTAAAAAAAATAATAATTATTAAAAATTATGGATGGTTACATGTTATAAATATATACGTGTACATTATGTAAAAGCCTCAATGTAATTTAGAATAAAAAGGTTAGATTTTAAAGATGCCTTTCATTAGCAATTGAAGTTGTCCGACAGGCCCAAGAAAAAGAGCTTTACAGATTGGCCATAAGAAGGTTCTACAAGATAATATTGGTTAATTGTCTAAATAGTCTTAGAATAGTCATTCTTTCTTGCTAAACTATATGTACATTTTCTAGTGCCACAATAATACAGTATCACACTACCTGCAAGTAGGTCTTGGATCTTCCTCCTTCACTGTACAAAGTCCACTATTTTTACAATAGCCATTACAAAGATCTTTACCACACTGAGCACCAACATATTGAACTGGGCAAGAGCATTCTGCTACACTATCTAAAAATATGATATCACAAATTTAATTAGTTTACACACTAAATCTGATGATGTCGAAACCAATAGTGCATTTTCTTTGAGGATATTAGTATTTCAAATGTACACATCCCAAATCATAATAATGTCTTACAAAGGAAATCACAGACCTACATAAATACACAAATTACATTTTACCTTTCACTGTACAATTTCCTCCATTTCTGCAAAAGTTTACACACGGATTAATTTTTTGTCGTTCACAATTCTTTCCATAAAAACCTTCCAGACAACTGTAATAACAAAGTTTAATGATAATAAAATGTAATGATAGATTAGCTTTCTTTAAGTTAGAGACATTTCAATCAAACAAAAATCGGTTATAAAATGAATGAAGGGATGATGGATGGTAATCAATGGGTGAATAACAGATAGGATAGCCATAACAATTTTCTTATAAAAAAAAACATTTTTAAATAAATATAAGAAATAAATATAACAATGGTGTGTTTGAGTGACTATTATGATAACAAATTAAGCCAAAAATAGATGAGTAGATAAAATAGATACATTATTAATATATCACTTTTTTACCGCTGAAACCAAATAATTTAGAATGTCACGCATCAGAAACTCCCACATATCACAAATGAATGAAATGTTAAACTGTACATCACATGCATAATGTAATTACCAACAGAATGCACATTACACTAAATTATAATCCGTTAACATACCACCTACCGAATGCATGAATGACATAACAATGAGACATTAATCAATCAAGTTAAGAGGTAAAATACTTATCATTGCATGTTGTTTACAATCAAGGTAAGAGGTAAACTACTCATCATTCAGGGCTCGATTTAGTGCTAGCCCGGCGTACAATGGCTAGTAAAAACAGCTCCGGGCTACCTAAAGTATCTTCCTTTAAGCCCGGATGGCTAGTAGGTTGTGGGAACTCGAAATTGGGACGAAATGACCTCATAAAAATAACTCCAGCATAAAAGACATATGTCTTGGCAACATCAGCAAAAAAACCACTCGGGCGCTGCTGTGGCCATAACAAGTGATGATGTAGGCGGAGCCTCTCATAATCAAGCAAATTTTCCGAATTATGATTGGCCATTTATGTTTTTGTCAGAGTGTTGACAAAGTGCGAGGCAGCGAGGCACGCGAGGCAAGCGCGGCATGCCAAATATTTGTGCGAGGCATCATTTTATCATTTCCAAAAGTGCGAGGCATGTGAGGCATATAGTTTACAATTTCAAAAAGGTGCGAGGCATATCTTAACGTGCTATTATGCTATATTATAGGCCTAATAATCAATCGATACAAGCGTACCTAAATAGATTCGTGTATACACTCATCATGTTGTTTATTTTATTTTACTCACATGTCTCTCGAACATAGCAGAGTGAAAATAATATTTTGTCACACCCCTGCGCCTAGATCCGGTAGACCCGAGAGATGGAAAATCCCTCTTTACTATTTAGCAGGTAGCGGAATGATTCAGCCCTCAGCTCAGAGGATTGTGGTGCATTCCCCTCCTATAGCACGTGGTTTCAGCAGCAACGCACAGACTTCTCTCTGAGCGGCGTGCCAAAGACATTTTTTGACATTCCATTCTCTAGGAACAACACGTGTACCTCTCTCGCAAATAAAGTGAACAGCGATTGCCAGGACAAGTTCAATAACTGGCGGTGAATAAAAGGTAACTGATATGCCGATCCAATAACATGCCGCAAAGAAAAAAATTGCAACAGAATTCTGGAGCGCGTGTGAAAAAAGACTTGTAATACTAGGCCTAAAATTAAACTTTAGCTAATATGCTTAGCCCTAACCTAGATAAGAGGCCTATGTAGAAAATAATCTAATCAATTTTGATAAAATAATAATTGGTGTAATATTTAATAATGATACACTATTCCTGTTTTAGTAAGCTAGGTATATTACGAACGATTTTAATTTATTGTTGTCCATGTACGTACTAATAAACCTGGCGCTAGTTTCCTTCGCTTGTATTTTTACTCCAAATTTGATAAATAACTAACTTTATCGTGTATATACCACACCTTAGAAGTATACCTCATGAGTACTTTAATGAAAGAATCACATAAAAAGTAACAAATAAATCCTTAAATTAATGATTTTACAGTCGTGTTTCTCGCACACTGTTCGCGAATTTCACTTATTCAATGTTCAATATTTTTGTTTCTATGGAGCGCCAAAAGAGCAACGATAATAGAGGACTAAAACTCAGTGGAATGCGTCAATTTCTCATGCATTTATTGGTGAAAAACACGTTTTATTTCAATATATTTGTTAATTTGTCAATAAAAATGTTGTAATATGTTACTGCTGATACTGTTCTGTTTTCAAAGAATAATAATCGATCCTAAATCAACATCACTACCTAGTCTAGACCTAGGACATCCTACTAAGGATATTATGATGAATTTTTCTATTTTATTCTTTAAAAGGTAACGAAACCGTGTACATTATCAACAGTAACATTTTTCCTTACTGACAGTGACAAAATCTATTGAAATTGTACTTGATTTTCACCAAATAATGCGTTAAATATAAATGGATTCCACAGAGTTTTTAGCCCTCTAATTAATTTTGCTCTTTTGGCGTTCCATAGAAACCAAAATATTGAACATTGAGTGTGCGAAATGCGAGAAAAACAACGTCTGTAAAATCACCAATTTAATGGATTTATTGTTACTTTTATGTGATTTTTCTTCATTAAAGTAGGCCTACTAATTCTAATAGGCTGTGGTATTCAGGATAAAGTTGGTTAAAATACAAGGCAGGTGCAAAAGGAAACTAGCCTAGCGGGCCTAGGCCTAGGCTACTTCAATTTCGGTGATTTCCTGCCTTGCAATTTTGAGAAATGATAAAATGATGCCTCGCATTTTTTGATGATGGTAAAACGATGCCTCGCATAAATTTCTGACTTGCCTCGCATGCCTTCCCTGCCTCGCGTGCCTCGCTGCCTCGCACTTTGTTACTACCCTTTTTGTCACCCAGGTTATTGTGAAGTAGGCGGAGCTTCATTATCAGGTCAAACGTGTCACAAAAATATGACCATAAATAACGAACTGTGATTGGCCAAATGTAGTAGAATTTTGTCAATGTTAAAAATAACTTGTCTAGTCTTCTTGTCAGGCCTGGTTGTCACAGATCAAAGCTAGGGATATTTTGTAGGGCCGGGTGGCTGGCTCTATCCCTGTAGGTAGGCCATGGAGGCCATATTTTATAATATGCGTAGGCCTAGATAGAATCAAAAGCCATCGTTTGGCATCGTGATGGCTGCTCAGCAGCTAGGCCTAGCTAGATACTACCATTTTGGTAACAGTTGAGTAGAGTAGGCCAGGTGCTCCAATGCGATCTAGCTAGGCTAGGTAGGCCTACGTCTATCCTAGCTACCCTACTATAAATAATAGGCTCTCTAGGCCTAGGCCTAGCCTAAGGTAGACAGAATCTAATTAGTTTTCTTGGCTAGGTTGAAGCCCAACAACAAAAAGACCTCAATAAATCGATTCTGTGAATATGGTGAGCATGAAATAGACTATGCGTCGCGACGCAAAGTTAATTTTTATAATGTGAACAATAAAGAAATACAATTTTGTGTAATTTTTCATGCAATAATAGTTTAATAGAGTTGTTATGCGCGATTTGAACGATTTGCGCAATTTGAAATTGCGCAAGGATTTTCTTGAAACAAAATTGAAACATGTGTTTCAAATTGCGCAAGCAACGTATTAAATTGCGCAAGTAATCTGCAAATTGCGCAAGGTTTTTCGACAGATTGTGAAATCATGCACACCCATATTTTGTTAGTAATTTCTAAGAATGATTCAAAATTAAAGATAATATCGCATTTCCTTACCCTCCCGGGAGCCTCCCTCCCGAATTTTTTTTGACGAATAAAAAAAATCTCGAATTCCCAATGGTTCTATAAAATACCATATTCACACATAATATGAGGAGAAGGCATAAATAAATACCAATAGTAATATAATAATTTCAATTCAAATATCAGTACTAATGACGATTAATAAGACTAATAACGATTGGATTTTTTTTAGAAACAATAATTATTACAAATTATTAGACGTTTACTATTTAACTTAAAAATTAAATTTAATGACGGCAAGAAAATCCTTGCGCAATTTCAAATTGCGCAAGAATTCTTTGCGCAATTTTAAATTGCGCAAATCGTTCAAATCGCGCATAACACAGTATTTATGTAAATGTTTAGCAATTCTCGAGCGTTTAGATTAGTGCGCCCTCTATTGTACAAAATGCCTGAATTCATTTATATGGCGGCCCTGCTATCACGGTGCGATAATAAGAGTGGGCTAGTAAAATAATGTATGGGCTAGTGAAATCTACAGTGAACTAGCCCAGTGGGCTAGCAACATGAAAAAGATAAATCGAGCCCTGTCATTGCATGTTGTTTACAATCAAGGTAAGGGGTAAAATACTCATCATTTAAAATGGTTCAAAACCACTACTATACATTACAGAATTAATACCCAATGGTCTGACATGTAAATGATGGGATTCACACAGTATGAATGATAATACCATTGCATATGGTACATTAATAAATGGTTCAATTGTGATGGTATGACAATCAATACCATTACAGATGGTACATTAATGAATGGTTCAATGGTGATGGTACAATACTATTATAGATGGTACAATGGTAAATGGTTTAATGATGATGGTACAATACCATTACAGATGGTACACTAGTGAATGGTTCAATGATGATGGTACAATGCCATAGATGGTGCACTAGTGAATGGTTCAATGGTGGTGTACAACAACCAGATGGTACACACAGTGACTGGTTCAATGTGGGTGGTAGTGAAGAGCACCAATAACTTGTAGACTCACATGCAAGTCATCGTCCCACTTATCATAGCACAATCTGCATTATTCTTGCAAATTCCTTGGCATTTATTCACTTGACAGTTTTTACCCGTAAAAGAAGCTGGACAAATGCAAGTAGCTTGTCCGTTGCTGTTAACACTACATTTACCGCCATTTAAACAGTAATTTTCACAAATTCTTGATTTACATTTTTCACCAGAATATCCAACCAAACAGCTTTACAGAAACACATAAATATCACTAATATATTATTTTTTGGCTTCTACTTTATAATTATTAATAATAAAATGACATTTCATTAATACGCTTTTTACCAAAGGGTATATTTTAATACATTCCAATCACATATTTAATTAATTGAATAGGTACATGGGTAAAATAACAGTATGCTAAAAGTAGATGATTAATGGGTAATTAGTAAACAGGGGGAAAGCATGCAGAGTAACAGTTAACACTTGAAAGAATATGAATATATTACCTGCACACTGGTACTTGATCACTGTTCATTTGACATGTTCCACCATTAGAACAATAGTTTTTTGTACATTTAGTACCTATAGGCAAATGAATATCCATCATAAGGCTTATATATTATATTATTATTATATATTTTCACATGGTTTATACAGTAGGAGTATTCCTTTTTATCCTCACTTTACTTTTCAGATATAACTTAGAATAGAATATTAAAATCATCAATTGTTGTTTATTGATTTTACTATTAATTGTAATTATTTGTTTTTTTAATATAGCCTTTGCTCTCAAAAAGAAATAAAATAATTATAAATAGTAGGTGTAGGGATTTGTTGTACACAATTTGTTTTCAAATTGTATTTGTGCAGTGGCATCAGAAAAACAATCATACTGGAACACTTTAAAACAAATTATAATTACATTCTTTACCTAGGGTAGCCCAAACCGTTTTCTTCCACTGATAAAATAAAAGTGAAGAAACTTACCCGAACATTCACCATTTTTCAAAACTGCACCACTAAAGCATTTGCAGACAGCTTTTGGTGAGCTGAGATAGCAAACACCACCAGCACATGGCAGAGAATCACAAGGATTTTTCATGTCTGCAAAATAGAAATATTGTTAATACTGTATCACGTTCAACTTTGCACTTTCCATATTTTGCGTCATGAATGCATAAGACCATTGAATAATCTTAGATTTGAAATAATAATAGTAGTCATAAATATGATTAATAGTAATTATAGTGAAGGTTTAATGTTTTTATTGCTGTTATTGACATATATACAACTAGTGTACTACAATTTTGGCTGGCTGCTATTGTTATCTGTTTTTATGTTTATTACAATATATTTAAATAAAATTATTAAAACTACTGTACAAGGGTCATGGGTTCAAGTCCTGTCTTATGTCAGGATTTTTTCTAATGACAAATCACTCCACTCCCTTGAAATAAGACTTTGTTTATGTACAGCATCTTGTGTATAGGCTTGTCTGTGAATGGAATTGCCACCTTTAAGAAGGATAGTGAATGAATTCACTTATGGTTATCCTTGGCAATTTGCCTAAATATATAAAACAAATTTCTGACCACTTACCCTGCTGCTTGTGCTCTTGTACGATAACCAAATCAGATATTTGTCGAATGTTTTCTTTCAGTAACTCGTATTTACCAACACCAAACTTGTTAATACGGAACATTTCATTCTTTTTGTATGTTAAACAATAAATCCAATCCTCAAATATATCTAGTGCATAAGGTTCTAAATCTGAAATGTAAAATGAAAACATTTACTACTGGTCATTAGTAACTAGATAAGATTTGCAAATAAGCACAATGGTATTTAGCAAAAAAAGTTGAACTGTCACTGTTTTAGAGGAAGCTGTCAAATATATATAAATAAATAATTCGCTAAGACAACATGATTTTGGTAAATATCGATTTTAATTTACAGTGATGATAAACTGGCAAAGTACAGTAAAAAACACTAGTTTTGTGGGGGTATGTTGTAATGCCAACCATTTGGCATTAATTAGTACTTACACGCATCAGAAGAACCTATTTTCAATAATGCTGTTGAGTTGATTACAATTCTATAATCACTTCCATCAGTCTTTATACTTCCAATAACTTTAGCTTTAGGATCAGCCCAATATAGCCTATCTTGTATGTGATCAACTGCTAGGCCTGACGGCCATTGTAGGTCTTTGGTTACTAAATCTTTTACACCAGAACCATCCATGTTTGCAACCCCAATTTTAGGATTTGCTCCATAGTCACTCCAAAACATTAGCCTGAGTAAAAAAAGTAGTAGAAATTTAAAATCACAAATTAAAAAATAACTGTTCATTGTAGCAATACAAATTAACAAAACATATAAAAAGTTAATTTTTACATTTTTTACACATATTTTGAACATACCCTTTCTTTGGATGAAGAACAATAGCCAATGGTTCATCTAGATTGCTATCAATTAACGTCATTTGGTTGTAACCATTAAGATTGGCCACTTGAATGACAGGATTATCGTCAACAGCATCGGTCCAATAAATCTTTTGAGTTACCCAATCAACAGCAATGTCTTGCGGATTCTTTAGCCCCGCAATCTAATTAAGACAAGTATATTTATATCATTTTGGAAAACACTTATTATTCTTAAAAGTAAACTCAACCAATACCAGAAATTTCTAATATTCTGAATGTGTTTTTAATGGAAATTAAATTTAACGTTTGGACTTCAAGAAAATCTGGTTTTGGGAGAGTTTGGTATGATTGACTGTACTTTGAGGTAAACATTGTCGTTTTGTTGAGACATATAATCACACAAGGAAATGAAAACATAAAAACTTACTGGTAAAGTCTCTTGTCCTGTGTCTTGTCCGATATCTCTGCGTTTTCTAAAGCCCTCAGAAAGAACCAGTTTTGAAATATTTTTTTCGTGTGAATTAATTACAAAGACAGTAGAAGACTTATAGTGGAAGTCCATTGCACCGATGCGAACTTCACCATAATATTCAGAGGTAAAACTGTTACGCTCTGGTGAATATTTGATGACCTGTGAACTTTCAGGTAGGAGGAGATATTCTGGGTCACCTGGAAAAGAAATAGGTAATGAAAATCAACATATATTGCAGATTCAATATAAGATAAATATTAATTTTATTAGAAAAGTGTGAATAAATATTTTTTCATCAGAACTTAGCAGGAAATATTCCCATCTAAAGTTCTCCAATGTCTTCCTTTCCTGTTGTGTACATTTTGGATAAAAACAACTCTGAAATAGCTTATAAAAAATTCTGTTGATTCCATGGCACCATACCACATTATCAGAGAATACTTTTATAGATATTGAATCACTATCAAGTTCTCTCATCAGAAACTCCAATTAATTAATAATAAGAGATTAACACAGCTTTTCCAATGAAAATTTAAAAAGTTGTACTAAACATTACCTTCTGCTTTGCATACAGAATTTCCATTTTTTATTTCTTTGTAATAACCGTCGTCACATGAACAAAAGTATCCTCCTTCATTATTGGTACAAAGCTGAGAGCAGTAACCAAACTCACTGCATTCATCAATATCTACAACAGTGGAAAAGTTATTAAAGAATTCAATAAACATATAATTATAAAAATGTATTTTATCTCTATTTTTTTATTTTAAATGATGTATTTTTTCTGTATTTTACCAAATTGTAACCTTTTAACTCATTTTTATATTTTTATTTCAATTTTTAACTTTGAACAAATGAAAATAATTTCAAACAGTGTAGGCCTTCTATATTTTACTGTGTTTTACCATAAATAAATGAATCAGAAAATAAATGGTAATAAAAGTAAAATAAGTTAAGAAAAATAATAATAAGACCGAAACAAAATTAAATACCTTCAAAGGCTTAGAAACAACAAAAAATAAGAAAAACCAGGAAAACACATCAAGGAATGAAGTTGAGTAGCTGTTGAAGTGTAGAAATTAGGAACGTACTCTTAAGCCTCAAATTTTATGTGACAAATAAATGTGATAAATATGGACGTGATGATGTAATATCACTACCATGTTTGGGCATATCACTACCATGTTTGGGCATATCACTACCTAGTTTGATAGTGTAGACGGAGCTTTAAGTGAATGAGTATAAACATTTTACCTGAACAAGATCTATCTGCTTCAAGTTTAAAGCCTTGACGGCATTCACAGTAGTATCCCTTGGTAGTTGGAACACAGATGTCACAACGTCTTTGTCCTTGTACGTCACACGGATTGGTAGCTAGTTATAAAGAAGAAAAAACAGGTGTTGGCCTCTGAACATAGAAACAGTACTAAAAAAATAATCAATTTAAGTTGAGGTCTTTTTGCAGATGGAACTGGTAAATTGAAAACAGCATTTTCAAATAAGACACCTATAACTGTATGGTTTAAATCTTTCAATTGAGTTAATTAAAAATCATAATTAAAAGAGATTGGGGTTTGCAAAAGATAATTACCATTCATACAGTACATCTCATCTGAAGCATTGCCACAGTGTTTGATATGATCACAAACCAAGGAATAATGAATACACTGCATATTATCACATTTAAACTGGTCACTTTCACAATGATTGTCATCACAATGTTCATCACTTCCATCTCCACAATTATCTTCACCATTACATAGTTGATTTGATGGAATACACTTTTTATTAAGACACTGGAACTCAAAGCTGCTGCATTGTGTGAAGGCTAAAAATGTATTACATTACTGTCAATTTCTATTTAATTTGGTACAGATATGATTTGATATATATGATTTTGGTCTTGGGTCAAAATCTATCCCCCCATATATCATCTATGTAGCAATATAATTATATTAAATAACAATTTCAACACCATAAACAATTACATCTATCACAGGAGCTAAAACGACCATATAAATAATGTACATATAACCTTTTAAGAGAGAAACACTAAAAACATCCCTAACTAAGATTGACCCAGCTCGATATTCAAAGGTTCTACCCTATACCAAGCTTTTGTTGAGGTACCGCATGATATAACTTATGATAAATAATAAATGATAAAATGTAAAAAAGTAATATATTTACAACAAATTTCTTCCTTTTCATCTGAATTGTCACCGCAGTCATCGTCGCCGTCACAAAGCCAAGCTTTTGGTTTACACTGGTTATTGTCACAAGTGTACTCAGCTAGCGAACACACTCTGTTAGGCTGAACATCTGATATACAAAAGATAAAAAATGACATTACTAGAAATGGATGGCCTAGTACTTGATAATGCTATAGTGAAATAGCAAGAATAGATAATATCAAATATATGGTGGTGGTGTCCAAAATACAGGGGTGTAATACAGAGACCAAGACTTCTGGTTTGGGGACAATAAGCCGCCCTCCAGTGCTGTAGGCCTTTGGACTCTTTGACATATTTTAATGCTTATTTTCTTCCTCAGGACCACCGTAAGCTTAGGGACCATTGGGTTTAGCCAGTAAGTGTTCAACCCACTATATACATATATCATTTATTTTTCAATATTGTCATTGATAAAATGTGTTACTTACTGCAATCATCTTCATCTGATCCATCAACACAATCTAAGTCTGAATCACATCGCCATGTTGATGGGATACAATGTGAATTTAAACACTGGAATTCATTTTCATTGCAATTATTATCTGGCTCAGCTGAAATAAAATATTCCAAAAAGTACTGAACAAATTGTTAACGTATATAAAACCAATGTAGACCACATGTCTGAAATGACCTAGTATTTTGTTTACGGGTCCTCAACATTAATGTACAAAAGGCTTAAACTTAGCACGTGCACAATTCAAATAACAGTTTTATTTTTAATTTTCAAATTCACTAGTTTGTCATAGTTTGGTTACTTTTGTAATGTTTTACTTACAGCCACAATCCTCTTCATCAGAGTTGTCACCACAATCATCTTCCTCATCACACCACCATCGGTTTGGGATGCAACGATTCTCGGTTGCACATTTTCTTTCTTCCTCAGTACATTCGAATGATGCTGAAAAAGATTTACATTAAAGCTTAAAACTATGCTCACAAGAGGCATGCAGGTCTGAAAGTTTCTAAAGCAAAATAGTAGTAATGGACACACAATATAACATACACTTTATTACCAAACAGTTGCTTGCTAAGGTTAGCCAAGAATAAGGTATCACTATGAAGCAGTCTCTATACGATATTTTGAGTTCCCAATCCACCATATTTTGACCACTCTACTTTTATCTCTTATACAGTAAATAAGTAAATTCTTGGAAGGAATCAGTAATTCAAATTATGAAACTTTGCATACACTGTACACCTGACTAAATGTTTTTTTGAATGGTATTGTATAATACTTACGGCAATCTGCTTCATCAGAATTATCTGAGCAGTCTTGGTCAAGATCACATCTCCAGCGTGTTGGTATACAACGTCCAGATTCAACACATTGGAATTTGGATGTAGGACAAGTAGTAGTCTCTGTAAAGCAGCATAAAAAGGAAATTATTTAAAATACATACTAATAAGAACGAAACCTATTTCCTATTTTATATTACATAATCAAACAACTTTAAAGTTCTGTCTAAATTATCAAACTAGTTGACAAAAAAAAGTGTGCCCAAATGTGGTAGTGATATGTCCAAATATAGTAGTGATATGACATCATCATGTCCATATATGGGCACATCACATTTTTTTGTCACAAAGAGTTTGATAGTGTAGACAGAGCTTAATACATACCACAGTCTATCTCATCGGATCCATCAGCACAATCACTTTCTCCGTCACAATTCCATGTGATTGGTACACAGTTTCCACTGTTACACATAAACTCATCCGGCGGACAAGTTTTACTCTCTGCAAACAAATTTTGTTTTTATGTAGAAATTAGAAATCATTAACAATGTCTACAGAGAAGGGAGAATAATATTAATAATAATGTACAATTTAAGATAGCGCAAAATGCAGAAGCGCTGAACAACCAACAGAAAGAAAAAAAAATGCCAAAAAGTTAATGTTGAAAGTGCAAATTTTAGGCCTTGAATTGAAATATATATTTATACTGAGTAACCTCTTCAGTCAATGACTGGTCTCCCAGAGGGCCCAGTTGGTGATCAGTGGCTGTGATGTACTAATACACCGGGGTAACCCCCTACTCGTCTCGAAAGATGTACTAGGTTCTTTAAAGTGCACACGAGCTAGATGTGTACACTGGACCTACGGTTTATAGTCCTTATCTGAGAAGACTCGTTCTACCACCAGAACCATGGAGTGAGTGAGCCTCGAACCCCTGCCGTTGTTATGGCTAGGTAATTACGGTTCCACTGTCTTAACCGCTCGGCCACTCACTCACTTGCCTCTAATATTGAAAATTTAAACCTTACAAAAGTAAGAATATATAAAAAGTAAAAATAATAATAAAATAATACATACGATTTTCACAATTGATTTCATCTGTTCCATTAACACAGTCAGCTTCTTGGTCACAGACCCATATATTTGGTATACATCGACCAGTAACAACACATTGGAAATGGTGAGATGAACAGGTTGGCGGTGCTGTAATAATTAATAGCAGAATTTAAAACTTTCACTATTATTATAAAATTGATATCACACAATCATTGTAATTATTTCTTTCTTTGAATAAATGTTGCTAACCCAAAATCAAATCAAAATAAATATGTAAAAATGAAATGTCAAGTTTTCCAACTTACGACAGTCCTGTTCATCCTCAGCTACGCCACCATCTTCACTAGGACAGTGGTCGATGCCATCACACTTGTAGGACAATGCTATGCATTTTGATGCCTTTTCACATTTCCATTGACTCGGCAAACATGTATGAGTATCTATAAACCGAAAATAGTTTTATTTATTTATTCTTTATGTGGTTAAAAACAGTAACATTTGACAATTGCATTATGCAAGTGAAGCAGAACAGATCTTTAATTAAAATAATGCCCCAGAATTTGTTAATAACTAAGAGATGCAACTGTCACAGAAATGTACATATTGAACTGTCTTTAAAAAAAATCATACAATTATGATTCATAAGAAAAAAGTATGATATATACAGTATATATTTTTTTTACCAAAAATGGATGTACTGTATTGCAATGCCTTTCAATATCAATTTTGACTAAAGGTTGCCTGATAATTCTAAATAATGTGTTTTTAATCAAATTTCTGCTTAATCAAATAGTGTTACTAAAATGGAGAATATTGAAACATACAGCAGTTAAGCTCATCTGATCCATCAGTGCAGTCATTGTCAGCATCACATAGAAAAGAAGGATTAATACACTGAGCATCGTCTGCTGTAGAACTGTTGCACTGAAACTGACCAGGTTGACAAAAAAATGGAGCTGCAATAAAAACAAACAAGTGGTAAAAACAACTCAAGTGTAACTGCAAGTCTTACAGGCATTGTATTGCTAAACATAATGATTATACATCTCTACCATGTACACATTTGCCTAGCATTATCAATGGTTGTTCAACTCATTCAATTTATTTAGTTATTAATAAACCAATTAGCAGCAAAACTGCTGAATTATAGAATTATTTAAAACACGTACATACAAAAATGTACAGAAAATAGCCTACAATCACAAGGAGACAGACTGTTGGTGAAAAACAATAAATGCTCCTGATAGGGTTTATGGTACTGTTGTTTGATGCTGTGTTTTTATTTTGAAGGCGCAATCTCTACTTACGACAATTGTCCGGTTCATCTGTTTTATCATTGCAATCATCTTCTCCATCACAGCGCCACCAATATGGAACACATTTATCATTTCCGCACGTGAACTGACTGGCTGAACAGTTAGATACACAATTAGCTTCATCACCAGCCAAGTAGAAGTTGTTGGGACAAGCACAAGTAAATTCCTCATTTTGTTTTAATAAACAAAGATTAGAGCATGGGCCACCATCTTCACATGGATTAAATGTACCTTTACAGATAATATATATTCACATTAGCTACATATAATGAACCATAGCCAAAATTAAGTACAGTAAAACATTGCAGTATTTGTTTCGGTAATTTTCAATGTTCTTACTTATTTATGTGTAAACTTAAATTGGTTGTAGATAGGATAGAAGCTGTTTCAGCTATATGGTCCATATTAGTATCATCGATCCATCATTTTATACAGATATCTAAAATTGTACTTCTTACCAAATAGTGTACATGAATTATTGTTGGTAATAAAAAAAAACTACAATATATTGCTCTTAATAATAATTTAAATCCATTCATTTGATACCTGAAATCTGTCTCAAGGGGTGAACGACATGCAGATCCATTGGTCTGTGACGGTTCGTAACCAACAGAGTCTGATTTAAACCAGAGTATTTGTGGGCTTTGGATATCGTCCGGTTTTCCCAATCGCTCCAATAAATCCAGTCTTCAAATAAGGTTATAGCAAATATGTGGGGACTGCTTTGTCTAATAATTGTCCTCCTTATAATACACAAATAAAAAATACATATTGAAAACATCGCTTTTGTGTAAGGCAATATTAATACAGTATATCTTTTTTGCTTACTTTCTTACAAAATACAAAATAAAATAAGATGCTTTACCTATTCTCTCCATCACTATTGGCCATTTCAATGCGATCTTCTCTGGCATCAGCCCAAAATATGTAATTAGTTGCATAATCAATGGTAAGACCATTTGGCCAGCCTAACTTGTATGTTACAATTTTCTGTACGTTTTCTCCATCCATGCCTAATACAAAGTAACATTTGCAAACAATTCATTAAGCTAGCCTTGATCCCAAAATTAATCAAGAAATGTTTGTCTATATAAACAAACCAAACATTACATACCTGCTTTTGCAATGTATGGATTTAAACCCCAATCTGTCCAGAACATTTCTCTGTGTGAAAAAAGTAAAGTAAAATATACAATTCTGCAATAAGTCTTAATATGGAAGAATTCAAATGTTGAATAAAATATCCCTTCTGGATAGGGCTGCCCAAAAGGATGGGGATGTGGGGATGTGGGGATGCCAGTAGCAGGGAGGGACAAAAGTCTTCATGAGCTTGAATAGTTAGGCACTTCCTCTGCTGATCTCCAGTTTGAGGGCATCTCTAAAGGGCATTTCAGCAACACCCACCCCCACTATACTGTATAATTTAAGGGCATCTCTATAAAGGGCATTTCAGCAACACCCACCCCCACTATACTGTATAATTTAAGGGCATCTCTAAAGGGCATTTCAGCAACACCCACCCTCACTATACTGTATAATTTAAGGACATCTCTAAAGGGCATTTCAGCAACACCCACCCTCACTATACTGTATAATTTAAGGGCATCTCTAAAGGGCATTTCAGCAACACCCACCCCCACTATACTGTATAATTTAAGGGCATCTCTAAAGGGCATTTCAGCAACACCAACCCTCACTATACTGTATAATTTAAGGGCATCTCTAAAGGGCATTTCAGCAACACCAACCCTCACTATACTGTATAATTTAAGGGCATCTCTAAAGGGCATTTCAGCAACACCCACCCTCACTATACTGTATAATTTAAGGGCATCTCTAAAGGGCATTTCAGCAACACCCACCCCCACTATACTGTATAATTAACCTTACCCTTTCATTGGATTAACAATAATAGCTCTTGGCTCGTCAAGGTCTTCACTAATTAGCGTCTTACGATATCGTCCATCTAATTTAGAAACCTCTATGACATCCAATCCCTTGTCACACCAATACAGATTACGCCCAATCCAATCAACAGCTAGTCCATCAGGATTCTTTACTCCTAGTGTGTGAATCCCCTAAACAAGTCAAATAAATGAAATTGTTACGACACACATGCATATATGTATTCAACAGAAATAAAATGACATTTTTGGTGGTTCTTAAAACAAACCCGAAATTGAAGTGAATAAAAACAGCTTGCCATTAACCTTCCTGTTCAATGAACAGCCCTGGCATGTTAGTATTATTTAATTTGATTTGATTTATTCTGATACCATACAAATACAGATAAAAATAACAATAGGTGATCATTTTATTCTAAATGATCACCTAACTAGAATTTAATTCGTCACTTTGACGAATTATAGGTGATCATTTTTATCATTTTACTGAAATAAATTTTTTTTAAACATGCACGTACGTTAACATACGATCAGAAAATGTTGATGTATACCATCCTATTATATTATTATAGTGCTGAGTTGTGCCTATATGCCATACAATATGTACAGATATACTGTATATCTATATACAGTGTAGCATAGGTGAAATTACGGGACACACATGTTCTAATTTTTTGGCATGATGATGTTATCAAACTAAACTTTAAGATGACAATTTCGAAAGATAATTAATTGAGCAAAAAAATTTAAGATTTTGAAAAAAATTTGGCACGTAGAAGCGCTGTGCGCGCTCTTTGAAATGTGTATAACTTTGACGAAAAATATGAAAAAACTACTTTTTCACTTCAACTGGCCATATGTTAACGTCACAACATCCGATAGGCTAAATTTTTATATGAATTAATATCTACATTTCATCAGCTTTCATAGTAAATTATAATCCTCAAGGTAACCTTCAATTCTGAAGAGCTGTAAGATATTCAAATTTACTGCGAAGGTGAAATTACACGGCCTACGTTATTCAAGTTTTTACACGTGATGACGTCATTAAAATGAAAATAGTGTCAACTCATGATAAAGATAATTAATTAAGCAAGCTCATACTGAAATTTGTGCGAAATTCGAGAACACATAACCAAGATGCGCTCTGTTGAATGTGATAATCTACACAAAAAGATAACAAATCCTAATTTTTAAATTCAAGTGGCCATTTGATGACGTCAAAACATTTTGTACGTAAAATGTGTACATAAATTCATATCTACAACTCAATGGCTTCCAGAATAAGTTAAAAAAATCGGGGGTCATCTTGCATTCTGAAGAATTATTTTCATTTTAAAAAAGACCTATTTTTCACCCTTTTCAGAACTTGTGTAAAATTAATGTGCGCATTTTGTCATTTTTAACGTGCTCGTATAGCGTTATTTTAAGTCGGAACTGACTCAAATTTGGTGAATGTACTAAGGATGGTGAGTAGAAGGAGATTTGTAAAAAAAAATCACATTTTTTACGCTTTTTAAGTATCGCGCGCGCAAAATTTTTTTTTGCGCAGTAATTCATGCTCTAAATTGATCAAAACTTAATTTTGAGCGTTTTAAATTTTTAACGCGCGATTTCACGCGCATGACCCTACGTGCGCGTGCGTTTTTATTTGCTAATATTTTACCCTTGGCCTGAAGTTTACGTGTAGTGAATTTCATTAATATGTGATAATGAATTATGGAGATATGATTGATAATGTGATTTCGCAAAATGGCGTATAAATGACGTCACGGATGAGTGATCACGCTGGAAAGCTTATTAGGATTAAGTTATATTATTTGAAAGATATTCTGAAATTTTGGTAATCATTGACATTAAACTTATTGAGATAATTGTTACACAAAATAGTGTACAGAAACAATAAAAAGAAAAAAAATAATAAAGATTTCATACAATAACAATAGGTGATCATTTTATTCTAAATGATCACCTAACTAACACAAATTTAAATCATTTTGTATGGTACTAGGGATAGCCCTCTAAATACCCAAAAGGGGATTTACATCCTGAGGTCAGGAAGAAGATATTACAAAATGCCTTTTTTAAATTTAATTTTAAATTACCTCTTTGTTATTTCCATCCATGTCCATCCGACTTATCATACTGCCCTGCTGAGTAACATCAGACCAATACAGTTTTTGTTCCTGCCAATCAAAATCTAAAGCTACTACGTTTGAGAACTGCAACTGTTGCGATACGCGGGTATAGGTTTGGCCGTGTACGTCAATCTTGCGTATCAGGTATCGGTTAGAAAAGTAAATCATTGGCTTGACCCCTGTAGAAACATCAACAGATAAGAAACATTGCATTAACAAAACCAAAAAAACAATCATAGTGTTGTCTATTCCCTGTACACTGATGTGGTCTAGTGTTGTCTATTCCCTGTGCACTGATGTTGTCTAGTGTTGTCTATTCCCTGTGCACTGATGTTGTCTAGTGTTGTCTATTCCCTGTGCACTGATGTTGCCTAGTGTTGTCTATTCCCTGTGCACTGATGTTGTCTAGTGTTGTCTATTCCCTGTGCACTGATGTTGTCTATTCCCTGTGCACTGATGTTGTCTAGTGTTGTCTATTCCCTGTGCACTGATGTTGTCTAATGTTGTCTATTCCCTGTGCACTGATGTTGTCTAGTGTTGTCTATTCCCTGTGCACTGATGTTGTCTAGTGTTGTCTCATCTCAACTCATTATTACATAATAGTATTACTAAATATAAACTGCTTACCTGAATCTGCCTTACACCTCCTTTTATCTGGCTCCAGGATATAATTTGGAGCACATGCACAACGGAAACCACCAACTGTGTTGAAACATTGCTGAGAGCAAGGATACGATGTTGTACATTCATCCACATCTGAAGAAGTTAAAGATATTGAATGTCTCTTAAAAACATATCATTCACATTATCAGGTGAAATTACACTTTTGTACACATGTATGTATACAACAGGATTGAAACATCACTACATTACCCTGTGATAGTCAGGTAAACTATTATTAAATAACCCCTACCTTCACATGAATGTCTGTCGTCTGTAAGTTGGTAGCCTGTGTCACAATAACATTCATATCCTTGTAATGTATCTCTACACTGCTGTTCACATGGAGATGTCTCTCCACATTCAGTAGTATCTAACAAATGCAAGACATTTAGTTACTTTCAAGGATGGTTTTTGGTCAATGACTGGTCAATATAATTAACCAGGACTGTTTTATTTTATGATTATATATGTTCACAATGTAAGATCACTACTTACTGCAGTTGATTTCATCTGATCCATCTTTACAGTCAAATTTTCCATTACAAACATATGATAAAGCTATGCATTTATGATCATCGGTGCAACAGAATTGATTGCTAGGGGTTTCTGTAACTAAATCAAAGATTGAAACAAAACCGTGAAAGACAATATTCAAATCGTTTGTGTTGAATATGTACTGAAAATAATCTACAAACTATTACCACAGCCTTCTTCATCCGAGTTGTCATGACAATCATTGGCTCCATCACATTTCCAACCAATAGCAACACACCTCTGGTTATTACAAGTAAATTCTTCATCTGTACATTCGGTATATACTGTAAACAAAAAAATACATCAGACTTTGTTGATTTACAGATTTAATTATTGACTTTAATAGTATTTAAGGGAAATATCTCACTTATGTGTGATCAGCTATGAGCGCTCACTGGGTAAACACAGGGGCCCCGGGGCTTATGGGGGTCCTGAGCAGTGGCCAGAGAAAAAACAGGCATTAAATATATTGAAAATGCTAAAAGCACCCGAGACATACAGAGTTAGAGGGTTCCTAAACCAGGGGCCTTAGGCCTGCACGTTACGCTATTGTGTGCGATTGGTGACACGGCCACTGGTAAGTTTTTTTCTACTTAGGCAAGACCACCCAGTCATAATTATTTTACGTAGCACCCACTTAATGGTATCTTCCTTTTTACTTCTTATAGCAACAATACCACTGAATGCTATTTATCTAACTTTTCACTTGTTATAGCAACAATACCACTGAATGCTATTTATCTAACTTTTCACTTGTTATAGCAACAATACCACTGAATGCTATTTATCTAACTTTTCACTTGTTATAGCAACAATACCACTGAATGCTATTTATCTAACTTTTCACTTGTTATAGCAACAATACCACTGAATGCTATTTATCTAACTTTTCACTTGTTATAGCAACAATACCACTGAATGCTATTTATCTAACTTTTCACTTGTTATAGCAACAATACCACTGAATGCTATTTATCTAACTTTTCACTTGTTATAGCAACAATACCACTGAATGCTATTTATCAAACTTTTTACTTGTTATAGCAACAATACCACTGAATGCTATTTATCTAACTTTTTACTTGTTATAGCAACTTACCACATTCAGCATACTCATCACTGTTGTCACCGCAATCATCCTCATGGTCACATTTCCAAGATTCTTGAATACATCGTTTGTTATCACAAGCAAATTCACCATCATAACATGTAGTAGCCGCTGAAATAAAAATAAAAAATGAAAGTTAAACAAATGAATGACATTTTCACACTACAGTTTCATGAACGTGATAACAATCACTCCTTAATCATTGTGTAAAACAGTCTGTAGTGTGCAAATAAAATGTGGAAATTTTCATTTATTTTTTTTATTTACCTTGCGCTGTTTTGTATCGAGCACTTTTGTTAATACCTTGCATCAAGCCAAAAACACAGATTATTATAATAATAGTTTTGACACAAGGCTGACTTTAAACAAGTAAAAATTGCCAAGGAAAGGGAAGACATCAGGTGTTACATACCACAACCACGGACAGGGAACTCATCAGTACCATTTTCACAATCAACATCGCCATCACAAACCCAGCTCAATGGAATACAAATGTTAGACCCTTCGCACATAAACTTTTCTGGATCGCAAGTCTTAGAATCTGAAGATAACAAATAATATAACTAAACTTACTTTTCCCAGTCATAAACTGAAACTAAATAAACATATTTTAAAACATTCATATTCATGTCCGTCTTTATATGAAAATTCTGATTCTTATTAAATATATTACTAATTACCACAATGATCGCCCTCATCTGATTGGTCTCCGCAATCATTATCATCGTCACATCTCCACCCCTCAGGAATACATCTACCACTGGTGCATTGGAACTGATCTTGTAGACAAGTGTATTCTGAAAATAAAACACAAATTACCTCCATAAAAATAAGTTGATTAAAAATGATAGGTATTAAAACTTGTTTATAAAATATCATTACATTAGACATGATACTACATATTCCGTTTCACAACAACATACTATGCTGGCATTATTCTCTTGTTCACCGTGTAGGGTAGAGAGTATGCAAAGTGGACTACTGAATTTCTTTATTAATATAATACACTGTCATTATTCTTTTGTTCATCGTTTAGTGTACAGAGTATGTCTGATAGCACCACAATCACTTACCACATGAGTCTTGTTCATCTTCACCATCTGCACAATCATTATCCTGGTCACATTTCCATGACATTGGGATACATCGTCCTGATTGGGTACATGTAAAGAATCCCTCTTCGCATGAAGTAGTCTTGGGCGTTGGTTGACCTTTACAATTAATAATAGAATTTTGTTTTATGAAAATTTGTCCAAAGCTTATCTAGCAAAAACAAAATCTGGCCATTTATGAAGTTAAAATAAAGTTAAAATATAATGCTAAGCAGCCTAGACTTACATTGGGCTTCATCACTATTATCTCCACAATCATTTTCTCCGTCACATTCCCAGGTAGGCAAATAACAGAGAGTAGTGTTTGCACATTCATTTAGAACCATTCCTTCTGGTAAAGGCACTACTAGGCGATTTAATGCAAATAAGCCACAATCTGTAGGAGCTGAGAACAACATGTATAAAGTATGAAAGTCAAAAATCGTTTTAATATCACTCATAGGGTGATGTCAAGTGTCAATAACATGTTAATTTTATGCAAATTAATGCAGCCATTATACAAAAATCAAGTTTAATTCATTCTTTCCGAATAGTACAAAAAGAAGTCATGCTTGTCAGTTTGGATACCAAGTAAAGGTAATAGTACAAAAAGAAGTCATGCTTGTCAGTTTGGATACCAAGTAAAGGTTTTGGTAGATTTCTTATAATTAAACAGAGGTTTCTAGTGAAATGTTCTGTAGTAATATAGAGTGTCAAGAAAAGCCAAATTAAGTCTAGGCTTTAAAATAACCTCTGGGGTGGTATAATGCATAATTACAACCAGGACAATCTCTCATATAAAATACTATATAATCATATTCTTCCATTAGAATAAATGTGTAGTCCACGATATAACTGTCTAACAAGAATATTTCAATAATTTAGTTTATTAAATTCAAATAAAAAAACTTACGACAACCCATTTCATCACCAGCATCCTCGCAATCAATACGGAAATCACAAAGACGAGAACCATCAATACAACTTCTGTCTGTACACTGAAATTCCTCTGCAGTACACGACACTAAAGAATCAAATAAAACATACTGGTGAGCTGATCCTGTTTTAGAAAGTGACATTTAACATAGCTTAAGTGTTAATATCCAATTGGAGGGGCCAGTAAAGGACACTGGTCTTCAATTGGAGGAATCAATAATTGAAAATAGGAAGTGAAATGAATATTTAATACTTACAGCAGTCAAGTTCATCTGATCCATCTCTGCAATCGTTAATTCCATTACAACGATTTTTTGACAAAATGCAACCACCACTGCGGCAAGTAAAATATCCCTGCCTGCAAACTCTCATCGCTAAAAAAGCAAAATATATATTTATATATAATCCATTAATCCTTTCTAGGTTATCATTTCACTATACAAATTTTAGTAGCAAAAGATTATAACTTACAGCAATAATTTTCATCTTCATCAGATCCATCAGGACAATTTTTTAATCCATTGCAACTCGCTTCATAGTCCACACATGCACCGTCATGACACGCAAAAGACCCATTGGCACATGATACAGTTTTATCTGTAAATTACAATGTGAACAGCCTTTAAAAATGTGGTAACAATTCAAAAACAGATTGTAATTACAAATACAATTGAAGTAAATCATGACATTTTCTTTAAATAAGTCAACAAAATTTCATTTGTTATGATGTACATCCTAAGTATATGATATACTTTTGGAGATTTGATTGAAAGCAATAGCATGCCTTTAGGGCACAACAGTTTTTGATGACCAAACATTATAGCATGATGTTTGTACATATCTATACCGTAACTATATAAATGTCATGTATCAATGTTATGCTGTGTGTGAATAAATTGAACTTACTAATACATCTGTATGTATCAGACACAATCTGATTGGCTGGACATGAACACAGGACAAGTCCATACTCATCTGTATTGCAAGTATATTCACATCCTCCATTATTAATGTTGCAAGGCCAAAGTAAGCCTAGTAAAATCAAACAAAAACATTATGAATGCAATTCTATTATTAATTGTAATATAATAACACATTAAAACCAATTGACAAGTGACTAAAGCTCTGTCTACACTATCAAAATGACTATTTTATATCACCATATTTTGGGCATCACTACAATTTTTGGGAACATCACACTTTTTTTGTCAAAATAGTTTGATAGTGTAGACAAAGCTTAAGAAACTAATAACCAATACTTTGTAAACTTATTATAAAGCAGTGGTATTGTACTGCTGTATTTGAACAGTAAATAAAGCAGAATGCCTACAATTGTGTAATTACCATTGATTAAATTTATAATGAAATATACATACACTTATCTGTATCGTTGAACGCAACTGCTATTCCCATTGGTTGTTGGGGTAGCTGCTTACGCACGACCACAAGGTCAGCACCAGTGAATTTGTTGACACGTACTACAGAACGGCGCACCCAATCTGTCCAGTAAAGATAGTTTTCGTGCACTACAAGTCCAAATGGATGTACTGGGTCAGAGGTTAAGACTACCTGTAAGTTTATAATAAAATAAATGTAAGCATGACAACAAATATGTTACAGAATTACAGAAAGTCAAAGAAATATTTCAATCTTTTTATAGTAGAACTGTACAAATACAAGAAAACAATAGTGATTGGAAGACAAACATGATACCTTTATGGCTATTTGTAATTAAACTGCCTACATGTCTATTTACACTTTTATGCCTATTTGTACTTACATGTCTATTTGTACCATCAAAATTACACCTCTCTATCTTGTCAATGCGAGCATCCGCCCAATACAGTTTTTGAGCAGAGTGGTCAATGGTTATTGAATTAGGAGTTCGTATATTGTCCGTAATAATGCTATGAGTGTTTAAACCATTGGTATGGGATTTCATGATACTTGGTGCATTCTCATTCCAGTTTGTCCAGAACAAATACCTGACAAATAAACAATTGTCGTTGTTAGAATTTGTTTATTTAAACAAAATATTGATTGATTGAGTCTTGAGTTTTTTTATTTTAGTAATTTATCATTACATATTATTACCATTGTATAATTATAAATAAATGTAACATGAACAAAACATAACTGACAAAATATTCTTTTTAAAAATAGAAATATTGTTTTGTTAAACAATTAGTGTAACCAGGCAAAACTCAACTAATTGGTACAATGTTATTTCTTTACTTTGTGCTTATATTGAGAATAGTGCCTAATTTGAAAACAACTTACTGAGTACATGGATCTACTACAATTCCTCTGGGTCTATCTTGTGAGGATAGTTGAACAATGATTTCTGGATCACTGTTGGACCTCACACGATTAATAGATGAATTACTATAACTTGTCCAATAAATCTCCTGAAATATTGGGTCATAGGTCAGACCTTCAGCTGAACCAACACCTAATAACATATTGAAGATATTCGATTTTTCATTGAGTTATAATGGCAAGGAAACAATGATAAATTGTAAAGATGAAAAACCTTAATGCTCTGTCTACACTATCAAACTTTATGTGACAAAAAAAATGTGATGTGCCTATATATGGGCACTAACATATTTAAGCATATCACTACCACATAACATCAAACTTTGTCAAACTAGTTTGATAGTGTAGACAGAGCTTTAGAAGAAAGCTACAGTGTAAACCTTCACCTTCTACAACGGTCTTATGTCCAGTTCCATTAAACATAATTTGTTCAATGTTGCCACGTTGTATGTCAGAGTAAAATATCAGTTGTTTATTGAAGTCCACAGCAAGACTGACAGCATTCTTAACATAGTCATTTTGTATTGGTTCCCAGGCGTTTTGGTACACATTGCTATTGTTTGCCATGCTCAGAGTACGCAGCATATTGCGTTCAGAATAAACAATAAAAGCATTGTAATCTGCACATGAAAAGAAAAAGAAATATTTTATTTATTGGAAAGTATATCTTATGTTGATAAATGTGTGATATGATTTTTATTTATTTATTTTTTATTTAACCTTATTTATAGAGGGTGACCCTAAACAGCGTATGCTGACAATCAAGGGGACTCATGATGATTTATGATAAGTGCCTTATAGGTCGTGAAACATCGCTGCTACTACAAGTAAGTCTAGTTGACTAGATTTGATTGTTATCCAAACTTAATACTACCTAGATGGATAACAATATTCATACCCAATATATTGACAACTAAATTCTATAAAATATACCTTCAAATGATATATCCAAATATGCTGATATAATTCAAATCAAGATATTTTAATTTAACAATAAAGAATTGATAATATAAAGTTTTACGTGGCAAGAATAAAATTTAGGTTAATAATGGTCATTGTAAAAAATGGTACCTACTTCACTATATAAAATGGTACCTACTTCACTATATAAAATGGTACCTACTTCACTATATAAAATGGTACCTACTTCACCATATAAAATGGTACCTACTTCACCATATAAAATGGTACCTACTTCACCATATAAAATGGTACCTACTTCACCATATAAAATGGTACCTACTTCACCATATAAAATGGTACCTACTTCACCATATAAAATGGTACCTACTTCACCATATAAAATGGTACCTACTTCACCATATAAAATGGTACCTACTTCACCATATAAAATGGTACCTACTTCACCATACAAAATGGTACCTACTTCACCATGTAAAATGGTACCTACTTCACCATGTAACATGGTACCTACTTCACCATGTAACATGGTACCTACTTCACCATGTAACATGGTACCTACTTCACCATGTAAAATGGTACCTACTTCACCATGTAAAATGGTACCTACTTCACCATGTAAAATGGTACCTACTTCACTATGTAAAATGGTACCTACTTCACTATGTAAAATGGTACCTACTTCACTATGTAAAATGGTACCTACTTCACTATGTAAAATGGTACCTACTTCACTATATAAAATGGTACCTACTTCACTATATAAAATGGTACCTACTTCACCATATAAAATGGTACCTACTTCACCATATAAAATGGTACCTACTTCACCATATAAAATGGTACCTACTTCACCATATAAAATGGTACCTACTTCACCATATAAAATGGTACCTACTTCACCATATAAAATGGTACCTACTTCACCATATATAATGGTACCTACTTCACCATATATAATGGTACCTACTTCACTATGTAACATGGTACCTACTTCACTATGTAACATGGTACCTACTTCACTATGTAACATGGTACCTACTTCACTATGTAACATGGTACCTACTTCACTATATAAAATGGTACCTACTTCACTATATAAAATGGTACCTACTTCACTATGTAAAATGGTACCTACTTCACTATGTAAAATGGTACCTACTTCACCATGTAAAATGGTACCTACTTCACCATGTAAAATGGTACCTACTTCACCATGTAAAATGGTACCTACTTCACCATATAAAATGGTACCTACTTCACCATATAAAATGGTACCTACTTCACCATATAAAATGGTACCTACTTCACCATATAAAATGGTACCTACTTCACCATATAAAATGGTACCTACTTCACCATATAAAATGGTACCTACTTCACCATGTAAAATGGTACCTACTTCACCATGTAAAATGGTACCTACTTCACCATGTAAAATGGTACCTACTTCACCATGTAAAATGGTACCTACTTCACCATGTAAAATGGTACCTACTTCACCATGTAAAATGGTACCTACTTCACCATGTAAAATGGTACCTACTTCACCATATAAAATGGTACCTACTTCACCATATAAAATGGTACCTACTTCACCATATAAAATGGTACCTACTTCACCATATAAAATGGTACCTACTTCACCATATAAAATGGTACCTACTTCACCATATAAAATGGTACCTACTTCACCATGTATAATGGTACCTACTTCACCATGTATAATGGTACCTACTTCACCATGTAAAATGGTACCTACTTCACCATGTAAAATGGTACCTACTTCACTATGTAACATGGTACCTACTTCACTATGTAAAATGGTACCTACTTCACTATGTAAAATGGTACCTACTTCACTATGTAACATGGTACCTACTTCACCATATAAAATGGTACCTACTTCACCATATAAAATGGTACCTACTTCACCATATAAAATGGTACCTACTTCACCATATAAAATGGTACCTACTTCACCATATAAAATGGTACCTACTTCACCATATAAAATGGTACCTACTTCACCATATAAAATGGTACCTACTTCACCATATAAAATGGTACCTACTTCACCATATAAAATGGTACCTACTTCACCATATAAAATGGTACCTACTTCACCATATAAAATGGTACCTACTTCACCATATAAAATGGTACCTACTTCACCATGTAAAATGGTACCTACTTCACTATATAAAATGGTACCTACTTCGCTATATAAAATGGTACCTACTTCGCTATGTAAAATGGTACCTACTTCGCTATGTAAAATGGTACCTACTTCGCTATGTAAAATGGTACCTACTTCACTATGTAAAATGGTACCTACTTCACTATGTAAAATGGTACCTACTTCACTATGTAAAATGGTACCTACTTCACTATGTAAAATGGTACCTACTTCACTATGTAAAATGGTACCTACTTCACTATGTAAAATGGTACCTACTTCACTATGTAAAATGGTACCTACTTCACCATATAAAATGGTACCTACTTCACTATGTAAAATGGTACCTACTTCACCATATAAAATGGTACCTACTTCACCATATAAAATGGTACCTACTTCACCATATAAAATGGTACCTACTTCACCATATAAAATGGTACCTACTTCACCATATAAAATGGTACCTACTTCACCATATAAAATGGTACCTACTTCACCATGTAAAATGGTACCTACTTCACCATGTAAAATGGTACCTACTTCACCATATAAAATGGTACCTACTTCACCATGTAAAATGGTACCTACTTCACCATATAAAATGGTACCTACTTCACCATATATAATGGTACCTACTTCACTATGTAAAATGGTACCTACTTCACCATGTAAAATGGTACCTACTTCACCATGTAAAATGGTACCTACTTCACTATGTAAAATGGTACCTACTTCACTATGTAAAATGGTACCTACTTCACTATGTAAAATGGTACCTACTTCACTATATAAAATGGTACCTACTTCACTATATAAAATGGTACCTACTTCACTATATAAAATGGTACCTACTTCACTATGTAAAATGGTACCTACTTCACTATGTAAAATGGTACCTACTTCACTATGTAAAATGGTACCTACTTCACTATGTAAAATGGTACCTACTTCACCATATAAAATGGTACCTACTTCACCATATAAAATGGTACCTACTTCACCATATAAAATGGTACCTACTTCACCATATAAAATGGTACCTACTTCACCATATAAAATGGTACCTACTTCACCATATAAAATGGTACCTACTTCACCATATAAAATGGTACCTACTTCACCATATATAATGGTACCTACTTCACCATATAAAATGGTACCTACTTCACTACATAACATGGTACCTACTTCACTATATAAAATGGTACCTACTTCACTATGTAAAATGGTACCTACTTCACCATATAAAATGGTACCTACTTCACCATATAAAATGGTACCTACTTCACCATATAAAATGGTACCTACTTCACCATATAACATGGTACCTACTTCACCATATAAAATGGTACCTACTTCACCATATAAAATGGTACCTACTTCACCATATAAAATGGTACCTACTTCACTATATAACATGGTACCTACTTCACTATGTAAAATGGTACCTACTTCACTATGTAAAATGGTACCTACTTCACTATATATAATGGTACCTACTTCACTATATAAAATGGTACCTACTTCACTATATATAATGGTACCTACTTCACTATATAAAATGGTACCTACTTCACTATATATAATGGTACCTACTTCACTATATAAAATGGTACCTACTTCACTATATAAAATCATATAATGTAGAATTGTATATACCAAAGTAGACATGTACCATTGTTTGTCATTCTTATTCACAAATAATAAATATTGCTAATTTTAAGTATTCTTAATTCTTACTTCTGCAAGTTTTTCCATCTTCATTGAGAAGACCATAAGCACATGCACATTTTAGTTTATTGTTGCCAGTATAGAAACACAACTGTTCACATGGATTACCATCAGCTGCACATAAATTTGTACCTTTATAAAACAAAAATAATAGTTCAATGATTTATATTTTATATTTACTGAATAAACAAAAATCATCTTGTTCAGAGCTTAAAGCTTGGTTCCCACTAGGACGTAACGCAAGGGCGTAAACGCAACACAAACATGTTGACCAATGAAAAATGACAGTTGTGATTGATTAACTCAATTACGTTGTGTTACGTCCTTGGGTTGCGTCTCTAGTGGAAACCACGCATTACACGTGTTAAAATGTATTGCTGCATTCTCTTGAGCTATGACCAGTTTATCTAAGGGAGCTAGACATAAAATAAAGAGATTACGGTATTTGAATGTATTGCTGCATTCTCTTGAGCTATGACCAGTTTATCTAAGGGAGCTAGACATAAAATAAAGAGATTACGGTATTTGAATGTATTGCTGCATTCTCTTGAGCTATGACCAGTTTATCTAAGGGAGCTAGACATAAAATAAAGAGATTATTTGATTTCTTGCTATATTTATTTGATGTTGACAGTAGTTGATTAGATAGTTAAACTTACCTTGTTGTTTACTTTCATGAAATGCATGGATATCTTTAATCTGTATACCAATATTACTCAGTAAAGTTGTAGTATTATCTCCATTTATCTTTTTGGCACTTCTGATTGACCCTCCATTAAAAGTTCTGGAAAACATTTACACATATTTTAGGTATAATAGCAATGTTATCAAGAAAAAAATGTTAATAAAATACCATTAAAAAAAAATTGAGTCAAAAACACCAGTTTAAGTTCAGTAAATAATATGTCTAATATAGAGACAATGGAAAATAAGTGAAAGGGAACCAAATGATATACTCATTTTAGTCTATTCATTCAAAGGCTAAATTAATTAATAACTGAAGTATACCTGTCAGTCCAGTACATCATATCTCCTAGAATAGTGATAGAGAATGGATCCAGCAGGCCTGAATCTATAAAAGGATGTCGATCTGTACCATCAATCTTTATTCTTTCAATTCTGTTCAGCTGTGCTTCACACCAATAAATATAATCCTCTTCATAATCAATTGTTATGCCATTTGGCCAAGATATAGTTGTGTTTACAAGTACCATACGCTCAGTGCCTGCCAGAGTGCTTCTCTCTATCTTGGCATTTCTACCCCAGTCTGACCAAAACAGCAATCTAAAAATAGAGCAAATATATTATAGTGCAAAAGTATAGTTAGAAAACAAAATCTCAATACATCCATCTTCAAATCACATCCACATTGATACTGTTCTTGTTTCCAAAAATAGTAAACTTGTAATGACATTCTGTTTATGGACTTACCCCTTTTGTGGATAGACTGCAATTGATCGTGGCTTCTCTAAATCATCTGATATCAAAACATAGCGATATGACCCATTGAAATCAGCAACCTCAATAAGGTCAAGTTGCTGATCTGTCCAGTAAATATTTCCTACAAAATAAATTTAATATTATTTAGAATCTAATGTCAGATTATTAGCATTCAGTGTAGCATCCACATGGAAGGAACAGCTTAATGTTCTATCCAAAGGATGAGGTAATTGGAAGTATTCTTATGCCTTTTCATGTCAGTCCTTATCAGTATGGGATCTACCTCCTCTATAGGAGACAGTTTCAAACCATTTAATAAAATGTAATGACACATTCAGGGGTCCCAAGTCTACCGCTACTCGCGGTAGTCTACCGCTTTTAGTACCCATCTACCGCGCTACCGCTATCTCGACGTTTTCTACCGCATTTTGATTTTTTTACCGCATTTTCAAATTTCCCCATATTTTTGGCCAAATTGATTTACGGTTACACCCAGGCTCAGCCCAGGTCAACAATAGTCAATACAAAAGTGAGGCAGGATGTTGAAACAATGTCTATTCATGTAGTCTCCGTGGTCTATTATTGTATTTTTATTTGTATGCACTGCCTTTGTTAAACCGTAACAATAATATAAACATGCACGGTACTACACGCCGGACGTAGAAAAAAAAAGAAGCGTGCAACCAACCGTGAATCAATCACGTGGTAACCGGAATACGCGATTATCAATTTTGGGAGGATTCAAGTTTTAACTAAATAAACGCTTTGATTACACAGTGGTTGAGACACGTTTTTAATAGTTATTACATTTTCAAACACCCTCATAATTAATGGACTCTACCAATGTTGATCCGCTGCAAAGAACAACAGATCGCACATCGCACGAGGTTGTTGAGGCGGTGTTTTATTTGGTTTTAATGTACGATCCGATAATACGAACATGTTAAAATGATTTAAAAGGCATATGGATTTGCCAAGCAAGTAGGCCTACGTTTAATAAAAATTTACCTAAGATTGTCGTAAGCTCTTTTGTTCAAACTTGTTATTTATATTGCAATAATCCACCCGTTCCGGCATGCACGCTAGGCCTCTATTCTGTTCTAGCCTATGCCTACTCATCGATCGGTCGATGGTGGGGAATTTCCCAGCGATAAGAAATCGGCGAAATAGCTCATAAACGGCCTACATTTTAATGTTATATCTTTAATGCCAGTGTAATTACGTATGGATAAAACAATATAAAACTCAATGTTTTTCATCTGAAATAATATGTTAACTCGCGTAATGTAGCATAAGACGGATTCGGAATAGTTTATTTCGATTGTTTTTGGGTTTTAAACTGGTGGTAGCTAGCTAGGGCCTAGTAGTAGAAGCCCTAGGCCTATGCTAGGCCTGTGCCTAAAAAAAATGAGTAAATTCTATTGAGCAATACTATCATGTGTAAATATTGTACATTATGTAATTAAGTTAAATTATTTTATATACTGAATTTTAGTTAAAATACAGTATATATTTTTTTAATTCTTTGTACTGAGGATGTGTCCATAAAAAAAATAAGAATGTAAAAATAATGATGGATAAACCTATGTAAAAATTAAACCAACTTATGTGTAAATATTGTATATACTGTATATGTAACATATTTAGTTAATTAGGAGACGTAAACGACACGCGTGTTGATTTTCAATTTCCCGCGCGTTGACTTTCGACGCCCTGACGAATTGAATGTGGTTCACGACAAAATCTCCTGCGAATGGACTTTCCCAAGTTGGGACCTCTGCACATTACATACACATTGTCAAGGAGTGACAATGGACACAAAAAAGCAACAAACATAAAAATATCAATCAAATATTTTCAATCAAATATTATCAAACAAACAAACATTGACAATAAACAAACAAATATTTCATATCTTTCTTTAATGAAATGTGATCACTTACCAGATATCCAATCATAAGCAATACCTTCTACACGTCCCAATCCATCGCTGATAATACTCTGACGATCCGATAGATCTCTTTTAATGCGCCTGATTCGACTTGCTTGTGTATCAACCCAGTAGATATAATCATTTTCTGTAATAGTATAATTCAAATAAGTTAATTGCTTTTGTGTTAATCACATGAACTAAAAAAGGGTCACATGACAAAATACATCATGTCAACTCTTTATCACAGCAACTTAAGACGTTGTTGTTTTATTGGTTAAATATCATAGTGTAACATTAGGAAAATACAAATCTGGTTTTCAAAAAATATAATACAACTTACTATAGTCAAAATCAATAGACACACTCAACGCTGTACCAGTAATAGGAGTAAGTGCTTGCTCAAATGTGTCATTCAATGTTAATCCTTGTATACTGCTGTCCACAGAGTATAACAGAAACGATCTAATACCTGTAAACACAAGAATAACATACAGTTGATTTAGAATACATATTGCAAATATCTACTAAATTGCTTTATAGATGACAATGCAATAGATCCTTAGGTAGAGATCATTTTAATCATAAAACTAAAATCTATGACATATTAATGTGAAAAACCTGTATATTCTTACTTATTCCTACCACACAACTAAAAGGCTGTAATTTGACAATTTGTATTATGATTCTACTATGGTACAAAACATATCTAAAAATTGTATCTTGTACAGTATCTTGTATAGAATAGAAATGGGAAAGTGTATGCAGGAAAAACATTTCAATCAATCCATTCGAAGCCTTAATTAATAATAATTGGTTATCCGCAACGAAGTTGCTGGATAACCCCTTGTGATTGTACGAAATCATATTCTTCTTTTTTTTTTTATTCTTCTTTCTTTCTGTAATATTTTGTGTTACGCGTATCTCTAAAACTTGCAAACATAACGTTTCGTAACTTTCTCAACATATCCCCATTCACGTGAAGTTGTGCAGCGAAGGTTTTCACGACGTTTGCAATTGCGCAACGTGACTTTCGCGCGTTTTTATGAATTTCGCGTATTTAACATAGGTCAAAAACCAAATAAGATGTTTAATTGAAACTTAGCAAAAGTTTAATTTATATCATGCGCTAACTTTCTATGGATTAAAAATTGCATGTAACATTAGAAAGTGTGCGCATAAACGGCGTTTGAAAATTTAAAATGCTTCAAATCAATGCGATGTGGAGTGCAACCGACTTTGGTATCAGAGGTACCGGGTTCGAATCCCGTCACGGGAAACCAATTACATAAAATGATTTATTTGGTTATTACACCGAAAGAGCAGTTTTAGTTTTGAATAGGATACTTTTTGGAAAAGTCATAACTGAAAAGTACTTGAATGCGCAAGATACGTTTTGTTGCGGGCGGATAACCAAACTCGTCCTCAAGTGACGAGTTCCATGTCTAGTTAATAATTAGTACTTACCAATACAACTTATCTGATCTGCATCCAACACATATCCTGTTGTACATAAACAAGTCTTGGTGCTCTCTGATATTGGTAGACACATCTGTTGACACGTGGAGTTAGTACAAGCATTTGTTGTAGCTATGTGGGACAAAAAACAACATTCTAGGCTAGAAAACATACATTTCAATTTGTATCAACATATTTGATTCCAAAGCCAAGGCAACACTTGTATACCAGATTCTCTGATAACTCTTAAATACTAGAGAACTCCAAAAGAACAGCAAATTGTCCGGTTTTACCATACTTAAATTTTAAATGAAAAATAAACATAATTGCAACACACCTGTTTGTGCTTTTGGATCATAAACTAACAACTCTTTAATATCAGCATAATCCTCCTTAATAGTTGTTACTGTCTTTTCTTCAGTAAATGTTACAGAAAAGATACTGCTTGAGTTATCAGCCCAATACAAGTGATCCTTGTGAGCAGCAAGAGCAATAGGATCATTACTAACACTGTAAAAGATGGACTGTTCTGTACTTTGTAGATTATACATTCCAATTTGTCCACTATCAGCCCAGTATAATGTATTTCCATCTGTACTTAAAACAATACCTGAAAAATAAAATAACACAATACAATGTTTTAAAACATGTGCTGCAATTAAATGTTAAGATACTACTGCATTTAATCCCCATTGGAGTAATTAGTAGGATAGTAGTATTTTAAGAAGTTCAAGTTGGTTGGGTCTAACTTTCAGGCAACAAAGGTGTTCTCATTTATATATTTCCGCATTGTTGCTGGACGATTTAGAAATTCTTTCCTTGGGCTTAGAAATTAATAAATTAAAGATACTTAAACAATAGAAATTACTTTTTGCTTTGTTAAGGTTGTTTATAGGTAGTGTAACAACTTGTGTTCCATTCATAGTTGACTGTTTAATTGTTCCGTTGTTTATCCAGTACATTAGTCTGTGGAAATAATATGGGACACATAATATAACTGATGTATGTTTCATGAACACTACAGGAATGTCATGTTACAGTACTGTATATTCCTATCCCTAAATTAAATTTTGTGTGTGACATTTAGATAGAATGTAGAGCCTATTTACACCTACAGATGCTTTCATATTATACATGACATACAACTCTTTAGGTCACTTTCGATTGTAGTCATAACTACTCAAGTCTGAAGATATTCTATAGGGTAAATCTCAGGGCTGGTTGCAAAATAAGATTGCTAAGCTCTAGTATCATAGTGTTAGACCACTTACCCCTTATCTGGTTGCAAAATAAGATTACTAGGATCTTCTAAGCCATTGATAACCACATTTCTGTAGCTACCATCTACTTTAGCAACGTTAATCTGGCCATCGTTTAGGCTTTTACTTGTCCACATAATGTTACCAGTGATCCAATCCAAAGCAATACTAGTTCCTCCTGTGACACCTAAATATTGAAGAAAATGATATTATCAACCAGGTGCATCATTTTGTACCAAGCGAGACAGGAACCAAGAATATTTTCTATATCACACTACTGTGACAATATTTAATATGATTTTTAAACCTTCAATTATGAAAAAGAACAATAATGTACACTTTGTGGTGCACCATGTAACCTGTTATTGTTAATATGGAGATTGCTGTAGTAAAACAACCAAAACATTGAGAATTCTCAACCTAATTTGCTTTTGAGGAATAACATCTAGTGTCACTGCCATGCAAACTGTACACAAAATCCGCACTTTGTGGTGTTTTTACTTTAACTGATTAGCTTTATACTATTAATATATATATATATATATTAGTATATAATACTACTAATCTACTCCCAAATTGTTTAAAGTTATATCTACACAATCAAACTAGTTTAACAAAAAAAAGTGTGATGTGTCCAAATATGGTAGTGATATACTTAAATACGGTAGTGATATGACATCACCATGTCCATATATGGGCACATCACATGTAGTCATGTAGACAGAGCTTTAACCTTCTAAATAATTCACTGAATAAGTAATGGTGTACAAACATACCAGCTATAACAGTTTGTAGGCCTGTTCCATTTATGAAGGCTCTGCTTATTGTTTTCCTGTTGATATCAACCCAGTAAAACCTGTTTTCTTTTGATGAACATGTTATGGAACTGACATTAAGAATGCGTGGAAGTGTCCATGATGGAATCACACTAAAATCACCATCATTAAGGTCAACGCCTCGAATTACGGTTGGTTTCAGGATCACAAGGAATGCCATATCATCTGCAAACACATTTGACATTAATATTTTTTTTTCAGATTTTTGGTTTTTTTTATAAACGCACATATTAGGTATAGTGTTTCATCATTTTGCATTTATTTATTTGCGTATATATTGCATTGAAAAAGAAGTTTAATATCCTTTTATAATTTTTTTTTCTTTGAAATCTTTCATGTGACAAGAAACCTTTTTCTTCTAGCACATGATATTCAAAAATGTCTTTAACATGTCTAAATCATATGTATTGTTATTATTAAAATTAATAAATGCTCTTGAAATGAAAAATAAAAATATATATAATATAAAACGATTATTATTATAAAAAAAACACTATGGTATAAAAAAAAATTCCTGATCATTGTATAATCAGTGTTATTCTCACTTTCACATTTTTTCATATCTGGTCCAAGTTTCATCATGTGAGGACATAGACATGCCGGTTCATTTCCATTCAACAAACACAGATGTGAACAACCTCCATTATTTTCACATGGATTAGCAGCTGTAAAATAAACACATTACATTACATTTATAATAATCAATTTATATTATAATTCATTTATAATAATCAATTTATATTATAATTTATATTATAATTTATATTATAATTTATATTGCCACAAATTTAAATACTTTCAAAAAATTATTGGTGTGATTTATTATTTATTTTGTACTCTTATCACAAATGTAATTAAGGTTTCTGTTCATATATTTTTGTTCTCTAATTTGTTATTTTTAAAATTTGTTATTTTTAAAATTTGTTATTTTTAAATGTGTAATGTACTACTGTTAGTTGATCACGGCCTTGTAGAAGAACACCTTTATGGTGACACAAGCTTTTCCGTGTTAAAATAAAGTATTTATTATTATTATTATTATTATTATAATTTATATTATAATTTATATTATAATAGCCCTAAACCAAAATCTCCTCCTAAACTGCAAGTCCGATACTAGCGTCATTATGGGGCACATTTTAATTCCCTTTTATCCATTAAGCTATATTAGAAAATTTATTTTAAAAGGAATATAATTTACTTATTTTATACTCTTATTTAAATAAATAGGTCTACAAAGGTGTAAAGGATTAGGAAGCACCACGTGGCAACAGTATAAATAAATCAAATTTAATCTTTCTCTTTATCTATTAATATATGTAGCACCATTTCTTAATCCTTTAAGCTTAATCACCGTGAACCAGCATGTTAGCCAGGGATCATGGTCGGGGCATGGCTTAACTTATGAATGAACAACACACTGTGATAACCATGATGTTTAGTAGAGACAAGTACTTCCTTGATTGCCACAAGATTGGCAGACAATTGGCAGATGTTAAGGATGTAATTCAAAAGCAATACAAATGATTTTGGTTTTTTAAACCACTAGTAATTGATATAACATACTATTGCAATGTGTGCTCACTGACGATTGAGTATGTTCTATTGGTATACATGCAGGTGTGTCCTTACATATTTAAATATGGATTTTTCTATGTAGGACATACACTACCAACGTTCCATGGCAACCCCAATTTGACAAAATATTAAAGGAAATGTTCACAGCAACAGATTGCATGTGCAGATGTTTGTTACGCTTCATTGATTCGTAGTGTTATAACGAATGTTGCCATAACAAAAACTGATTTAAATTGAGGTTTGTTTATTCAATTTGGTAGTAATTAATCTTCTATATACATATTCTTTTATTCTGGATAGTTATTCTATATATCATTTACCTTTTGGTTGCCTGTATGGATGTACAACATGTATATCGAATGGTTGAGTCTGAGTCTTTTGTACAGGTTGTAGGTCATCTCCGGTCCATTTACGAGCCTTGTATACCATATTAGTTCTCCAGTCAGACCAGTATAAATAACCTTCAAACAATGTAATTGCAAATGGATGGTACAAATACTGATGGCCTTTAAGTATGGTGATTATATCACTGCCATTGTAATATGCAGAGTGAATGCTATCAGATCTGAAATAAAGTAAATTCAATTTTTAATATTACATGGCACATAGCAAAATAATTTTAATGCTGGGCTTTTCAACTACAGTAGAAACAGAACTTTTTTTAAAGGCCAAAAAGCCACATTATTCTTTACCTGCCTCCCTAGGCCTGACAAAGCCAAATTATTCTTTACCTGCCTCCCTAGGCCTGACAAAGCCAAATTATTCTTTACCTGCCTCCCTAGGCCTGACAAAGCCAAATTATTCTTTACCTGCCTCCCTAGGCCTGACAAAGCCAAATTATTCTTTACCTGCCTCCCTAGGCCTGACAAAGCCAAATTATTCTTTACCTGCCTCCCTAGGCCTGACAAAACATTGAAAATACCAGAATTATTTGGAAAACCAGATTATTATGCCAGCACAAGGATGTCCAGTATTAGGAGACTGAAATTCCAGTAGTCCTTCTCTGTTTTGCCAGAGACATGGTTAATACTACTGAACCTAAAATGATTTTTAAACAGTTTTACAAATATGTTTATCAAAATACCTTGCATCAATCCATAAGATTCTATCTTCTTCATAATCAAGGGTCAATCCATTTGGCCAACCCCCTGACATGTCAGCTACAGTAACAACAACAGTCCTGTTCATGCCACTCATTGATGCTGACTCAATACGTGGTAAGTTGTTGTCCCAGTCTGTCCAAAACATGATGCTGTAGAAGCAATAGAGAAATCAATCTATGTAAAAGTATTGGGAAGGTAATTCAGACTCATTTGTGAGTGATGAACCCTCCAAAAACATGCAATTCAGTATTGGCTAAGGAAATTGAGATGAGCACAACATTAGCAAATAAAGCTTTGCTTTCAATATACCTTACTTTGCGTTACCTATGGAGTTTATGGTTGTCTTTCTGTTTAACTTTCGGTTAAAGTTCAATGTATAAGCTTGAATCTAACATATTTACCCTTTTCTTGAATCTAATGCAATTGCTCTTGGACTCTCCATATTGCCAGCTATCACTGTTGTCCTACTAGAACCATTCAGCTTAGCCACTTCAATTTGATCCAATAGACTGTCAACCCAGTACAAGTTTTGCCCAATCCAGTCCACAGCAAGACCCTCAGCTGTAGCTAGGCCTGATGACACTACTACAGTACGACCAGTCAGTTCAGAACCTTCTAATAATTCAAATTAAAAACTTGTTACTTATTTAAAAGCAATCAACAAAATATAGAACTAGCTACAGTATTAGGTACACTCTCTTTTAAAGCTCTGTCTACACTATCAAACTACTTTGACAAATAAGGTATGTTATGTTGTTTGATTTATAAAGCGCTTATACAATCAACAGATTGTCTCAAAGCGCTGACAGAAAAAACAGATATTACAAAGAAAAAAGATGGGTTTTTAAGAGTGTTTTGAAAACTATGAAGTGCCTAAATATGGTAGTGATATGCATGAATATGGTATTAATTTATGAGACCGTCATGTCCATATATGGGAACATCACATAAAGTTTGATAGTGTAGCCAGAGCTTAAGTAATGTGTGTAAAATATGATTCATACCGGATAATGTGTCATTTGTGAAATAAGCACGATAGATCTTGTCATCTACAACATCAGTCCAAAACACAGAGTTTTCAGCTTGGTAAAAGTCTAGTGCGATTGTGTTCCTCATTCCACTTACTAATATACCATACTCCTCAGTTCGCAAATCATAGAAGCGAAGTTGATGTCGATTCGAAAATACCAACATTGGTGAAAATGTATCTACAGGCAATAAAGAACAAAATTAGTAGTAAAAAATCTAAAGTATAACAAGCATTTTAAAATATTCGATATTCAAAATTTTAAATAGCTGTACTCAAGCATTAATGCTGAAAACATCCTTCACCCAACCTCTTCCAAATATACTGTTGTATTCAAAATGGGTAAGTTTATACCAGTATCAGATTAGCTTATTTTGTATTAAAGATGGGTAAGTTTATACCAGTGTCAGATTAGCTTATTTTGTATTAAAGATGGGTAAGTTTATACCAGTGTCAGATTAGTTTATTTTGTATTAAAGATGGGTAAGTTTATACCAGTGTCAGATTAGTTTATTTTGTATTAAAGATGGGTAAGTTTATACCAGTGTCAGATTAGTTTATTTTGTATTAAAGATGGGTAAGTTTATACCAGTGTCAGATTAGCTTATTTTGTATTAAAGATGGGTAAGTTTATACCAGTGTCAGATTAGCTCATTTTGTATTAAAGATGGGTAAGTTTATACCAGTATCAGATTAGCTTATTTTGTATTAAAGATGGGTAAGTTTATACCAGTGTCAGATTAGATTTGTAGGCAGGATATTTTTAGACTTACCATTTGCTTTACACGTCCATCTATCACCCGTCTGTTGATATCCATCATAACAACTACATGTATAGTTTCCTTTTAGGTTTGTACATTGTTGGCTGCAACGTTTCTTTTCACACATATTCATATCTGGAAGCCAAACAAAATTTATGTGAATCCACCTTTGCTTCTGATTTTATTTTCTCACAACTCAATAATATCCATTCAAGGAAAAATGTTTCACAAAACTTGTTTTTGCCTAATTGAGTAATAACCAAATTCATAATGGGTTTATTTCAGAATATTATAGTATAGCCATGTAATACATTGTCAAAGTGCAATACAATACATTCAGCTCTTATACTTTAAAACAACAAGTAACTACAACTGAAGTAAACAATTGTAAAACATACCTGGTTCACATGTGCTCAAATCCGATGGATTAAGTTTAAAACCTTCTGGGCATGTGCAGTAGTGGCCAACTGGGGCATTCTGGCAGCCATGACTACATTGCATTGTGGGATGTGTGCATGCATCAATGTCTGAAAATAGAGGTGGAACAGTGTAAATTTTTCCTTCCAATTATTAGGTTTGGCGCTACTGCAGTTTCGCACTACATCGCTTTATTTTTTTCTCACACCCACATCATACAATTTTTTGTAACATGTTTCCATGATTTAGCCACCGTTATATTTACCTTTATCACAATAAAAAATGCCTTTCAAAACAGCTCCATTTCCGCGAATACCTTGATCGAACTGTGGCCATTTTAAAATCAGAAAATTGCCAGAAATCAATGTATGTTTTATTTTCTGTTTTTCTTTTTAAATTGCAAAGAGTGGTTTTTATAAAGAACCAGCTAGCTGTACATATCAAAACGGTGACGATATGAGTCTGTACATAAAACATTGATAGGGCCTATTAATATGAATAATAATACTAATATTAATAATTAAATATTAATTAAACCTCTCTTTCGCCAGCTGAAAATATTTCTTGCCTTTCAAAACTAAATAGGCCTAGGCCTATATATGTGTAATCGGATTTTATAACACTGGCCTCTATAGTTTCTACATTTTTTGGGGAAAATGAAGCATACATTCTGGCAATTAAGTGATAAATATAAGATGGCGAACATTTTGCAGTGTGTTGACATCGAGTTCAGTATTGTTTAAAATGTTTTGAAAAGTATTGTTATTTAAAAAAAGTTATTTCGTAAGTGGTCGAATCGTATAAACATGTTACATAATATTATGTTGTGAGTGTAAATAAGAAAAATTTAGGTGAGAAATCGAAGATATAACGGTGTGGTGCGAAACTGCAGTAGCGCCATTAGGTTTTAATTATATCAAACACCCCTATTAACACTTTGACTGCCAAACACGAAGATCTTCGTTTTTGGAAACACAACGCTTGACTGCCAAACACGAAGATCTTCGTTTTTCGCGTTTTTTTACGAAATCCGGTAGATAGGTTAATTATTGGTATATACTATAAATAAATAAAAACACTATATTCGGTCTGGACCGTGAATAATTTACTCTTTGAAAGTAACTAATCTGGTTACGAACGATTGTCAAAATGGTACCTGTCGAAATAACATACACCGCGCATCACAGTAGCGCGTACAGCGATGGTTTGGCGCATTGTGTATCGGTCGCGCGCTAGCTATGCCGCCGAAGCATTACAAAGGTTTATGTGGATTGGCATGTTTGTTTGTTATCTGAATAAAAAATAATGGATGAATTTTCAATATGAAGTCTTTAATTTTATTATTGTATGTATACCCTAATTGTTTTGGTGTTTCACTGTAAAAGTGGCCGAGTTTCACGCAACAAACTTGTTTAGAAATGGTATGAATATTATCATCAGTTTACTAGCTAGGCTAGTAGTACTAGGCTATAGCCTAGGCCTAGTCGTAAAACGGTTCCGGACCAACTTTAGGCCTAGTTAACTAGGCCTGGTGTCTTTACTATGTGGATTTTGGCGAAACATTGATGCAAGATTTATGATTTATAAAATGTAATACATTTTTCGATAGTGATAACTTGTTTTTATGCCGTGTAACAGTAAGTAACTTTTTTGTTGTTTGTTGATCTCACCGGGCGATATTTTCATATTGTGATGTCTTGCACAAAATCGCGGATATCTCGAAAAACTCAAAAAGTGGGTTACTTTCATTTTACTATTACGATTTACATAATGCGATTTGAAAATCGTTCTAGGTACCATTGTAAAGCTAAAATCTTTATGATTATTTTAGTCTAAATTACATGTAAATAAGATCACATACATAGTTTCAATCAGCTTTAATAAAAACATCGAATTGGGCTATAAACGCTAGCGGTGGCAGTTTCTAACTGGAAAAACCTCTGGCAGTCAAAGTGTTAAAGGCCACATTTGAGTGAAATAAAGTGTTCATATGTTTTAACATTACAGTCAAACCTATTCAGGGGACACTCCACTTTTGTGGGTGCCGAAGTTGTCCTGTTACAAATTGGAAAGCATTTCATTCTAAAGAAAAATATTTGTATACGTACCACAATCAAATGCTTCATCATATCCATTAGGACAATGGACATCACCATCACATAGATTGACCAATGGGATGCAGAGCGTGTGATTTGGACATTGCCAAGCTCCATTGTCACAAAGCTTTGGTGCTTTGCAAAAACAAAACAAAAATGTTTCAATGTACAATAATATTTCAAAAATAATCAATTCGTAAAAACTATGGTGATTTAAACAAAATACATTTATTATTGACTTGGTAAACTAATCATTGGTTGATATTGTTATCAGATTTAAAACTTACGACAGGTTCTGTCGCCTTCGTCACTAGCGTCATCACAATCATTGTCATCATCACACTTCCAATCAAGAGGAATACATAAACCGTTGTTACACTGAAACTCATCATTGTCACAAACATACACAATGGTTCCTAAAAACATTAACAATTTAATATAATCAATCATATCTTTATTTATTGAAATTGTTCAATTCAATTCAAAATTTAATTTCACCACAACAGAAAAAAAGTATATAGATAAATAAATATTAACATTTGAGTGAAATTGGTACCCACTGACTTGTTTCAAAATGAATCATACTTTTTGAAACAGTTCACAAATGTAACTCACCACAATCCACCTCGTCCGACCCATCAAGACAATCTTCTTTAGAATCACAAATGTATTCTATATTTATACAATTTCCAGAACCACAATCAAACTCTGATTCATGACATTTAGAAGGTGAGGGAGCTGAAAAAACAAGAAATAAATATGTAAGCATTATTCAATATAAAACTGAAACCAACAATTCACAACTACGAAATAAATTAGAATCTGATGTGAATGTGTTCCTAGAATTATATGTTATATGTTTTCTTTGATCTAATAGGAGGACTTTTGTCAGAGATAACATTCTTGATATCTATGCCTCATTACTTCTTCTGAGAAAGCACAATTCAGTGATAAACAATAATAAAGTTTAATTACCAATTCATATTGTAAACTTTTAAACTGCCTGATTGACAGCTTTCAACATGAATATCATTAAAACTTACTACAACTAGGTAATGCTTCATCACTGCCGTCTGCACAGTCGTCCACACCATTACATACAAATTCTAAATCTATGCATTGTAGAGAATCACATGTGAACTGTGTATCATTGCTACAGCTATACTGGCAAAACAACTCGTCAGAATTATCGCCACAATCGTTATCAGTATCGCAACGCCAATCATGGTTTATACACCGTCCATTAGTACATGAGAACTCATTCTCTTCACATGATTCGTAAACACAAGCAATTTCATCGCTGTTATCTCCACAGTCATCCTCTCGATCACAAACCCAGACTGGTAAAATGCATTTGTCATTGTCACAGGAAAACTCATCAGGTGAACATGTAATTGCTTTAAATAAAAATATAAATTATTGAATTTATTAATTAAAAATACTTTATAATGGTAACCAACATACATTTTTATTGTAATCAACGTTACAACATAACATCTTCTTCATTTAAAGTTAATAATAAATGTTAAACCAACGTCTCACATTCTCCTACTTACATTGACATACTGTGTCATCTTCATCGACCCCATCATGACAATCACAATCACCATCACACTGGTACTTACATTGACATAATGTCTCATCTTCATCACTCCCATCATGACAATCACAATCACTATCACACTGGTACTTACATTGACATAATGTCTCATCTTCATCACTCCCATCATGACACTCAGAATCACCATCACACTGGTACTTACATTGACATAATGTCTCATCTTCATCGCCTCCATCATGACAATCAGAATCACCATCACACTGGTACTTACATTGACATAATGTCTCATCTTCATCGCCTCCATCATGACAATCAGAATCACCATCAGACTGGTACTTACATTGACATAATGTCTCATCTTCATCGCCTCCATCATGACAATCAGAATTACCATCACACTGGTACTTACATTGACGTAATGTCTCATCTTCATCGCCTCCATCATGACAATCAGAATCACCATCATGCTGGTACTTACATTGACATAATGTCTCATCTTCATCGCCCCCATCATGACAATCAGAATCACCATCACACTGGTACTTACATTGATATAATGTCTCATCTTCATTGCCTCCATCTAGACAATCAGAATCACCATCACACTGGTACTTACATTGACATCATTTCTCATCTTTATCACTCCCATCATGACAATCAGAATCACCATCACACTGTTACTTACATTGACATAATGTCTCATCTTCATCACCCCCATCATGACAATCAGAATCACCATCACACTGGTACTTCTTTGGAATACATTTATAGTTTGAACACATAAACTGCAAATCTGGATGGCAGGACTTTGAGCCTATAACAAAACATTGCAAAATTTAATAATTTCATGGTACACCTTTTTAGTCAAATAAGCCAAAAAATTTGTGTTAATGCTTTAAAATGGACCTGAAATGGATTTTCGATTTTTTTCATTTTAGAATGATGTTTTGGGGGCTATTAGGTGTTGCTAGAATGTATATTGTTACAAAATATAAATTGGCGCTTTTGGGGAAAGCCCCATTTGAAAATCAAAAAAATTCGCGGGTGACGTCACTTTGCGAATATATTCCTATCCCTCCAATGGACAATTTGCAGTTTTTTGGCTATAACTCTTGAAATCTATGGAGTATTTTCTAAAAAATGCTTGTGCATTTGCAGAAACGTATTTAGAATTTTTTTAGATAAAATTATTACCGTATAAACGGTTATTCATCGAGTAAATGACGATTTAAAATCTTAAAATCAACGGTTTTTTTCTGGCAATACCGGGATACAGCTCTGTGCGCAATGATGCGTATCCATATTTTCCGTTTGTGTATTTTGTATCGTTCGTAATTTATACTGCTAAAATGTGTTAGTTTCTTTAGTTTTTAGTTTAGCAGAATTAAATTAGTAATATACGAGATGATAATTTATTTGTCACGAATCAGGCAGTTCGAAAACGAATTTTATTCATATTTTACTTTGGCTTGACAATGAGCGCAGCAAGTTGTTGATATCGCTTTGGTCCTTGGATGCACATGAAACAGAGCCTCGCCGCATGATGTGGGTGGTGGATCGACTCTGCGCACTGTATTGGGGGCCTAGGCCTAGTAAAGGTTTGGGAGGTAGGCCTTCCAAATTCGGGTTTTAGAACAAACGAAGTACATTTTAGGGACCTATATTTCAACAACATTAGATATTGAATAAATTAGTATTAGTGTCAACGCTTCGCGTATCTTTCCAGGCCGTCGATCATTCACTGACTATCGGGTGGCATACACGCTCTCGATATCATCGTGTGTATATGTGACGTCGTGAATATAGAGGCTTCCGACGGCCGTTGAAATAGAATATTGCAATGGCATGAGTAATTTTCGCTAATTTACCATGGTATCTTAAAATTTCGTTTTTACTCAAAATACTATACATTTTGTTTTTATTTGTATGGGTTTGTGTTAATTTGATACATTTAAATAACATGTGTGAATTTCTTGAAAATCGAAATTCCATTTCAGGTCCATTTTAACTGCATCACCCCTAATAATTAAGGGGTACAATCTTGATCATGTACTGTACATTGTAATTAGGATTTTTTTTTTATTTGTTGCAACAATTTTTTAAAAGGTTAGCTGTTAACTAAGAAGCCATACTCACTACAAACTTCTGGACTTTCATCAGACCCATCTCCACAATCATCATCCCCGTCACACTTCCATAATTTCCGTACACACCGTCCATTATTACAAGTCATTTCGTCATCATTGCAGTGTGTTCCACGTGGAAAATCTGGGTCAGTTTCACAAGTTTTATTATCTGATCTTAATCTGTCGCCATTTTGACAAAGGCAGACAATTCCATTTAGAGTGTTTGCACAAAGTTGTTCGCAGTCTCCGTTTGAAGATGAGCATTCATTAGTACCTGTAATAATAACAATTCAACAATATTAACTTGAATTGAATAGCTTTTACATTGATTAAGTGTATGTGAAAGAAAAAGTCTTACCAGATTGAAGTTGTGATGAATACACACGTATAGCATACAACTCTTTATCTTCATCTCTCAGTTGTAACGGCATATTTACCTCGTCTTCTACTGGTATTTCATATCGGAATATCTTTCCAGATTCTCTTTCCGTCCAAAAAAGATAATTGTTAAAAAAGGAGAGACCAAACGGTGCTTCTACCTTTCCTCCATTATATATCATCTTTAAAAAAAAGTTTTTAAATCGTTAACACACACTCATAAACACTACAAAGACAACTAAGTATTGATTGGAATAGTAATAGAAATATCTGCCAGTAGATGTGATGGTAGAAATGTTTATGGTAGTAATGTGTGTAATTGGTGTTATGGTGATTATGACACCATGGTAGTAATGTGTGTAGTTGGTGTTATGGTGATTATGACACCATGGTAGTAATGTGTGTAGTTGGTGTTATTGTGATTATGACACCATGGTAGTAATGTGTGTAGTTGGTGTTATGGTGATTATGACACCATGGTAGTAATGTGTGTAGTTGGTGTTATTGTGATTATGACACCATGGTAGTAATGTGTGTAGTTGGTGTTATGGTGATTATGACACCATGGTAGTAATGTGTGTAGTTGGTGTTATTGTGATTATGACACCATGGTAGTAATGTGTGTAGTTGGTGTTATGGTGATTATGACACCATGGTAGTAATGTGTGTAGTTGGTGTTATGGTGATTATGACACCATGGTAGTAATGTGTGTAGTTGGTGTTATTGTGATTATGAAACCATGGTAGTAATGTGTGTAGTTGGTGTTATGGTGATTATGACACCATGGTAGTAATGTGTGTAGTTGGTGTTATGGTGATTATGACACCATGGTAGTAATGTGTGTAGTTGGTGTTATGGTGATTATGACACGATGGTAGTAATGTGTGTAGTTGGTGTTATTGTGATTATGACACCATGGTAGTAATGTGTGTAGTTGGTGTTATGGTGATTATGACACCATGGTAGTAATGTGTGTAGTTGGTGTTATGGTGATTATGACACCATGGTAGTAATGTGTGTAGTTGGTGTTATGGTGATTATGACACCATGGTAGTAATGTGTGTAGTTGGTGTTATGGTGATTATGACACCATGGTAGTAATGTGTGTAGTTGGTGTTATTGTGATTATGACACCATGGTAGTAAATCATGATATTTGCAACAATTTGGCAAATTGCCAATTATTTCCCATAACAAAAACACAATATGATCTACATAAAGTCCTTTGGAGTGGAGTTATTTTTGTGGTGTAAAAAATTAGAACTCAGGAGCCTGGGATTGGTAGTCAAGCATTTAACCACTAAAGCTACTCTACTCTGTAAAGCATTTATATCATTTGAAACATAGTTTTTGTCACTTTTATCTAAAATATATGTATTGTAATGCCTTTGTTATCCCTAAAGGTATATACACACAACACAGAGTATTGTAATTGTTTGTTTAGCTTTATTCATACTGCAAAAATATGCAGCACCAAATATTACAAAATACACTTTTATCAAAATGAAAATAAACTGTCAATTCGGCTTACAGACAATACTAATGGACTAACTCCTTTATTCATTGGTAACACAAAGAATATACAAATAATATAAGTAATGAAGTATACATATTTGTACATAGTGAACTGAAAAAATACAAGCGCGAAAATTAATTGAATACAAACATTATTAATTTTTAATATGAAAATTAAATTTCAAACAGATAAAATTTTAAAACCATTTAGAACGACCAAAATAACAGTTTACAGTATTTAGGCAAGAGAAGGATTTAGTTTGCACACAAAATGAAGGTCATCATAAGATTCTTTAGTTAACCATTCATTCAGAATAAACCATAGATTTCCTGGATCAAAAAATTCAAGAAAAAAATGGATATAAAATATACAAAGGCTATTATATTCTCTCCAAACAACCAATATCAATCTCTTTGTAAAGGTCAATAATCTAAAATACTAAAGGTTTTAAAAAGATGAAAATTCAAAGAAGTAGAAGAGAGTTTATTGTTTTTTGGCATATTGCCATTCACTATTCTTCTCAAAGTTGGTAATCCTGTTCACAACATATACACAAGATGCTCTACATAAACAAACAAGCAGGGGTGTTTGAGGGTGGAGTTTATTTTTTGTAATGATAAAAAAAAAACCTGAAACTTCTTTAAAGTAAAAACAACTTACCCGTTTTCCGGAACCATCCAAGAACACTCTACTAATTTCATCAAAGAAAGCATCACACCAATAAAGGTAGCCCCCATCCTTATCCAGTGCAATGCCATTAGGCCATAGAATATTCTCTCCGGACACCAATACTTCACGGTTAGTACCATCTAAGTTTGCCCGTTCTATCATGCCTAGCTCTATATCATACTCAGACCAGTCAGTCCAATACATGTAGCTATTGGGTAAAACATACATAAAAGCACTCTTTATATATTTGTGATGAGGCATGCTCAGAACACTACAGAATATAGCAACATTTGAATATTTTAAAATCTCCTTTTTTAACTTATTAATTTTATATTTTACAATAAAATTAACTCATTAACTGATTGCTTGAACATTTGAAGAGTTCGTAATTAAAATTAAAACTTGAATTTAAGGAGACAATAAAATCACTAAAGAGTATTGTAGTCTTTCTTTAGAGTTCCATGCTCCTTTTTAACTTTAAAAAACATTTAAAATGAGCTGTTTGAACTGCTTGATTGTAGAATAAAATCGCTATAGAGTATCATAGAATATCTTACCCAGCGACAGGGTCTACTGCTATAGCTCTTGGGTGTGTCAAGTTGGTAGTTATTAATGTTTTACTATAACTTCCATTCAATGTTGACATACTGATCCTGTCAAGTCCATCATCAGTCCAGTAAAGGTTTCTAGATATCCAATCAACAGCAATTCCTTCACAGTTATTCACATCTATTAACAATATTTGTAAATGTCATTAGATAAAACAAATGGATTAACTCAATTAGGAACCATATGTTTACTAAATCCTTTTGATAAATGCTAAAAGCTTTCAATTTGTTTTATAAACAGGGACAATAACAAATTAAAACAAAGCATACTTCAATTCAAAGAAAAATTACTGAACAATGACAATGCTGTGGGTATCAGTGACTGGATCTCAATGGAGGTACAAATAAAATAAACACTGAAAAATGACAATGCTGTGTGTATCAGTGACTGGATCTCAATGGAGATACAAGTAAAATAAGCACTGAAAAATGACAATGCTGTGAGTCTCAGTGACTGGATCTCAATGGAGATACAAGTAAAATAAGATTTTAAGTAATTGTAATTACAATAAGCAAAAAGCCAGATCAAAACAATAAAGAAAAACAATCAGAAAAGAGTTCCCAGCTTTTGGAAACAGTATTCCTTCAACAGGGTTAATTTCAAATGATTATGATTTGACTATTACAACCACTTTTGTATTTGGAAGTGTAGTAAGAATAAATAAAATGAATCAAATCTATATATAAATTTACGTAAGGGCAAAATTCGGTAAATCGCGCCTTACTTCTAGAATTTTTACTCGATGGTATATAAAGTTGGTTCGTACTTTCGGTACTGATTTTAACCACCTGATGTAACCCTGTTTACTAATTAAATTAAGTTAGATAATAAGTTATTGACGGTTAAAACGAATTTAGGTTCCAAGATTTGCCCCAAATAGGGTTGTTTTCCGACCGTGGTATACACTGTATAATGGATGTCCGTCTTGAAAAATACCCGCCACAAAAATGCGAGGAGGCTTCGCATTTTCCTATCTCCTCCTACGATAATTGTTTTTAATGGCTGAAAACCGGTTGAACAGTTCGAGTACAGCATCATAATGTTGAAGACAGGCCGATTTTCTTTAAAAAATACTATTTTGATACATTTAATATACGTTTTTACAAATGTATTGATTTGTGATGAATGGAACATTCCAAATTATTTGGTTTAACCATACAGGTATAGATTTAGATTTATGGGCCCCCTTGGAGAATAAACATAAATAGTATTGCAATGCTGTACAATACTGTTAAGGTATTAACCACTTTTGATCGCAATTTGAATCGCAAATTTCTTACTGTGAGTGTTGGTACTGTTAGATGTAATATAAAAATATATACAAATAAACTTTATTACTGTGAGTGTGGGTAGGCCCTACTGTTAGATTATAAACATATAATATACAAATAAACATTCCAAATTATTTGGTTTAACCATAGAGGTATAGATTTAGATTTAGATTTATGGGCCCCCTTGGAGAATAAACATAAATAGTATTGCAATGCTGTACAATACTGTTAAGGTATTAACCACTTTTGATCGCAATTTGAATCGCAAATTTCTTACTGTGAGTGTTGGTACTGTTAGATGTAATATAAAAATATATACAAATAAACTTTATTACTGTGAGTGTGGGTAGGCCCTACTGTTAGATTATAAACATATAATATAGAAATAAATAAACGTTATTACTGACAGTTGCTTCTCAACGTTTGTATTAATTAATAATTTAAAAATATATAAACGTCGTAGTGGTGTATCGTTACATGTACTTTACTATTTCAATCGACTATGACAGTGAGAGTTTTAACAAAGTACCGTATTAAATCGTAAATGTTTTACTGTATTTAGTGGTATATTATTTATAGGCCTATAAAACATTAAAAACAATATTTCGTTACTGAGTGGATAAGAATATATTTTAAAATGTTTCCTCTTTGTACCTATCTTCTTCCCCCATCCCTCAACCCTTAATGTTACATACAAAACACAAATTGGGTTTGTTTAAATGAGTCCAAATAAAAAAATTTGACTCATTTTGTTTCTCTCTCGGAAGTAATTCCCAGGGTGCTAATTTTGGTTGACTACATAAATCATTGTGTATATTTATTCGTTTCTGTAAACGACAATGTATTATAGTCCTGCGGTACGTACATTTGAAATCTCCATTTTTTTCTCGCTGGAAATACTGTGTATTCGAGAACCATCTGTGGGCACGACCTAGATGGTACGCGAGCGAAGCGAGCGTGCCATCTAGTTATAATAATTAATCTTACTTACATTGATCTAGTAAAACTTCTGCTTCTGATTCCTTTCCAACAAGTGGTCTTCTAACAATCCTAAATGCAACACTGTCTGCATAGTACACATATTCTTCCTTAACATCAAAATCTAAAGCTCTTGGACTTTCCATATTTAATAACGGCTCTATGACATCAAATTTATCATCAGGATTTATGGAAATTCCTTTAATAGCTCCAGGCATTCCCATTCCGTAGAGTAGAAAACCATCTTTCAAATTTTGACCTATTGCCAAAAATAAAATGAATTAAAGTTTGTTTTTCTTATGACTCTTGAATAATGATATATATATATATTTTTCAAATGACTTACGTCGACAAGTTCCATCTTCTTGTAGAATGAAGCCAACACTACATTGACAATAATCTTTCTTGTCTCCTTCAACAAGCAAACAAAAATGATCACATCCTCCATTGTTATCGCTACATGGGTGATCACCTACAAAATTAATTCAAAATCAAACTGACTGTTTGGAATTGTTTACCAATTTAAAAAACTGTCTTATTGATTATAAATAAGGACGGGGGTTTTTTTCCACAAAGAGGCACTGTGGACTAGTGGAGAAAAATAATATTTAGGCCTTGCCTATTAGATATTTGCCTCCTAGCTTGGTGGGATTGGTCAATTGACCTAGGCCTATTTCCTAGTTGCTGGTTTGGGTACTTGAGGGGAAAAGTGGGTTTATTGAAACCTAATATAGCCTGCCAACAAGGCTTTGAGAGAAACACTCACTCATTGGCTGTAAGGATGAATGGTACACTTGTATTGCTGCACTTTGTAATGTCCCTTTGCTTAATATCAATGATTTATTATTAAATGCCTCAAATCTGCTCGTCTTTCTGATTTCAAACAGATCATTCCAGTTTGTACTATAGATATAATTTTCAAACACAGCTACACCATATGGATGGTCCATCTATGAAAAATGAAGTTAATTACTATTAATAAATAAATTATTATGTTTGATCTAGTATAATCCTATGGATTTGACAGCAATGAGGAGGTGGAATCACACCAGGATGTTTGACTTAAGGAAGGACTTAAGCTTGGTCTTTAACCCAAGTTAGGTCATTGACTGTCATAGATGAGCTTTCCAAAATAACAGTGGAATCATGTTTATCTTAATCGTAAACACACACACACATTAAAATATACTACATTGATTTAGGAATTCAATAATACATGTCTGATGATGACATTTATGTTTATGTTAAAACATTACATAAATCATATAATTACAAATACACATAAAAATACATTTTATGAGTTCTTACATTATAATTCTATTACTATTAATGTAAAGTGCACTTAAGAAAATTATACAAATGTAAAATAGATATTAAAGCATACCAAATCAGGTTCATTGATGACAGTATATCGCAAGGCTTGGTTGCCATCATAAGGAATGCTTTGAATGTGGTCCATATTGGCATCTGTCCAGTAAACTCTTTTTGTAAATATGTCCAATGTCAAACACTGTGGTAAACTTATCTTTGTTTTAACAATTACTTCTTCATTACTACCATTGATAGAATATCGTGTGATTCTTGGCTGGTTGCTCCAGTCAGATATAAAAAAGTATCTACAAAATAGTATATAGCAATAAAGTATAAAATACAATTTTAACATTTATCTCTTCCTTAAAAGTTTATATTACATTTCAAGAACTTGAAGACGGAAGTTTCAACTTGAGGAAGAAAACTACATTTTGACGAAGAATCTAAACTTGACTAATTGAGGAAGACCCAAATTGATAAAGATCCACTGAATATTGTCCAGTCTAATCATGCATTGTGCATAATTACTTTGGTAGTGTTATAATACCCAGGCTGGTGCAGCCAGGTAATTCCTTTACCTTGCCCTGCAGAACAGTTATATTGAAAAAGTGTGCCAAGTCTTTAGTATATAGTACACAAACTGGCTGTCAAATTCTTGTTCATAACAATATATTAAAGTTTGATTTATTATTATTATTATTATTTATTCAGGCAAAGATACATTTTACAAAATGTGTATGTTAGTCTTTATGCAAACTGTATGCTCATTATTATGCTATCAGACAACCACAGGCATGCTAGCAAACTGATTAACTGGAAAATATGGCTAAAATTATACAATGATTTTATTGGATATACAGTACTGTGTTAGAGATGATGCAAGAGAACATGCTGGTTTAATTATCATAAAACCAACGGTCAAGACAAAACTAAGCAATCAATAAATAGATGTGTTACTCTTCTGTTGAATATTACACGCTCTTCCATTATCTAAAATATATACATTTACAAATTCTAATTGCTGTTTGAACATTATTGAATAAAAAGAAATCAAACTATAAAAAAATTGGAAGAGATGGTTGAACAATTGACTTTAAAAAGTGTGCTAAAGCGTTTCTTAAGTGAAAGAAGATGAAAATATCAGACTTATCAGAATAGAATTCTATCAAATATTTTGAAACTAAAATGAAAGAGTTTTATTATATACAATGTTTCATAAACAGTTCTTAGAATTGTTTTACAAAACATGTGGATGAAAAGGATGATAAATGATTAGGTGGAATGAAATGAAGATAAATGAAAAGAAATAATAAAAGATAAAGTAAGCTAATGTAAAAACAAAAATAATGTAAAAGTTTGATGACATAAAATGAGCTAACTAGGCGAGACTAGATGAGACGAGACAGAATAAAAACAACATACCTTTCATTGGGATCTATGGCAATACCCCTAGGGTTTGCTAATCCACTGGATACTATGGTTAAGCAATAATTATCATCATCATCGGCTGTACAAATAAATATGCGATCAGATCTACTATCAACAAAGTAAAAGTTTCCTGTGATCCATTCAATTGCAAATTGTTCCACCCCTGAAATTAAAAGTACATTAAAACAATCAAAACACTATTTGTGGAAATGTTTTTTTAATAATCTTTTTGGTATTTTTACAGTACTTCTCAATCATTATCTTCTTTTTAATTAGCATATATTATTATTTAAACATACATTAAATTGTTATCACTGCAATGAAAAAGACACTGAAAGCCAAATGAATGATAATAAGCTTATAATTATTCATAAAAATATTTATTATTTGAATTCAAATTTTAATTGAATAAATGAATAAAAATGTGTATAACTATTAATGCACTCAATTTCTAAGTACTTATTGATAAAAATGTATATATAACCATAAAAATGAGAATTGGTTAAGGCAAACAAATAATAATGTACTTAAACTTTACCTCTCATGTCAAATGGAACTTGGATTTTCTTGATATCTGCCATTGTTTCTGAATTCACACATTTTAATATTCTTTTACTAGTTGTCCTGTCAACCCAACAAATCTTTGAGATAACGAAATAAAAAAAGAAAATTAATTTGCAAAATAAAAAAAAAAAGAGGTTACTATGACAGCATCCTGCATTCTGCAACTAGACTGTACGTAACTAAGAACTAAATGCGAGTTTACTAAACAACTTAATACTCTACTAAATACAGTAAGAATATAAATGATACCTTTTTTCTTTTAAAATCATAGTTTATTGCATTGGCTCTGACTGAGTCTAGTTCAGCAGAACTGTCACCAGTTAATGACATTATTTTGATTTTTTCACCACTTGCCACCAGTAATTTTGCAGTTGTTGCTGAAAAAAATTATTTATTTTTTTAATGAGCTTGGAAATGCAACAAAAATATAGCTTTTAAATACAGACCAACTACTTTAATAATTTAAAGTAACGTATTGTATATCAAATATTAAAAAAAAAAAATTAAAAATATATTTTAACAAAATAATAAAAAGGAAATGTTGTCAAAAAGGCATTTCTAGCCTAAAACCATAATCAGTACATTACATTGCAGGAAATAAGATGAAGATTAATACAGTAGCCATTGGCAAATTAATAGAAAAGAACTAATTATAAACATGACATAGCAATGTTTTAGATGCAAGCTAAACAACCCAATCATAACCATTAATATGTAGTAATCATAGGCAAGTTTGTATCCACTATCTAACAAGAATGCATGAACCAGTGTGAGCCTAGCTGGGTGCTAATTGACTCCCAGTGATAGTGAAAATAAACCTGTTAGACCATTGCAAGAATACAAGGAACAGTTTAAGAAAAAGAAAGCAGTGTAAAAATAGCTAGGCTTAGTGAAAATGTAACTATATCCTAGAAAGAAATACAGGAGGATAAACGAAGCTTTTATGGTCAGGTTCAATTACAGAGAAAAATGAAACTCAAGCCTAGGAATAAAATATGTAAAAGAGCAGGACTAAGTAATTTAAACCATTGTAAGAAACATGAGACTAAAAAATGACAACATGTACATATTAGGAAAACAGAAAGGAAACATTCAAATTATTGTTTTTTATATAGAATTTGTGGTACAATCAACATTCTATAATTAAATACAAAGTAACATAAAACAAGCTTATATTGTGACTACACAGTAGAATACCTGCTGTCATACCTGCTGTGATACCATGTACACATATACAATTATCAAACCAATAACCAATTTTTTTTATACAAAAATAAATGTGTTAATGATCGTAATGAGTAAAAGTTTTCGTAAAATATCTCCAATCAACAAAATACAAAATTCCATATTGTTTAATACAAGAAACCTACTGAAATTTATTCAACCAATTAAATTTGAATCAGTGTCCAGGTTAGACCATTCAAAAGACAGCACTCCAATTATGGAGGGAATACAACAGTTTAGACAGCACACACAGCAGGTTGGTTTTGTATGTTGGAACAACATGGCACTAAATTTCAAAATATATACCGAAAGCTCAACATGCAAAAGTCACCTATTTCTGTTAATTATAACTAGTACAGAATGGCACATGATACACAATTATAGCAAGGCTATATACTTGTCATATTAGACTTACCTGTGTCTGATTTACAAGTCCTTGTATCTTGTTGAAGTGAGAATCCATCGACACATTCACACGTATTACTTGTGAACATTTGGTTAATACATTTCTGATCACATACAGGTACACGTACTGTCAAACACTCGTTATAATCTACAAATCAATTTAGTAGTATTGTCATTAATATTTTACAAATTTTATATAAGGCATGCAAAAAGTGTTTTTATTTTTTCCCATGATATTTTTTAAAACAAAACAGTAAGTATTTAGTATAATTTGTTAGCATGTGCTTATGACTACTTCAGTATTTGGTATAACTTTTAACATGTGTTTTGGAGTACACTTAAAAGTGCTAAATTGAATGAATGTGTTTTTTGCATAGTTTTAAATGTAAGTTTCTTTTGTGCACCATGACATACTATATCAAATAACAACTTGACGTTTGATTTATTAATTTCAAATTCCTAATATCCATAAAAACTACCGATTATATCAAAAACATTCCAGGTTAAGTTCATTCTTACATTCATAGTAAACATACTTAATATAATATAATAGCGAGGTATTCATATGACCTGGATAAGATACAATAAACAGCATTATATATTATTTTTCCCTTTTCTAACTGTCAACATAATTCACTGAAGCGCAATACTATAATACTGTATATAGAATAAACCAAGGTCATGAGAAAAATAATAAAATTATTTGGTGAATATTTGGTGGCTAACAATTGCAATATAACATCTGACATAAATTATGCGCCAATTGGTAATTATAAATCAAGCAACATTATTATAAATATTCTTGACAGTTTCTCTAGTTTTTGTTCACGTTTTGAAAGCATTGTAGATTTTATTTTAGAATCAACGACAAGAATGAGGAGATACTTTAGGATATTTGTGGTAATTAAGCTAAGAGTTTGTGATGCATGACATCCATATTTTGTCTCCTATTCCATATGGTACGTTAATAAACAAAGCAGGCAGATAATAACCACTCTATAATCAAACCAAATATTAAAATTATTTATCATCATTATCAAACGGCAGAAATAGATTAATTTATATAGCAATTTAAGTTAAACTTAAGTTGCAAAATTCTTCAAACTAATTTGGCAATTTTTATGATTTATGTGCTTTTTTACAATTTGGTCTAGACTGTGTAATAATAAAAATAACAATATATTATTCTGTGAATGATTAAAAAAAAATCATTTTCATATAAATCAGTTTCATTTTTAATTATTATTACATAATGCATACCAAATAAATAAAAAGCATTGAATACTAGATCAAAAAGTGAAAACATTTAATTCACTTATTTATTTTTAATGCATTCTATTAAAGAGAAAGCCATATTTTTCAATAAAAAACAGTATGGCTTTCCGTTTAAAAAAAATGTTAATCACATTCAACAATATTATTGGTTCTTCGAATCGAAAATTCCAGCATGTCAATTTGTATCCATGTCAGTTTTACTTAATGTTTGACATTAAATTCACATGCTAATGTTGCAGAACAACTGTCAGTTGCTATGCTATTTTACTCAATACATTTCAATGATGTATGAAATACTGTATGTTTACTATTATGGCACATATTTTAAATAATGTCTTATTCCCTTCCAATAGTGAGCATTTTGGTTTGAGTGAGCTAAAACTATAGCCAGTTTATATAGCAGGGTTAGTTTCTTTTTTTTTAATCTTGTGTTAAATTTTTTTTTTTTTTTAACTTGGTTCTTTTTTTTTTTTTTAGATTTTGTGACAGACAAAGAACAAATTATTAAATGTTAAAAGTAACCACAGTATCACACATCAAGTGTAATCATAATATGTATATTAAATTTACCTGAGCATGTCACATTATCAGCATTCAACTGACGTCCTTCATTACAGTAGCATCTTGCACCAGTTATGGAATATTTACACAAATCGCTACAACCCTTCTCTGCACATTTTTGAACTTGAGAAACTATGAAAGAGAAAGTTCAAATAAAATATTTTGGAATTTATAAAAATAGTTTAATTTGCATCACTTCAATTCATTCTGTATTTCCACATACACACATGACAATGTTATGAAATTATGACAGCATTTGAGAAGGTCCCACTAGAGGGAGTGGTTCACAGACAACTCCATTATAAACAATATTGCACCACATACTGTAGCAGTGATAGGATCTACACTTCCAATTCCATGTTAAGCCAAAATTAAGTAGTAGTAAGTTGTGTGAATATACCCTACCACAGTGACTTCCTTCGTCTGATCTATCTCCACAGTCTATCTCAGAATTACATAGTAAGTGTATTGGGATACAGTCATTGGAACCAGGGCATTGGTACTCATTCCTTGAGCAGCTTTCAAACGGTGACTCACCTGAGCAAAATATTAAATATTATACATCAAAATTATATCTTATAATACATTGTCAGTGTAAGAAAACAAGATTCAAGTACAGTATAGTAACAGAGAATGTAGTGACATGTTTGGCACCCCATACTTGAGGGTGATTCTGTAAACATCGTTGATCACATCACATACTGCTTGCATTTAGTTGATTAAGACCTTAAACAGGTAAAAAAGACTACTCTCTTATTACAAAAAAAATATAATACAAAATTATAATTTATTTAATCCATTTTTATTTTAAACTACTTGTACAGTATTTGTACAGGAGGACTGAAATGTTGGTTCATCCTGATTGGTAGGCATGATATAGACTAAAGCTCTAACTACACTAGTTTATGTGACAACAAAATTTGATGTGTCCATAATAAGGACATGATGATGTCATACCACTACCACATTTGGGCATATCACTACTAAATTTGGCACATTACAGTTTTTTTGTCAAACTACTACTAGTTTGATAGTGTAGACAGACCTTTATTTTACCAAATGATTGCTAACCAACAAAACGGATCAAAGAGATCCTCATTAAGGTTGCTGCATTGATGAATTGATGAACAGTCAATTACAGATTGTATTGTTGAATATTAGAAACACATGATGATACAGTAAATAATTTGCTCACTTGCTATGCACCACTGCTAATTTACCTCATCAGAAATATATTATGAAAAATGTACACACTTGAATAGTTTCATCATTAGTATCTGCTGATGATTATCACAGAGAAACCGTGAAATATGTAAGAAACTTTTCTTTGTAATTTTTAATATGAGAATAAATTATGAGAAAAATTCTGATTCACAGTAGTGTTATCCTATACCAACAATATTGTTGTGCACCTTGACACTGGTGTGCATCAGTCTATACAATGGCGGCTACCATCCAATTGTGGATTTTCTGCCCACATTTTGAAGTTGAATGCTTTGACCTTGACCACTTTGATGTGCTAAACTATGAGTTGCTACAACCCTCAAGAGTTCTAATAGAGCCATTGCGTATTTGACCCAATTCGCATACACAAACACGCAACGGTTGTTACACATAAATTATCTAAAGATTTTGATTTTTACAGCATAATGTACATAAAGTATAATGTACATAAAGTATAAAAAAGAATATACATATTTGGTTTATTACAATATTGCAGAATCAAATAGGCTGCTGTAGAGCTATTTAAATTTAAAACAGTTGCTTCCAAACTAACAATTACATACTGTACAAAAAGATAAAAATGCAGATCTGATGTCTGGTGATAGTGCATTTTACTAGCCCACTGGGCACACAACTAGGTCAACTAATGCTTTATGGGATGGCATTATTATCTTATATAATAATTGACCTTGACTTACATTCTTCTCCTTGCTCATCTGAATTATCCCCACAATCATCAATTCCATCGCAAACCCATCCATGCGGAACACATCGGGATGCATTTATACATTTAAAACTGATTTCTGGATCGCAGTATTCTCCTTTAAAGACATATTTGAAATTTAATCATTTTTATTATTTTCATTATTATATATAAAAAAGAAAGCCAATTGATACCAATTACTATTAACTTGTAAGTTCACATACATTTTGAGACCAGCAATGTACTATATGTATTTGCTTCATATTTCTCTATTTTTTTATTTTTTTTCATTTTTATTTCATGTCATAGGATGGCATAATAATTGTCGAGGTTCATATAAGTATGTGCACGTTGCATTTGCGCAGATAACCCAAACTCGTCAAAGTGACGAGTTCAAATCTAGTTTTACTTTTATATTTATCAACATTTAAAATGGACCTGAAATGGATTTTCGATTTTTTTTATTTTAGAATGATGTTTTTGGGGCTATTAGATGTTGCTAGAATGTATATTGTTACAAAATATAAATTGGCCCTTTTGGGGAAAGCCCCATTTGAAAATCAAAAAAATTCGCGGGTGACGTCACTTTGCGAATATATTCCTATCCCTCCAATGAACAATTTGTAGTTTTTTGGCTATAACTCTTGAAATCTATGGAGTATTTTCTAAAAAACGTATTTAGAATTTTTTTAGATAAAATTATTACCGTATAAACGGTTATTCATCGAGTAAATGACGATTTTAAAATCTTCAAATCAACTGTTTTTTTCTGGCAATACCGAAGTTAGCCTGGCAACGTTGTCCGGGATACAGCGCCGTGTGCAATGATGCGTATCCATATTTTCCGTTCGTGTATTTTGTATATCGTTCGTAATTTATACTGCCAAAATTTCTTTAGTCTTTAGTTTAGCAGAATTAAATTAGTAATATGAGATGATAATTTATTTGTCACGAATCAGCCAGTTCGAAAACAAATTTTATTCATATTTTACTTTAACTTGACAATGAGCGCAGCAAGTTGTTGATATCGCTTTGGTCCTTGGGGATGCACATGAAACGGAGCCTCGCCGCATGGTGTGGGTGGTGGGGTGGTGGATCAAGTTCGCTCGCTGGATTGGGGGCCTAGGCCTAGTAAAGGTTTGGGAGGTAGGCCTTCCAAATTCGGGTTTTAGAACTAACAAAGTAAATTTTAGGGAACTACTGTATATTTCAACAACATTAGATATTGAATAAATTAGTATTAGTGTCAACGCTTCGCGTATCTTTCCAGCCCGTCGATCATTCACTGACTATATGGCGGCATACACGCTCTCGATATCGTCGTGTGTATATGTGACGTCGTGAATATAGAGGCTTCCGACGGCCGTTGAAATAGAATATTGCAATGGCTTGAGTAAATTTCGCTAATTTATTATTAGGTATCTTAAAATTTCGTTTTTTCTCAAAATACTATACATTTTGTTTTTATTTGTATGGGTTTGTGTTAATTTGATACATTTAAATAACATGTGTGAATTTCTTGAAAATCGAAAGTCCATTTCAGGTCCATTTTAAATAGGCATATAAAATAATAAATTAGCCTGTAGCCCAGGATGCGATCTTCTCGGTCCAGGAGGATCATAGGAAAGGTTGCGCATGTTCCTGATTGGATAATACCGTATCTAAAGCATTGCTTATTTAAACTACATGAAATTCTTATGGTAGTTAGTGTACATACCACAATCTTGTTCATCACTGGAGTCTTTACAATCAAAGTCTCTATCACATCGCCATTCAGATGGGATACATTCAGAACCGTTCTTACAGGCAAACTCATACACTTGGCAAACTACTACATCTATACAAATAAATACAATATTCTGTATTAACATTATATTCTAAATTGAGTTGTGAATGAAACATACAGTAATGAGAATACAGTGAGGAGGCCAGTGATGATACCGTACGGTTTGGTAATAGTTTGCTGAATAAAACATACAGTAATGAGAATACAGTGAGGAGGCCAGTGATGATACCGTACGGTTTGGTAATAGTTTGCTGAATAAAACATACAGTAATGAGAATACAGTGAGGAGGCCAGTGATGATACCGTACGGTTTGGTAATAGTTTGCTGAATAAAACATACAGTAATGAGAATACAGTGAGGAGGCCAGTGATGATTACATACGGTTTGGTAATAGTTTGCTGAATGAAACATACAGTAATGAGAATACAGTGAGGAGGCCAGTGATGATACCGTACGGTTTGGTAATAGTTTGCTGAATGAAACATACAGTAATGAGAATACAGTGAGGAGGCCAGTGATGATACCGTACGGTTTGGTAATAGTTTGCTGAATAAAACATACAGTAATGAGAATACAGTGAGGAGGCCAGTGATGATTACATACGGTTTGGTAATAGTTTGCTGAATGAAACATACAGTAATGAGAATACAGTGAGGAGGCCAGTGATGATACCGTACGGTTTGGTAATAGTTTGCTGAATGAAACATACAGTAATGAGAATACAGTGAGGAGGCCAGTGATGATACCGTATGGTTTGGTAATAGTTTGCTGAATGAAACATACAGTAATGAGAATACAGTGAGGAGGCCAGTGATGATACCGTACGGTTTGGTAATAGTTTGCTGATGATAATGTTATAAAATAATCTGAACAATAGAATAAGGCCTATAGTATTGTAGTTATTATAACACACATGTACATTATGTTATGGAAATATTTGTATTGGCAAGAAATTAAAAAATGTATTTTACTTGGAAATACTGTAAAAATAATTAAACAATTTAGTCAAGGAGAATATAAAGTACTAATTTCTTAGAAAACACAAAAAAACAGGCATCTGAATAAAAAGAACTCTAGGAAATTGCAACTTAACATAATAATAGAATCTAAAGCTGGACGTTGTTGTATTAGCGTTGATGACCTGGTGTGTGTGTGTGTAAAACACTTTCAATTGTTAGTAGTCTCCTGATGATCAAAAGATTACACACAATATTCCAAATATGGTCATTGGATTGTAAAATATGATCAAATACATTCACTTTTATAGCTATTGTATCTTAATAAATGTTATACCAGCTGCATAGCAATTTAAGACGTTTGTAGATTAATTCTTACATAGCACTTCAAAATAATGTTTAAATATATTTCTTTTCATTCAATCTCCAACAATACATTTTAATTCCTTTAAGTGCATTGTGAATTTGTTTTTAATTCCTTTATATTTTTTTTTTTTGCAAAATAAATTGTTTCCAGCGTAAATAGAACAATAGAAGAAAGTTTGTGGCCGAAGATTTTAAAATGCATTGAAAATTTCTCTAAATTAGCAAATAAGACCACTTTAAAATTACCAAATAAGACCACTTTAAAATCTGCAAAAGTAGTATTTAAGATGCAAGTATACAGTACAAAGTTTAATACTATAAACAGTGATGATTAGATCACAGTACCACAAAACTTTATTGGGAAAATTATTGCATACTTTCTTTGTAATCACAGAATTGCATAATCTGTTGCAATCTAATCTACAGTTTAACTGGATACAAATTATTTAAACTATACCACATAAAATCATTAACTTTCTCTGTTGTAGCCTATAGCAATGTCTACATACCAAAACCTATGACACACTCAAGTACAGTCATCTTCATTATTCAACAATAATAATTTCATCATTTCAAGTAATATTATTAAACTCTTGACCTATTATAATGTATAAGATTTTGAGACATGAATTTGTCGGATCGGAATCAAACATACTTGAAAGTTTAACATTTTTTAATTGTATATCTTCTGCCATATTTTATTGTTATGCTTGTTGTATGTTTATGCTGTTTGTTGTGATGTGTCTATGCTGACCCTTAAGTTGATTTTTCTTTCGACTTTAATTTAATGTATTTGCTTGTAAATTGTTTGAATTTATATTGTCTTGTGTTGAAACCGAATAAAATCAACCTTTTTTAGCCATCTAATGTTATAAATTCATCTTCCTTTCAAAGACATGCCCCCTGTAGTTGTATGTTGTTGTTATGTTTATCCAGCACAAATTGTTAACTTATATTTTGAAGTAATTTTTGAACAATTAGTAAAGTTGGATTTCTGTTTTTGCTAACTGTATACTATAAATCATTTAGCTTATAGTTATCTTCTCAAATAATTTACTATCCAAATACAGATGTATTGTTCAATGCAACTGTTTCCTATTGTTCTGAAGAACAACAAAAGAATAATGAGGGCGCCATTTTATAGGGTGTAAAAGGCCGTTTTGGCGTGTCATAAAAAAAAAGAAAAAAATAATACCGACAGCGTGGTTGGTAAGAAGTGTGAAAATAAAAGATAATAAAAAGAAGAAAGTTCTTGCGTATATGTATACATTATTCAGTACACCTATTTTAATCTAATTGCTATTTACATAAGCTTGTTTGATGGTAAATCATAGCCTTTATATTATAATGTCTCGCTGTCTTTTGGTGTAACAATGTGGTTCGATAAATAGAAGGTCGCAATTTAGATCCCCCATCAACATCAACTCTTTCTTTTCTAATTCAATTTTACATAAATATTTTGTAGGTGGTCAAGTCTTGGTAAACTGCCTAACTAATAATGATCCTATGTATTTAGACTGGTCTAGTCTTACTAAATGCCTAATAATGACCCTATGTATTTAGTCTGGTCTAGTCTTACTAAAATGCCTAATAATGACCCTATATATTTAGTCTGGTCCGCATTCATCATGTCCGAAAAAGTAAAAGCGAAGAAAAAAAATGTTACATCTAGGCTTGTATGTAAAAGAAACATGATCTCCCCAAGTTCGCGCTGTTCCTCGGCATATCGTAGGTATCTGAGCCATCGTTGTTGTCGCATCATTCGCTGGGATTCCATGCAGCTAGAAACGAACTCAACTAACGCAAACAGCAGCAAAGCAGTACCTTCATCTAGTTCAGTGTCGTGTCGTCATTAATCATTTGTAAAAATATAGGTAAAAACCCCGATAATAATAATAATTGAGGAAGCATTGTGTCGACGGATCGTTAAGCAGTACTCGAAAAAGAAGAAGAAGGTGGTAGAATGGGTGCGTATACACACAAGGAATAGCCCACAAAGTGCCCTAACCTGTTCAACTGTACTTCCTGTTTGTGTCGGCGGGGTCGCGAGCACGTGATGCTTAAGCTAACATGAGCCGTCGAACGCAATTTAATGAATTTAATCGAATTACCGCTCTCGTAAAATTTAACTAGATCAGTACTTATCTCGCCCTAAGTTCGATATGAACCCAACTTATGTGATTCATACACATATTTAATACATGTATTCATAATTTACACTGTTACCGTCATTGATTTATTGAATACAGCTGATTATACAAGGAATCTGTTATGATATCTATAAACAACAGTGATGAATTATTATGCAACAGTCTTCTGTCACGTCACACTCAAGCTGTACCCACAGTGATGATGATGCATTTTAATTATTGTGGACACTTTGCAGTACCATTTAATTATCTAATGTCTTGACAAGCGTTTCTAGAAATAACTAAATTATATCTATACAAATCTATACGGATATATATTTTTTTCTTCACAAATTAAAAAAAGTTGATTTTCCGCATGTTTAGTACTGTACTGTAACTGTGGCTATTTAACACTGGCACCTGACTGGTACGTTTGGCTGCCACTGCAGAATTAGATAAAAAAAGGCAGGGAGATATTTTCAGAAAAATCACACTTTTTTGTCTGATATCTTTTTTTTTTTGTATTATTGTATTTTTTATTTATTGATAGTGGCCTATTTAACAAATACTAGTACAATAGGTACAATTAGCAACAAAGCAAAATATTTCTTTTGAAAAAAATACAGTTTGTTAGCATTGAAACTGAATAGTTTCTGTCAATATACAGAAAGTATTATCTACAGTACTTTGTTCCACCAATAGCTTACTTGCTAAAAGATAAAAGTAACTAAACTTTCCCATTATATAACTAAACTAAACTAAACAAATCACTGTATTTATTAACTCTACTGTACACAGATTTCTGCTTCACATTTATTTGAATAGTCCTTTCACTCCAAATTTGAGACATTTTAGAGCCATAAAAAATACTCTACTAACCGAATAATCTGTGTGAAGAACCGAAACAGGAGAAATTTTCAATAAACCAGTTTAAATGGCTGAACATAAGTTAAAAAAACCAGTTTAAATGGCTGAACATAAGTTAAAAATAATCAGTCAAATTGGGTGTCTTAGCTGCAATGCACACTGAGCTTGGATTTAGTCAGAGTGACTGGAGGAGGTAACTTGCTGCTACCAGACCGGACTCTTGATCCAATGTGAAGAATGTAGCTTATTATGTACCACCACATTTTACTAAGCACTTACTTACTTGGCCCAATGTGAATGAGCTTTATGTACCACCACATTTTACTAAGCACTTACTTACTTGGCCCAATGTGAATGAGCTTTATGTACCACCACATTTTACTAAGCACTTACTTACTTGGCCCAATGTGAATGAGCTTTATGTACCACCACATTTTACTAAGCACTTACTTACTTGGCCCAATGTGAATGAGCTTTATGTACCACCACATTTTACTAAGCACTTACTTACTTGGCCCAATGTGAATGAGCTTTATGTACCACCACATTTTACTAAGCACTTACTTACTTGGCCCAATGTGAATGAGCTTTATGTACCACCACATTTTACTAAGCACTTACTTACTTGGCCCAATGTGAATGAGCTTTATGTACCACCACATTTTACTAAGCACTTACTTACTTGGCCCATTGTGAATGAGCTTTATGTACCACCACATTTTACTAAGCACTTACTTACTTGGCCCAATGTGAATGAGCTTTATGTACCACCACATTTTACTAAGCACTTACTTACTTGGCCCATTGTGAATGAGCTTTATGTACCACCACATTTTACTAAGCACTTACTTACTTGGCCCATTGTGAATGAGCTTTATGTACCACCACATTTTACTAAGCACTTACTTACTTGGCCCAATGTGAATGAGCTTTATGTACCACCACATTTTACTAAGCACTTACTTACTTGGCCCAATGTGAATGAGCTTTATGTACCACCACATTTTACTAAGCACTTACTTACTTGGCCCAATGTGAATGAGCTTTATGTACCACCACATTTTACTAAGCACTTACTTACTCTCACACAATGTACATTTCGTTTGTTGCTCTAATGATAGCAATTTTTCAAAAACTTGATCTTGTCATAGCACTTAAGTTAGTCTGCACATTTGTAGTACTGTTGTACAGCTACCACTACAGTATACAGTTTAAATAAAATACAATAATGAATACAGGTAAATGAATAGGTAACTGAATAATAGCTAACTACTGCATTGCTAAAGTAAACTTGCAGTGCATTCACAATAAATACTAATTACTATATACTATATTTGCTAAGAACAAGATGGCAAGTAATACAGTAAACATACTTACTGTAAATGAATAAATCTCTCCTCAGGTCAATAGCCTACTAAGTGAATAGACTACAATCCAATGATGTGGAAGTATTTCTTTATAATCGGCCTTCAACATTAATACAAAATAAATTTTGAACTTTATTCCTTCATACTAAAATGCGAGGTTTTATTCATTTTGTGCTCAAATGGCTTTCAAACCATATGCTGGAATCACACACATTTTCCACATTAATGTACTGTATCTTTATAAGTCACATAGTTGGCTTTAAAAAGTAAAATAAAGGAAATTGATATTACTTAAAACTTATAGTTGGTAAAACCTAAAGTTCATACTTATTTTTTTTTTTATGTACTAAATACCAGGGGTGAATTCTGGGTCAGTAGACATGAAATGAAACTTAATCAAAGTGAGAGTTGAACTTTGTAAAGAATTTAGGTAAGGTACTTTTGTGTGTCATGAAGTTGAAAGGCAGGATTTATTTCAAAGTTTATTATTGTTTACATTTCTGGAGATAATAAAATTCATCTTTGAGTTTACTTGCTCAATGGGATATTAGGTTTTACATTAAATGGTATATAATATAAAAACTAGGAATTTACACAAATCTACCATACAATGCAATGGTAGTGAAAGATATAGTACTGGATTCATATCTCAATGGTAGTGAAAGATATAGTACTGGATTCATATCTCAATGGTAGTGAAAGATATAGTACTGGATTCATATCTCTATTGCAATTTATATGATAATAACTGTCTCACTGAGACTATGGTCCAATTGTGAAGACTTTTTAACCACCATAAATAAAGTGTATGGTTATAGAGATTTTGTGTTTATTGTTTGTTTGTGGTTCCCCTACCCAGTGCTCAGTCACTTTACTTGACCAGTGGTAAAGGCTTTGGGATTCGTCAATGTTACCATACTATATATCGTTTGCTAAATTCTCATTTTTGATTTTAGTATTTTAACAAACAGACATAATCACCACATTACGCATTGATTATTCCCATCAACCATCATAGCTAGACTTTTATCGCCAATAATTCCCATTAGCTGTGTATAATATCCTGAATGGCCAGCATCATTAGAAAGTTGGCAGCCAGCCAACAACAGTTTTCTTTTTTAACAAATATATATTACACTACAGTGCATATTTTATACATATTAATTATAGTTTGTAGTTAAATTAGACTGGGCAAAGCACAATTTACTTCACTCGCATTCACGATTTGTACTGGATTTTTAATTTAAAATAACAGTACCCTTTATAAATTGTATTGTATACTTATATTATACTATAATGTTTTGTATAGGCCTTTTTCACAAAACGGAAGACATCTTTGATCATGACAAACAATACTGTGCAGGGAAGTGTAACCAACAGAAATAACATAGCGTTTTCAGGGGATTTCAGGACACCATGATTATTAAGTAAAAAATCGTAACTCCGGGATAATTGTATTGTATGATTGTTTGTCATCAATCGAAGATGTCTTCCATTTTGTGAAAAAGGCTTGTTAAATGAAAACTGAATGGATAGATGGGTGATAAAAATCTTGAAATCTGATGACAATACTTCCAGAGAGTTCTGCGATGTGACGTCAAAACGGTAGATGGCGCTGGGTGGTTGCTAGCGCAACCAAAAATGCGTTCAACGCTATGTTGATAACCACTATAGATTTGTGTTTCTATCAAATTATGTATCTTAGCTTGATTTTTTTTAACTTAAACTGTAGTTGAAGAATAGATAGATTATTAAAAACAAATATAGTGATCTTTTGAAATTTTAGTTTGTTTTTATTGAAAAAGTTTTAAAAACCATTGGTGAACTAGGAGTCACTCAGGCAGGTTGAACGCATTTTTGGGTTGACTAGCAACCATGCAGCGCCACCTACCGTCAGCACCGCAGAACTCTATACACATTGTTTGATTGATATAAACATTTTGTTGTTAAATATAATATGATTTTGTACAATATGAATTGAAAGCTCTGTAGACATCCTTAAGATAAGAACAGGATTTGGAAAAGACAATGGTGATTAATTCACAATTACATACTTTAACAACCTCATGATGAACACAAATAATTGGTTTTTTAAAAAAGAGGACATCCCACTTAATACAGGGTGTCGAAGTTTGTTAAAAAAAAAACCTGCAATACTAAAAACCTTTCTTAGGCTATGTAAAAAAAAAAAATGTTGATCGTCCTTTTTTTTTTTAAAGTCAGGAGGGAGGGAGGGAGGCTTTTTTTTTTTGCTTTTTTTTATTATAAAAAAGCAGCAAAGCACCATGAAAGTGTAACGATTCGACAAAATGTTGACATGAAGCAATATAAAGGTCAAAATAGTAAATATTGGTATATGGTTCTGAACTGCAGTATCACAAAATGATTATACCATCTCCCTTTCCGGGCTTCCTATCGCTGGCGTACACTGTAGGCAACGTAGGCCTATCGCCCACGACGGATACAATTCAACATACAACTCTAATAATGTTAGTGTTACATCAGCCGTGACTTCGCAGCCAAACCAATCTTTAATCGGCGAACTGCTACCCTCGCGGGTAATAGAAAGTACCACAAAAGGCATTTAAGCTGCGTAAATACGTATCAATAAAGATCTATTGTTCGCAAATCATGTGTAAAAAGAACCCACGCGCGCTGTACAGCAGGCCAGCGGGAAAAATAAACAAAATCAAGCTAGATACCCGTATCTTGCACATTGCATTACATGCGCATATTGATACTATCGATAGAGGGCCAGATAATCGCAATGAATTTCTGAATTTTGCTTTCGCGACGACTGATCTGAGGTTGAAGAACGGGATTTTCGCCCGGATTTTCACGGTAAAAAAAAAAAAAATGAGGCGGGCCGATTTTCGATGTCGGGCGAGGACGATCAACAACTTTTTTTTTTAAATGGCCTTATGAGAAAATAATAACGAAAGTGTACTCAGTCTATTGGATATTTGAGAAATAAAATTAAAAGGAATAGGGGATTAACATTGAAAAAAACATACCTTTCAACATTTATTACTACTTAGACTACAGTACAGTATTTATAGAAATAGGCCTATTACTTTTTATTTTATGTGGATATTAATAAATTAAAGTGAATAATAATATAATGTTGGTACTGATCTGTACACATTCAATTTTAACTCAAAATTGCTCTCACAAAAGTGTAACGGTAATGCTAGCCTACCACCATCTAATAATCATAGAATATAATGGCCCCAAGCCAGGCTATTCATTCTCAGACATGGGAGCAAGTTCCCAATTCTACCCTCTTGTTTGGAACCAACGAACGGTAAACCAATGAACAAAACGTTTACAATACCTTCATTCCCTGTCGCCTGAGCAGTCGCCTCCTGTACAAAAACCATCGGTCCAAAGCATGCTACAAAAATAATAAGCTGCCGATGGAACAACATGGCAATTGAGTATTAATCTTACTCTTCTAAAGCCAGCTTCAGTGATATAATATTAATAATGTAATATCCAACATGCAGAAGTATTGCATAAAGTGCAAATTTTAAACACTTTTTAAACACTGTTGTCTTCCAAACACAACACACTCCTCCTCGGTATACTAGTTTGTGTAACCGTTACGGACGAGTGGTTTTCCCAACGTGTTGAGTACTGCTGCTGCTTCAGCATGCAGTGTTTTTAGATGTAACTATGCAAATTAGTTGATGAGATTACATACATACCGTACCCACGTGGCTCTCACACACGCGACACTCACATCTTCTTTTAAAAAAACGTCTTTTTTCCTATCGATCACGAGAACTTTTTTTATAGTTCTTTATCTTAAATTTAAAAGCAAATTTATCATATTTCATATGGGCCCTTCCTTCACTTTTGCTTTTACGTCACAATCAAGGCATTTAAGTCTTTTGGGATGTAGTAGGCCTACGTCATACAGTATCATCTGTATAGCAGCATATCATTATACTGTACTTAATAGTATTATTCGCTGATCAATTGGTTTAAAAAACACAAAGAAAAACTATATTTTCTAGTACATAATGGTCACTCAGTAATGTCCTGTTTAACAACCTGGGGTGTTTTTTTTTTATTGATGCCAATGCCAATTTGTCTATTATTGGTTTTAGGTAGGCCTAACTGATTGTATGGGTAGACATGCCAAAAAGAACATGCACGAGGCACACGGCTAACATGGATCGTTGCATCATTCCCCGATATTCATAAATTATGATTTATTTATTGACAACCTTGATTGAAAAACTTGATTTATAAATAGAGTTAGTTTAAGTGGCATAAGGTTAGGAGTGCCCGCCGGATGTCCGAAGATTTTAGATAGGCCATGATAGGTGGTACACTCCTTATAATTATATGCATTCATGCGGGGAGGAAGAGCACGAATTTCAGATGTTTTCTACAACCAATAACATATTTATGAAGGAATCGAGTCATTGCCGTCTATTTTTTCTGAGAGTGTGGCGTTGTCGAAAAGAGTGGCGGCTTCTCGCAATGCAATGTAATTTCTTTTCATTTGCAGCACAACCAACAAAAAGTTGTCAACATAGAGAGGGCGGCAACCTCTTTTACACTTCTACCAAAGACAGTAGCCAGTCTATCTTTGTTTGTGACTGTTCAAAATGCGTATGTCAGGCGCGGATTTAGATTTTGAAAAATAATACGTATTCACTTACGGCATTTTTATAAAAATAAGGAATAATTAACTGAAACATTGGTTCTATCATTCCATCGGATCAATTTTCTAAAACGTCCATTAAAGTTAACATTCAACCAATCGTAATCATATAGCACGCACGCTCGAACGGCCGCGGCCGGTATTGTATTTTTACGCCAAGATATAGTTCAGTAGGCCTACATGTGCTTTTTCGTCTGAGAAATATGCTAAAGTGCTCAAACAGGGGTATTTTCTCGATATACCTTTATGTTAATAAATAAACAAGACCAATAAAACAGATGCGATACATTCAATCTTTAATGAATCAGACCATACGAGAAATTCAGATTTATATAAATTTTACACACAACAAAGTCTACTCTTAGCCATCAAAATACTGGCCAGAACACACGAAACGTCAGCATTAAATCGTTTAAATGTTACTGCAAATCAATAATTAACTGTCATTACACTACATTGATAACTTTACGTAGGCCTATAAATTCATTACGTTACATGAACAACATGATTTGACAAGTGAATCGTTATATTAACTTTTTAATTTTGTATCTATTTATTATCATTGTAATGTATTTTGTCGTATGGGTCGAACCTACGAGTGTTCCTCCGTTTTTTAAGGAAAGTAACTTATAAATATTATATTCAATATTACAACTAATGATACTCTTCTATAAATTTGCACATTCAATATTATTCCTGGTTAACGATTTTTAACTAAACTATGGATATGAATAATTATGTTTTTACCTATTTAATCATATTTTATTGTTTGCTTATTTGTTGTGTTTATATTGTACTTGACAAAAAGAAACTTTTATAGCCAAAGTGCTTGACGAAATAAATCAATTAAGTGGCGCTGTTACAATTACTATTTAAGTATTTCATTGTGCTTGCGTCTGTGACATTTTTGAAATATAACTTGCTTTCTCGGTGAGAACTGTATCATATATATTATTATTTACATCCCGTTTTACTCGGTATTTTGTTGACAAATATGAAAATAGATATAATGAACGTTTAGCGACTTACATAATACCATATTTGATTAATATCTAATAAACATTTCCCTTCAAAATTACATGATTACGATTTCTGTCATCAATGTTAAACATTAAATAAAGAAAGTACTTCTTCAGGTGTTAATGAAATATTAAACAGTTTAACTTCGTCCATTAACCCAAGGAAATACCTGTCGTTCCTACCAACACCCATTTGTCCGATCGTAACTCTATTTGGGCTTGTTACGATTGGGCCGCTACAGCAACTGGTACCAGCAACTGCCGGTTGCATCACTCCATTCAAATAGAATAACAATTCTGTCCCATTATAAGTCATGGCAACATGCTGCCACTCGTCATAGTTAAACGGTAGTTCTGCATATGCCGCAGGAGGGTACGACACTGACGCCGTCAACTGATGATATCCCGCACGTGTACGAATTTCCCAGGTCCCAGATGTTTTGAATCCATTGTTAAGAAGCCCCATTGGACTAAGTGTTTGATTGTATGTCATAAACCATAGGCTTGCCGACAATTCTGAACCATAATCAAAGTTCTCAAAACTTGTTACCAATACTCTAGTTGTGCCGCTTAAGTTCAGTGCCGCTCCAATTATTCCCGTCGGCGTGTAATCATAATTGTTGCCTTCGATAACGCCATGACGTGAATTGCCAGAGGTATCATTCACATTGCTTTCAAAAGCATAGTGCGCAATTAAGTATGTGCTTATATTTCGCTGGTAGATGGTCTCGCTTGGTCGATCTTCATATCTGAAATATTGGTTTATTTTATCAAAATTTATTTTATAAATCAGAATAAAATTATTATCCACCACTTTCCAATAATATAATATTTCATTGTTAAAATTTGATGAGTGATACAATTTTGGAAAGGTCCTCAATCGACAACTGAATCTCAATCATCATCATCATCACTGCTGCTGTCGCCATATTGTTGTTGAGTGGTAAGAGAAGGCTCCATGGCGGTGGTGAAATACGACTCAGTAGTTAGAGATGGATCAGTATTGAGAAATGGTGGAGTACTAAAGGAAGTTACAGTGTAAAATGGTGGTTCTACTACTGATTCAGTAGTAAGGGGAGGTGATTCGGTGGTAAGAAAAGATTGTTCGGCGGTAAAAGAAGATTGTTCGGCGGTAAGAGAAGATTTTTCGGCGGTAAGAGAAGATTGTTCGGTGGTGGTAAGAGAAGATTTTTCGGTGGTAAAAGAAGACTGTTCGGTGATAAAAGACGGTTGTGCGGCAAGAGGTACTACTACTACTGTGATGGGAATGTCTAAAGTAGGCATAGTAAGCCCAGTAGATCTTCTAACATACCTGACACACTTTTTCGTCTTTATATCAACACATTTATATTCTCCTTCCACCAATACGCTTGTCTGTTGATTCGGGCAAACGTTACTTTCACCAAGTCTTGCTGCTACACTTAGAAACACCATCAGATTAAGGAACCGCATCTGGTATTTAAAAACAACATTTTTACTAATAAGTCATTCGAACTTACTATAACTGTCGTCGTCACGATTGTCTTAAAAAAAAAAACTGTACAATTCCATAGTAGCAAGTCAATTCTACTTTGAACATCACAATGATTGTTTTGGGGTTTTTTGGAACATGCATTTTTGTTTCTTAATTGAACAATTCTAATTGGGATATTTCAGATGTGTGTGAACATTAAGACATTAACTTGAAACATACAAATTGCACCATGGAGATTGACCACAAGCAGTTCGTCAAAGATGCACCATTTACCAGTAACATGATCACGGAGCTATGAAATTAGATAGCTCCATGCTCAAGCTTTACTGAATTTAGTTTTGTCCAATTGTGAATGTAAAAAAATATTGAATACGTTAGCACATATTTACTTACCATTCTCTTGCCTTCCTTATCGAGACACCAACAGCATAACAATATCAAGCACTTGCTTTTAAGTTGTAAGTATGGTATCCATGTATCCTTGAATTGATATTAAAACGATAGGTATTGAATTTGTTAAATTAAAAATGAATCAACACACATTTACTAGCCATTCTCCTGCCTTGACTATCTAAGATACAAGTAACAATACATATTTACTAGCCATTCTCCTGCCTTGACTATCTAAGATACAAGTAACAATACAAATCACTTGATGTTATTGCATTGCAAGTACTAACGAGATAGAAAACCTTGGATTCAAATTAAAACTTCATGTATTCTATTATAATCTAAAAGCCTGAAATATCCTGTAGGTGGTACAATAACTTGTGAAAGCAATGCAAGTATAATGCCTATTCTAATATATATGAACTCATTATCCTACAAACACACTAAAGTGTAGGCCTAACGACCTGGTTTTTCTGGTTTCAAACTAATATTTCTAATACAGTTCATTTTATAAAAGACTAAACTTATAATTACAATCAATTGGCAAAAAACCTTTACTTCTCCGTTGCTCAATACAAAGCTATACTTCACTGCTGTATATTTAAGACTGTAAGCTTTAGCTCTGACATAGACGCAACGCAACGTAGTAAGGGTAAGGTAATGCTTGGTTCCCACTGCAGACCCAACACAAGGACGTAACGCAACTAAGTTGACCAATCACAAGCGATCTTGTCATTGATCAACCACAATTTTAGATGATTTCATCGCGTCGTGATTGGTCAAATCACTTGCGGTGCGCTTTACCTCCCTTGCGTTGCGTCCAATTTGGAACCGACCTTTCGTAACACGACCATTCTAAACTTGATAGATCTCCAACCAGTTGGTGACAATGCGTGATGGCAATCGTATTATCAATGCGAAAAGTAAGTAGGCAATGTTACCATACATTGGCTTTGCAATAAGAAAATCGTGAACTAGCCTACTCAAACTCAAGACAACAAAATACAGATGACAAAGTGATTTCTCGCTAACAATGTTTGTCTTTACTGATTCTCTTGCGCCATGTCCTGCCTGCGTACTACATGTATTGTTTAATGTCCATTGTTACGGACACGACACACGAGTTCGCCAAGATACTTTAGTCAATTCATTTTATGTAGCAAATGTGGAGAAGAGTTTTTGCATTGCGAATTGTTTCACCAGAGAAAACACGTATGGAACGCAATAACGCGCGTACATGCTTATAGTTGGCGGGAACAAAAATCAGTGTTAAATTCCACATTGCGTTTGGTTCCCACTCTTGGACGCGACGCACCCACGTAGTCGCAGCGAAAGTGATTTGACCAATCACAAGCGGCAGTTCCAATGATCCACCGCATCATGATTGGTCAAATTGCTTACGTTGTGCTTACGTTATTGCGTTGCGTGCGCAACTAGAAACCATGCTTAAACCTTATATTGCTGTTTTGTGTTCGTTTATACATTTACATATTCTACTTAAATGTCCTCCCCCTGATAATCTAACCTAAGTTTGCATTATTATTAGGTATCCACTTTTTTTACAATTAACAAAATTCTAGGAATAATTAGATTCTACATTCTTTGAAAATTCCTTATGTTGTTGATTCATTCATTTAAAAATTTAAAAAAAGCTATTAAAATAAATGAAAATTAGCACAATAAAGTAGACTGCATTTGTAAGTCCACTCCAACAACACTAGGGGTTAAATTACTGTTTTGTTTAAGTCACAGGAGAAATACAAGGCCCACCGCAAATATCATGTAAAATCCCTTTGATAATTAATACTTTTATGACAATGATATATTAACATTTAAATCACGCACCTAACAATTAATTTATTGGCAATGTCTCAAACTGGTGAATTAAAGGTAGATTAAAGAATTAACACTCGATATGATTCCCGTCCAAAATTCATTGTAAAATTGAGAAAATATAGTTTATCAACAAGTAGCTGTATCACTCACTCTCATTACAAATTGAACATACTAATCCAAGTATTATCAAAACAATGGAATAAAGCACACAACTTCATATTGTTTTCGGATTAATCCACTATCAATATTAGCCTATAAATACAAAATAATAAATCATAAAAATACTATCTATTGAATTCTATAAGGACAATAATCGTCTAAATTGATGATAGATATTGCTTTAATTTGTATCAAACATTGTATATTAGCTTTACCATCTTATATAATATAAAAATGTACTTGTAAAAATGACACAAATTAAGCAATGGTTTTGTAAGCGACGACAGCCTAAATTGGCATACACTTTGTGGTGACGCTGCAGTATGCATTATATATTATATAAAATGTCTGAATAATAAACCATCAATAAATTAATTGAAATATTAGCTTGATATAAAAAGTATCAATTTAATATTCTATTACAGTTACTACTTATAATAAATTACTGATGATGGAGAGTTACAGTGAATTTTACACACTTTAGTACCTTGAATGTTGTTGAACCAAACAAACAGAAATGACTGTGCTTGGTCTGATTTGTACAATGTTGTAATTGTATGATTAAAAGAGGAATACAAATCTAATCCCCTGCATTATCTAAATGTGTAACAAGGATCACACACTGGTATCACTAGCAAGCAACCCTGCTCCCAAACTATTTCACAACATCCAGATTTAAACCGTCAATGTACAACCGATACAACACATCAGTCACATATGTAACCAATACCACATACGGGTCACATATACAACCGATAGCACATATCGGTCACATATACAACAGATACCACATATCGGTCACATATACAACCGATACCACATACCGGTCACATATACAACCGATACCACATATCGGTCACATATACAACCGATACCACATATCGGTCACATATACAACAGATACCACATATCGGTCACATATACAACCGATATCGCATATCGGTCACATATATAACCGATACCACATATTGGTTACATATACAACCAATACCACATATCGGTCACACATACAACCAATACCACATATCGGTCACATATACAACCAATACCACATATCGGTCACATATACAACCAATACCACATATCGGTCACATATACAACCAATACCACATATCGGTCACATATACAACCAATACCACATATCGGTCACATATACAACCAATACCACATATCAGTTACATATACAACCAATACCACATATCGGTCACACACACAACCAATACCACATATCGGTCACATATACAACCAATACCACATATCGGTCATGCTTAGTACATTAGTACACATGTACATTAATTTATTCTTCAACCTTGTTTAAGTAGGTATGATATGCCTTAAACATTTTAGTGATGGCCAATAGCTTTGGAAACAGGGTATTTGAACACAATAAATAGCAAGCAACTAAAAGAACACCTTTTAGCTACCTAAAAATGATTATTCAACATCTAGAAATCTGCGTTAGTACAAAAGGGTTTCAGGTTTAGGACAAGCCTAGCACTTTTTATTATTATTATTTTTAATTTTTTTTTTGTATTTGTCTCATCTCTTATCTATAGCAAATTATTAAAAATCGTTCATAAAGCTCTGATGACCCTAAGAGCCATATTGGTTAGAATGGCATACTATTTGTGAAGAATCAACAACTGCAGAAATGCCTGGCTGGGATAATAACTTACTGTTTTTTATAATCTCTATTTGAGAATTATTTTTTATATTGCCAAAAAAAGTGGTTCTAAAAAAATGTAAAATAAATGATAAATATACTCATAAATGCCTACAATTCTAATAGAATTGTTAAAAATATATGGTTTTTCATATAATTATACTGTACAACTAAAATTAGGTATCTAAAAAACAAATACAAACAGAGGATAGTTCAGCAGTAGTAATGTCTGTAATTGTAGTGTGCCAGCCATATCTGCAGAAAGTGATCTTTTAAATATAAATCAGAAATACCAAAAAGCAAATCTATAAATAGGTGAATATACAGACATCAAGGCAACTTTTTGGCAGGAAGCACTGAAATCACAAGTTGTCCATTTACAGACTGTTCAAAAACAGCATATCCATTTCCATGTATTTGTTGGGGTAAAAAAGGAACTAATCTACAGAAGAGACCCACTACAAACTGCTCAACTGTAGCATTACATACTTGTCTATGGTGTTTGGGATTGTATGAGGGCTGGCACTCAACTGTAGCATTACATACTTGACTATAGTGTTTGGGATTGTATGAGGGCTGGCGCTCAACTGTAGCATTACATACTTGTCTATGGTGTTTGGGATTGTATGAGGGCTGGCGCTCAACTGTAGCATTACATACTTGTCTATGGTGTTTGGGATTGTATGAGGGCTGGCGCTCAACTGTAGCATTACATACTTGTCTATGGTGTTTGGGATTGTATGAGGGCTGGCGCTCAACTGTAGCATTACATACTTGTCTATGGTGTTTGGGATTGTATGAGGGCTGGCGCTCAACTGTAGCATTACATACTTGTCTATGGTGTTTGGGATTGTATGAGGGCTGGCGCTCAACTGTAGCATTACATACTTGTCTATGATGTATGTGTTTGGGATTGTATGAGGGCTGGCAATTCAATATAATTTAATATATGCATGTATGTATATTATGTACAATATTATATGAGTGTACCAAAAAATGGTAAAATGAGCATTTTTTTTTACTACAGTAGGAGGTAGCTTGCTTGACAGGCAAACATGGCATAACAACTTGGGTGCAATTATCATCTTCACAGCTCTCATTAGAAACTTCACGATTGCATGACACAACACTACAGAGCAGGGCTACAAATATCTACACATACTTGCATTGTGATAGCTCACACATCCGCACCAAGGCCTGTTCAGTCATGACAACACGTGTAGACATTGTGATAGCTCACACATCCGCACCAAGGCCTGTTCAGTCATGACAACACGTGTAGACATGTGTAGACATTGTTATAGCTCACACATCCGCACCAAGGCCTGTTCAGTCATGACAACACGTGTAGACATGTGTAGACATTTATTGTCTCTAGTTCCTTTGAGGTTTTTAGCATTGTGTCATGCAATAGTCCCTACTATCAACTACTTGACAGCAAACACAAACGAACGGCCAGTGCCGATGCTTCCATCTTGAAATGTTCATCTTTGTTTCAATAAATGTTTTTATTTTTCAAGACGCTGGCTGGTTATTTTGACAACTTGCTTATGACTCTAACCAAGGCTCCGTTCTCATCTTTTAACCTCTGATTGTCTTGTTTAAGTTGATCAATAGTCTGAAACAAATGCAATCAGAGAAGACAATTAATACCACACAGTGAAATGATGTTCCCATCATCACTAAATAAACCAATCACAACCATCACAACCACTATCACCATCACAACCATCAGAACACCATATACTTACCCTCATCACCAGACATATCATACTTACTCACAATCACAATCACTATCATCAAACCATTAAATTAAGTTTAGGTCTAACATCATTTTCATCAGAATCAATATCACCAGCAGAAGGATCCCAACAGAAACAAGTCAACAGACTTATTGGGCTATCCTCGGTGTGTAACATCAAATATAACAACAACTCTATCATCACATTCATTATTAGTTTCTTCATCACACAATCAATCATCATTAGCATCAATTCCCCCCCCCCCCCCCTTTATCACAATTATCAGCATCACTACTTTCAAACCACCAGAACACCACACTATCAAGCCAAACTTGCATGCACAAACTTAGTTTGTTTTAAATATTCAATAAAATACAAGAAACTTATTATACCACGCAACTTAGTAAAAACATTAAAGAAATCAACAATATTCACTTGTTTCATGTTTTCATTGTTATAATTAGTGACTTTTAGAATGCATGCAGCAGCACATGCTCCTTACAGACTAGGCATTGTGATAGCTTCTACATCTACTACCAAGTTTAAACATTTGTTGTACTACTGAATCGATGTCTGTACGCAATTTAATACGTTTGTAAGGCTTTTGGTGCTGCAGCATACAATCAAAAGTCTCTATCATTAGTACTCATTCTTTAACACGTCCAATTTATCAAACAATTTTGTAAACAAATCTTCTTTAAGATTAGATTGATCTTTAACAAATTAAGTAGAAACAGCAAATCATGTGTGAAGACACTGGTAGTAGTAGAAATAGCAAGATTTACATTAGTTGCTGAGGAAAATGTTTACTTACAGTTGATGGTATAAAATGGGATAATAACCTTTTTGGCATAGATTTGATAATAAAACGTTATTCCGAATTATATTATTAATCAAAAGTAACCAGGAGATACAAGAAAGGTGTTACAAATACTGTAACATAAAACAAACATAGGGGAGACGCTACACATAATACTAATGGCAACAAATGGAATAAGGTAGTTAAATCTAAAAGATACATAAACAATACAACAAAGATAAGACAAAGATAAGACAAAGAAGGATTATTGGGAAATAACTGATCAAAGACACTGGCATAGATACTATACTTAAAACTAGAAATTGTAACATTTTCATATTTTTCGAAATTGACAAAACACCAACTTATTTGCCATTTTAAAAAGAATAGAAAGTTGTTATATAATAATTTACCCTAAGGAAAGAAACGGTTTAGTTAATAACCTATATAAATAACCTAAGAGAAAAATAGAAAGATTTAGAAAATAGATTGAAGTAAGGAATAGAGACGAAGATGAAAAAGATGAGGCCTAGAAGAGAAGACATCAATATACTGTGGAGATCAATTTCATACCTTAAGTTCTTCCTCCATTTCCGACAACTTCCTCTCCAATGCTCTTTTTTCCTGTAAAAAATAAATAATTCAATTACAGTACTAAAAACATTAATATAAATAAAAATATCAAATTTGATTGCCTTGAGTGCTATTCTTATAAAGATAGCTACGGCAGAAAAACAAGAAATATTGGATACGCCCCGGTTTACAGTTTCTTACCCGTTTTTCATTATCATAACCCTTTGTATCTATATGTTCTGATTTACTCTGCGCCCTCTCCAATTGGACCTTCTGATTTGCAAATTCCTTTTCTTTATTTCGTAACTTCTCCTCAAGTTTCTCAATTTGTGATTGTTGTTCATCAAAAAGCTGAAACATGACAAAAACTCAGATTAATTTTATTTCATCATATGTTAAAACACTCTCCAGAGACAAAATGTTAAAAGAATGTTTTAAATTACACAAAAAAAATGATGTACCTTTTTACAATTTTGGCATGGTGTGGTGTTTACTCGATCCCTAGATGATACGTAACTACTGGAGTCTCGTAGACTATTCCTACTATGACGGTCAAGTATAGATGATGTATCGCTACCATACCTGTGATTAATATGCAATAATTAACTTAAATTTATATAATCATTATATTTTCCACAAAAGAAAAAAGTATTGTTAATAATTTCTGTACCTGCTGCTTGAGATGGAGCTAGTTGAGGCTGAGCGGGCAGTGCCTGATCTTTCTGGAGGCTGTAAAAATATAAAAAAATCTTGGTTACAATAATGACCTTTGATAAATAATGCAAAAATATTCCCCACAAAATGTAATTCTTTTTATCCCAGTAAAATCAGTTTTACAGTTGGTATACAGTACGCCATTTGTTTTAAGGTTGAAAATATCTTGAAATATCGCTGGTTGTTTCTTTTATCACATCTATATCATTCTTTAAAAAAATCTTTATGTTTTAATTCATTATGAATATTGCTTTTATGTTACGCTGATAGTAAGTTTATAAAAATTACTGTAAAGAGACAAAAAATAAATTAAAATATTCAAAGAAATTGACTTCAGTGTCAGCTTATGTGAGTCATAGTCTTTATGCAAGAATCACAACATTCTTAAGATTAACATTAATGATATGCAGCACCGCTTGTTGCAACGGATATATTAATAAGATCTTCTAATAAATAAACTTAATATCATTCTTAGAAATGTGTATATTACAAAGGATCTACCAGGGAATGTAGGCCAGGTAATTCTTAAGCACGTTTCTAATTTCAATGAAATATTAATTTTATACAACAACCTTTTGAAAACAAGGATATCATCACAGGTATTACTGTTAAGTGGGTGAGAAGGTGGTAAAATATAAAATGCAACACTGTAACGTAAACTTCAAATGTATCATTAATGGCAAAAATGTATTCAAAGTAAATTAAAATCTACTGTGGACATTGGACTCATGTTAAGGGTGGTGTTAAGTTTGTACAGTAGCTTATTATTAACACTCAGAACTAATCATGGCTGCCTTTAAATTTATCTTGATATAAAAAAGGATATTGAAAACTGTAATAATTGTGGAGATACTCAAATTCAATGTAACAGTTTATAATCAAATTTTGATGTAACTTGATGACTAACTTCAAAGCTAAATTATGTTAACCATGTGACTCATTCAACATCAATTTTACAGAATTTTAAATGAAAACAAAAATTAAAATGAGTGAATATGACAATTTAAGACAGAAATTATATAACTATAAATTATACAGTATATAAAGACAGTACAGTAAAACAAATGAATATACTGCATATATACATTGAATACAGACAGTACAGTAAAAAAAATGAATATACTGCATATATACATTATACAGTATAAAGACAGTACAGTAAAACAAATGAATTGAATTGAATTGAATTGAAATTGAATTGAATTGAAATTTATATTTATACTGGGTAACCTCTTCAGTCAAAGACTGGTCTCCCAGAGGGCCCAGTTGGTGATCAGTGGCTGTGATGTACTAATACACCGGGGTAACCCCCTACTCGTCTCGAAAGATGTACTAGGTTCTTTAAAGTGCACACGAGCTAGATGTGTACACTGGACCTACGGTTTATAGTCCTTATCCGAGAAGACTCGTTCTACCACCAGAACCATGGAGCGAGTGAGCCTCGAACCCTTGCCAATGTTATGGCTACGTAATTACGGTTCCACTGTCTTAACCGCTCGGCCACTCACTCACTCCCTTTATACTGCATATATACATTATACAGTATAAAGACAGTACAGTAAAACAAATGAATATACTGCATATATACATTATACAGTATAAAGACAGTACAGTAAAACAAATGAATATACTGCATATATACATTATACAGTATAAAGACAGTACAGTAAAACAAATGAATATACTGCATATATACATTATACAGTATACAGACAGTACAGTAAAACAAATGAATATACTGCATATATACATTATACAGTATAAAGACAGTACAGTAAAACAAATGAATATACTGCATATATACATTATACAGTATACAGACAGTACAGTAAAACAAATGAATATACTGCATATATACATTATACAGTATAAAGACAGTACAGTAAAACAAATGAATATACTGCATCAGTATAAAGACAGTACAGTAAAACAAATGAATATACTGCATATATACATTATACAGTATAAAGACAGTACAGTAAAACAAATGAATATACTGCATATATACATTATACAGTATACAGACAGTACAGTAAAACAAATGAATATACTGCATATATACATTATACAGTATAAAGACAGTACAGTAAAACAAATGAATATACTGCATATATACATTATACAGTATATAAAGACAGTACAGTAAAACAAATGAATATACTGCATCAGTATAAAGACAGTACAGTAAAACAAATGAATATACTGCATATATACATTATACAGTATAAAGACAGTACAGTAAAACAAATTAGTATAAACAAAAACATCTTTTTGCAAGAAATTAATGTGAAATAAATGTAACTTAATTAACATCAGGAAACATTTGTGTTCTGTTTTATGTACTATATATTTTTTTAATTTTTATTTGTAAGGGGGTTAAATAGACTAGAGTAATCTATCCTATTATCAATTATGTTATATCTTGTCGTTTTCTGGTAATAAAAGTTGAATTAAGTATGGTAATCCTAACTTAACTCTAACTTCTCTCCTCAGTGACAAGTCACAAATTGAGTGATAAAAACCTTATATAAACCATGGAGAAATGATTGCCTCCATATATAAACTAACATCTTTTTAATCAAACAACATGCTAAAATAACAATTAAAATAATACCTTCATTATAGTGCAGCAATCTGTCAGTATTAATTAGCTAAGTTTGTTAAAACATCTGTCGTCAGTAAACACCGCCTTGGCTGAATACTACTGCACAGCCTTTTAGTAAAATTAGCTGATAGTGGAATTCGTAAGGTATGCCAAGCATCTAGATAGCTAAACTAAAGCAGGCTTGTTTCCCCATATAGGCATACTGCTTTGTCTCACCCAGTGATATCATTTTCAATCTATACTGCATCTATCTACAGTACAATATGGCCTAAAGCTAAGCCGGTGGGTAGATGTTTTACACAAGATAAATTGTAACTTTTTGGATGGACTTACACATATCAAATTACTATATGTGAATACGCGCATTTTATGTTGACCATTGGATAGGATCTATGTTACATTCCTAACTCCCCAAGCATCCACATTAACTAATACTATCTCTGCATGAAGATGCACAAATCAATTGCTACTTGCGAACATTGCAAAATCTAACATTATTATATCAATTATAATATTATGATGGCTGGACAGCAAGGTTTAATGTCATTATTATTATTATTCTGAATCCCAATTCAGGGGTGGATCTGGGGCAGTGCTTGGGTCGCACACAGCCCCCTTGTGACAGCTAAAATGAACTCTTTTTGATATTTATTTTTTAGACAATTACTATGTTAGAGCTCCTGTTTAAAAAATCCTAGAGCACAGAAGAATGAATAATATTAGATATATAGCTCAATAAAAATGACTGAAATAATAACATCATATTATACTGAATTGATTGATGTCGCTTAAATCAACAAAAACAAATATGAATTATTGACATAATAATTTAGTGAACATCTACAATATTAATGGTAGTTTTCTACATGATGGAGATCATGCCTATAAAATTAGTATGCAACATATATAGCATAGTAATAGTAAATCACAATTAAAATTTGAACTTATTAAGCCAACCTCATATTATAATGAGAGCTGTGAAGTTAATCACACCTAAGGCTGCCAGTAAAACTTCCAATGTCATATAGCTGATCATTACTAAACATAAGCAAATATTTTCTTTAAAAAAAAACTGGCTACAGAGAAATATTATTGAATGCCTAGCTGTGGATGCAACCTTCTCCGAGGGTAGAGGAGGAAAAAAAAGGCTAGGGGCCTAAATTGATCTAATGCAAACCTCCAAAAACTTGGTCTACCCCATTCAGAATGTAAACTACATGCAGACAAAATTAACCTACTGCAACCCCTAATACAATCTGCATCATCCACATGCAAGCAAAATACATGGATAGGTTGATTTCAGTGTTTACAGTCTAAATAAAACTCTAGCACTACACTTTTGACAGAATACAACAAGTTAGTGTGATATGACTGAAAATACTGAACTACTGTATGCGTATTAGGCATTGGTGACAGGTAATCGAACGTCACAAACATAGTATGACAACATTGGGTATTTCTTACTACTATGACAGGAAATTAAAAAGGTTTTCTGCAGCAAAATAGTAATAGGATAATGCATTTAATGTCAAAATTATCCGTATCACATGCTTAATATCTAAAGTTTTAACAGCAGCAACATTCATAATTTTCTTAAAGACTTAAAAACATAGGCATGTTATAATAATATTGATTCTAAAAATATGCAGTATTTAGTGTATACTACACTAGTTAATGTAAATGTAATAAAGTCATGATAGAGAAAATAAGCTAAATATCCCAATATCCTCTTACTTTAGATGAATATGAAGAATAGGATCCCGTAGATCCAGTACGGCTGCTAGAACTCCCGTACTTAGAACTATAAGATGGCGTAGAATAACGACCGTATGATCCGTACGACATCTTAATGAATTAACAAATACTTGCTGCTAGATTTAATATTGCACAGAAAATGTTCAAACTAATTTATGATTAGTCTTCAAGTTACGTCACATAGATCGTTTAGCTAATATATAAAGTGACAGAAGAATCTTCTCCAGTAATATTAGCGATATCAAAGGTGATAATATTTAAGACAGAATGTGATACAAAGTGTTGCATCCCACAAATTCCAATCAAATGAAGACACAGATTTATCCTGTTAATGTTGTTACACTGAGACTTGAGTAAAACGTAGCAATCTTGTCATTACACGGCTTCACCAACAAGTACCTGAAAACATCCTTTTTTTCAATATTGAATAGCAGGATTTTACACAGCTTAGCATAAATGTAGGTAATATTCTAAGCTGTATACGACAGCTTGCACTATTCCTACAGTAATACACCGAATAGCTATATCCTTTCATCACACATTATTGCTATAGCCAGTCAACCAATCAGCTACAACCAATGATGATGTCACTGTTTCCAGGGTAACGAGAAAAGCTCCTTGAAAGAATGGGATTGCATTTCAGGAGTAGTATCTTTGTTTTTATGTTTCAGTAAAAAATAAAATCAATGTGCTATGATAGCAGATGATCCTTAGAGTGTTTTCAAGTATGATCCGTGCCTGACTAAGTTTGATTAACTCTTAACATGATGTCATACAACCTAAACCCCTTGTGTTAAATCTATATGAATGTAACACTGTACAAAACACTTAAACATGAAATGTATTCAAGTTAAACAACTCAAGTGAATTAACATTTTTCTTTTTTTCTGTTGTACTATGTAGTTTAAGGGGAAAGCTGCTTAATTAGTTGGCTTTTCCAAACTGTCTATAAAATAAAATAAACAACATAAAGTTTACATTGAGGAGCAAGCCAAATGGGATAACTTTGAATTTCAATCTATTCAAATTACTATTATAGATACTTAAAATAGATAGTCAAATGTTATCTTTTCCATTAACCTAATCTCTGCAATTAAAACAAGCATTTTACAACATTTAAAGCTCTCTAACTAGTAATACATTTGAGACCAACAAAATTGTAATCTCTTGCTCGGTTTAATGGCCATGCAGCCAGATAGCTTGACAAAAATCATTTAATCAAATCAATAGTAATTTAACATGTGGCATCATCATGAATGCGTTACGTCTTGCGACATAGCTAACTTAACAACTTATCCAATCAGAGTGAATATTGGCCATGCAACATGTGTAAAGATATATTTATTGAAAAATGTCAACCGACAGCAATTGAGGAAGCAGCTATTGGACAATGGTTGAAATACAGTCTTTAAAAAAAGGATAGCAATAATACTATTACAAAGTAGTAAAATAAAAAATTCTTATTTAAATGTTTTCCACAGGAAGACCTTATTAATTATACAAGATTTGTGTAATGTGTAAGTGTAACTAAGGTTATGTCATACAATGAACAAGGAATAACGATCTTATTGCTGTTTCCTTTGGACAAAAAACAAACAAATTAAGGGGCCTAGCCAGAGACTCCCTATACAATGTGTTGTTTGTCTCTTTTACACACAATATTTACTCTGATAATCGCATGAAAAATTGACTGTTGATACTATTTCATATTGGTCACAATGTGGAACTGTATAACCTTCATATAAAGTAACTCAAGCATATAACAAGTAGTAATCAAATAGCATAGCAGTTGTTTTAAAGCTCAGGTACAAGCATGAATTTTAAATATAATATTTGGTTAATTGTACATAAATCAAATATTTGTAACAGAAATCGAGACAAAAAAAAATGAATTTCCCTTAATATAGTCAAATACAAAATTTGGCAAAATTCTGCCATAAAAACCAGGAAGACTTTTTTTCAGTAGTTAGGTAGTTAACCTAATGTAATAACATATCTGGTGACTCCCTAGAAAGTGAAAAAAGATGGTGGATATACAGTGGATAATTTTTGCTATAGCAATAGCATGAAAATAAAAATCTGAAGTTGAATAAAAATATCAGAAATGTAATATTCAAGTTATATTACCTATATTTAGTCATCTGATAACATTTTTTACCACACTGTTTATTTTTCATAGCATTTTAAAATGCCTCTCTATTTACAAAATTTGTGTACAAAAGAATAGAGATTTTACTGTGTAATTTGAACTATCCTCCCACTGATAAGAAAGTGCTTATTTTCAACAAGCTCGTGTAACACAAATAAAATCCAAAAAATTATGAAACATAGGGGAAACTAAAGATCGATAATTATTGGAATGTATGATAAATAGAAATTTTTTGCCCGTACCTAGCCTTTAAGATTAAAATTATGTTGCATGCTCGTCATATTTTGTTTAAAGAAGTATAGAAGTTTGTTGTTAGCATCAATGCATAATGTACACTGCTATAAAAATAATAGGTATAGTACCTAAATAAATATAATATATAAAATAATAAATTTCTTATTTGTAGCATAAGATACAATCTGGAGAGTAATTGAACACAAAATTGAATTACTGTGTTTTAGCATACAAGTAGGTTGGACATGTTGTGTCTGTACAGTCAGCGCTGAACTGTATGGAATACGGTCTAGTGTACTCATTTAAAGTGTTCTTCTATCCAATCAAAACAATTCTAAGAAGCAAAATTTATTTTAACGATAAACATTGTCCTATGTCTGAACACCCATTTTGTTTTCTCTTAGGTTTGCCATAACTCAATCATGGTGTGAGCATAGCTAAATATAATAACCTACACAATTTCATGGATAACTAGGTTATCAGCCTGATTAAACCTAAATAAACTATTCAATCACCTTGTTCATACATACCACTAAATCATTCAGCCCTCAAAATCAGAAAAAAAAGGGTGCAAAAAATGTAATACTTTATTTTAGATCAGGCTTAGTTTATGTTTGTGTTACACTTTACAGCTGAATTCAATCTATCTAGCCTTCTATTTAAATAAATAAAATAAATAAGTAAGGAATTTTAGTATAAAAATAGTACAGAATTGTAGACACTAAAGCTAGGTAGATTTAACCTATTAAGCATTCAAAGTTGGTAATCTAGATAAAAATGACATTTTCACCTAGATTGGCGACCATCAACAGTGGCTTAATGAGTAGGTCAGGAGATACCTGGTTTGATATCCACAAGACACTGGTATGCACTTAATATTCAAGACATATAACCTCCTGTGTTATCATAATTCTGAGACACTAAGGGGGGCTAAATTGCTCTCTGTTGGTATATCCTAACTTTGTTTGAGCCTGTCCAATTACTGACAGGGATAACTGAGGAGGACATCTCAATATCAGTGGTTATTTAATAAATGTACATTTCTGGAATGAATATGAATTAGCAGACACAATCTAGGCTAGAATTCACGAGTCAAAGATGTGAAAACATTGATCGTATTAAACTTTATGTGACAGAAAAAATGTGATGTGCCCATACATGGACATGATAATGTCATAACACTACCATATTTGGGTATACCACTACCATATTTGGGCACATCACACTTTTTCAAACTAGTTTGATAGTGTAGACAGAGCTTAATACTCAATTCAACTTTTTACAGAAATGATTGAATTGTAAATATACATGAGAAGCTGTATTATGGAATTTGCCTATGATACTGGACAAATATTGTCATATTTGGAGATACAGCACTGAGAATCTGGTGCTATATTTGATGTTTACTTTCCAATACATAACCCTGCCGTATAGTAATTAATGCAATGCATTTCAAAGTAAGCTGCTCTAAGAGACATTCAGACATGGTGGCTACCGCCCTTTGCCAATATTAACCATAATGTCATAATCCATTCAATTAAAGGTAATCTCTTGGACCTTTTCAACAACCAATGCATTGTAGAAACACATCAAAATAATAATTTGACATTTTCTATCATGACTCAAATGGAAGACAATTGATTTTATGAAAATGATTTCACATGAAAAGCTGATGATAGCAAATCAAAATAAATAAATCAAAATGTTACCTTTGTATCTTCTTCATCTTTACTATCCTGAGATTCCTAAATGAACAGAAATGTGATTTTGGGTGAAAATTGTGTATGGAATAAAAGTAAAATACGCTTCCAAAACATATTGTAAGATATGACAACTTGACACAACGGCAGCCACTAATAAGGTGAGCTACTATGAAGGACAAGGGGAGCCACTAATAAGGTGAGCTACTATGAAGGGCAAGGGGAGCCACTAATAAGGTGAGCTACTATGAAGGGCAAGGGGAGCCACTAATAAGGTGAGCTACTATGAAGGGTAAGGGGAGCCACTAATAAGGTGAGCTACTATGAAGGGCAAGGGGAGCCACTAATAAGGTGAGCTACTATGAAGGGCAAGGGGAGCCACTAATAAGGTGAGCTACTATGAAGGGCAAGGGGAGCCACTAATAAGGTGAGCTACTATGAAGGGCAAGGGGAGCCACTAATATGGTGAGCTACTATGAAGGGCAAGGGGAGCCACTAATAAGGTGAGCTACTATGAAGGGCAAGGGGAGCCACTAATAAGGTGAGCTACTATGAAGTGGAAGGAGAGCCACTAATAAGGTGAGCTACTATGAAGGGCAAGGGGGGCCACTAATAAGGTGAGCTACTATGAAGGGCAAGGGGAGCCACTAATAAGGTGAGCTACTATGAAGGGGAAGGGGAGCCACTAATAAGGTGAGCTACTATGAAGGGGAAGGAGAACCACTAATAAGGTGAGCTACTATGAAGGGGAAGGGGAGCCACTAATAAGGTGAGCTACTATGAAGGGCAAGGGGAGCCACTAATAAGGTGAGCTACTATGAAGGGCAAGGGGAGCCACTAATAAGGTGAGCTACTATGAAGGGCAAGGGGAGCCACTAATAAGGTGAGCTACTATGAAGGGCAAGGGGAGCCACTAATAAGGTGAGCTACTATGAAGGGCAAGGGGAGCCACTAATAAGGTGAGCTACTATGAAGGGCAAGGGGAGCCACTAATAAGGTGAGCTACTATGAAGGGCAAGGGGAGCCACTAATAAGGTGAGCTACTATAAAGGGGAAGGGGAGCCACTAATAAGGTGAGCTACTATGAAGGGCAAGGGGAGTCACTAATAAGGTGAGCTACTATGGAGGGCAAGGGGAGCCACTAATAAGGTGAGCTACTATGAAGGGCAAGGGGAGTCACTAATAAGGTGAGCTACTATGAAGGGCAAGGGGAGTCACTAATAAGGTGCGCTACTATGAAGGGCAAGGGGAGCCACTAATAAGGTGAGCTACTATAAAGGGGAAGGGGAGCCACTAATAAGGTGAGCTACTATGAAGGGCAAGGGGAGCCACTAATAAGGTGAGCTACTATGAAGGGCAAGGGGAGCCACTAATAAGGTGAGCTACTATGAAGGGCAAGGGGAGCCACTAATAAGGTGAGCTACTATGAAGGGCAAGGGGAGCCACTAATAAGGTGAGCTACTAATAAGGTGAGCTACTATGAAGGGGAAGGGGAGCCACTAATAAGGTGAGCTACTATGAAGGGCAAGGGGAGCCACTAATAAGGTGAGCTACTATGAAGGGCAACGGAAGCCACTAATAAGGTGAGCTACTATAAAGGGCAACGGAAGCCACTAATAAGGTGAGCTTTTATGAAGGGCAAGGGGAGCCAATAAAGTGTCCAGGGGTGTTCCCAGAATAGACGGTGGCATAGTGTTTAACACTTATATTCTTGTTTGTTTCACAAGATATTGTCCACTTAATAGGGATGTTCCAAAGAATGGTTCTTTTGTTTGTTTTTATTTCATTAGATGATCCATGAACAAAAGGAAGTGGCAGTTTGGAATTTTTCTGGTTGATAGTCATACAACAAATAGGCGAAATAGGTTTCCAATATTACAAAGGTGTACACAAATTCAAATTATCAATTAACAATGCATTCCTCTACAAATTATCTATAGAATATACTATTAGATAGAAAGAAGAGAAAATATAAATTTTATATAGAAGAACAACATAAAAATACACAAAAAACATGCAAAATACATACAACATTAATGTGACTATGGGTATAATGTTACAACATGAATGATAGTACCATTGTGATGATGCGTTATGTTTAGTTCTCTTGTCTATGCATGGGTACAATATTTAGCTTAGTTTAGTTTTGATTACAATTGTTAGTTCTGTGTTATTAAAATTGTTTATAATTTACTAGTATAAGCTAATGTTTATTTCGCCTAAGGTATATTAACTACTGCTAACCAATTTGCATTTACTAAATACACTTTTATATTATTAATGCACTATTATGTTGGTCTATTGATCTACATTAAGAATGTAGAACACAAGACAATATGAATATAAACAATTTACAAGCAAATACATTAAATTAGAAACCAACATAGGACCCTATTGCAATTAAGTTGTTTTTTTATTCGACTGTATAGGCTATCCTTGGAACAGCATAGGACCCTATTGCAATTAAGTTGTTTTGTCATTCGACTGTATAGGCTATCCTTGGTTTCTAATATAATGTATTTGCTTGTAAATTGTTTGTATTCATATTGTCTTGTAACCTTATGTTGAAACCGAACAAAATCAAATCAAATACCCCTTAACAATACATTATAATGTACTTTCACATCTTAAGCGCTGTCTACACTATCAAACTTTATGTGAAAAAAATGCTCAATGATGTCCCTACCATATTTGGGCACATCACACTTTTTTTGTCAAACTAGTTTGATAGTGTAGACTGAGCTTTAAACTTTCACATTTTGTTGTTGGGATGTCAGTAAGTATTTACAGTAGTTCAAACACATCCTGGTTACTCTCAGTCCCTCCTCATTGCATCATATTCACCATAATTATAAATCATTTGTTTGTCTGTAATGACATACCTCATCTTCCAAACGTATAACACCTGTACCTCTCCTTTTAGCTCTCTGTTTCCGCCGTGCTATTGCGCTCGCCGATTTACGCTGAGAGGCAAAATCTTCATTTTCTGCTTCTGCATCTAGTAAACAAAATAGAAATAATAAGATGAAAATGTATTTATTTAAAATTTGTTAACAAACAACTATTTAGTTAATCAATCAGTGGATCTTATTAATAAATTAGAAAGTTATTGACCTAGTAAGAGGAAATCCACCAAGCATGTCAGGTTAAGGTCTATAATGCAGTAGTTGTATGCTGACAGTGTAACACCAAATATGTCTATGGTCATATAGCAATTGATTTAGAATATTGTCAAAATGCACTACACATTGACAAAATAGGTCAGGGTCACATGTGACATTGTATCACCTAATGTTTCTATGATACAGAAAATCCACTATTTTAGTATATTATCAAAATGCACTGTACCTTTAACATTATTATTGCTGCCATTAGTATAGCTGGAACCATAACGACTACTTCTTTGAATGGTAGATGGAGCAGGGGCATCTCCACTGCTACCTGCTGTTCTGTTTAGCCTAGCTGTCACAGTAATTGGTTCTTCCTGCTCAGTTCAGAGAAAAATTACCATTACACTTAAGTACTTACTACACTTATACTTAAGTTGTGTAACAGCAACATATTATGTATATTTTTATAGGGATTAGTAACCAACATGCTTTATCATTAAATTACACACTTATCATACTTGTACTTTAGTTGCATTTTTCTTTATATTAGTTTGTGCTCAAGTTGGATCGTTTTAGAGCCAACATAGAATAAATGTACCAACTCATAAGATTAATAAGCTAAGAAACTAAGATACAGTATTATAAAATAAGCTACTGATTTGTTAATGTTAGTACACACTATAACACTTTAAGATATGACAATTGTATCTTTAAACACATTTGTTATCTCTCATTATTTCCTTGTTATTTTTAGTTAGTTAGTAATGAACATGCCTTAATCTAGATCAGCACACATTTGTATTCTAGTTGTGTAGTTGCAAATTAGGTTGTGCATAGAGCCTATGTATACCATCAGCAACCTGATAAGCTTTCATCCACATACAACAGCAAGTAACTTGCAAAATACTGGGTGGATAAACTCTAAACATCCTTAAACTACTAAGTGTAAGTATTTTAGTAAGTAAGCAAGCGGAGTAGAAACAATCGTGAGTTACAACCCTGGCACTAGGTCAGGATTGAACTCTGGAGCTTGCAAGGCAAGCATGTTAACCACCAAGATAAAGCTCCACTACAAATTAGTATTTAGTTTAACAGTCCTAAAAATATTATAAATTAACCTAAAATCTTTAAAATATATTGTTGAAATATTAATGTTTTCCTTGTTATTTCGACGAGAACTGAATGAATGGCAACATAATGTATGTTATTTAAACTACGTATGAATGTAAAGATTAACTTTTTTTATTTAATGTAAGTATTAATGTTAAGATTAACAAAAATGAATAAACACCAATAAATATTATGACATGATACATTAGGAGCAAACAGAAAGAATATGACAGAACAACAATCAATATTATGACATGATACATTAGGAGCTAACAGAAAGAATATGACAGAAACAATTGAATGTAACAAAACATAAGATAAATAATGTATAAAATAATGTAGAAAAAAAGAGTAGTGTAGATCTCTATATACATGTCTATGATAACAATCTACATCAGAACCAGTGTTAGCATAGTCATTCAAAAACAGTAATTTATAACTCTGAACAAAGCATTAACATTCTTTAACATTTAATTTTTATTTCCTTTTTCATTGATTTGAGAAAAAAAAACTGTTTTGTTTGTTTGATGTAAATTGTTGTCATAGAAGGAATCATGTAAAAGCTATCAGGTTAATTAAAAGCATACAAACATACTGTCAATTACAACAATCCACAAAGATGAGTCAACTATGGTATTTTTTGGACAGTATCTGAACCATTTTAAAACACCTTAGCAAAACATAGGTACTTTAAAGGATTACCAGAATTTACTCCTTTTTTTGCCTCATAGATTTCTTCTCTCACTATCTTATTTTGTAATTTACAGTATCTTTTTTTACTTAATTCAAGCAAAAAAAAAAGTTGCAGAGATGTAAGCGTGTACTTACGTTATCTATGTGTGTAAAAACACCATGTTTTCGTCTTGGTACCTCCTGAAAAAAGTTTGCATTTCACATACAAATAAACAATATAGCTTAAGCAAAAACAAAAGAAAGCAACTACATACTGCTTAGACTTTGCATGACGGATGTGAATGGTTAACACACAAGAATGCAATACTTTAAATAGAGAGGGTGAAGACAACATAGTTTGCATTCAAATACTTACTACTTTATTGTCTTTTTGTAATTCCTGAAAACAAAATAAACAAAATCAGTCAATAAGTTTATTTACACCATAGACCACAGTAAGCTTATATTGCAATGTGGGCTTGTAATAAAGTGTAGGCCTATACCCCAATAGTAGGCTGACACAAAAGTGTTTGCTTTAGCTGGACTTACACCTAAGTGTAGGCCATCATCCCAGTGTAGGCTATCATCCCAGTGTACGCATATCCCACAGCTTACACCCAAGTGTAGGCTATCATCCCAGTGTACGCATATCCCACAGCTTATACCCAAGTGTAGGCTATCATCCCAGTGTAGGCATATCCCACAGCTTATACCCAAGTGTAGGCTATCATCCCAGTGTACGCATATCCCACAGCTTATACCCAAGTGTAGGCTATCATCCCAGTGTACGCATATCCCACCGCTTATACCCAAGTGTAGGCTATCATCCCAGTGTACGCATATCCCACAGCTTATACCCAAGTGTAGGCCATCATCCCAGTGTACGCATATCCCACAGCTTACACCCAAGTGTAGGCTATCATCCCAGTGTACGCATATCCCACAGCTTATACCCAAGTGTAGGCTATCATCCCAGTGTACGCATATCCCACAGCTTATACCCAAGTGTAGGCCATCATCCCAGTGTACGCATATCCCACAGCTTATACCCAAGTGTAGGCTATCATCCCAGTGTACGCATATCCCACAGCTTACACCCAAGTGTAGGCTAACATCCCAGTGTACGCATATCCCACAGCTTGTACCCAAGTGTAGGCTATCATCCCAGTGTACGCATATCCCACAGCTTATACCCAAGTGTAGGCTATCATCCCAGTGTACGCATATCCCACAGCTTACACCCAAGTGTAGGCCATCATCCCAGTGTAGGCCATCATCCCAGTGTAGGCTATCATCCCAGTGTACGCATATCCCACAGCTTATACCCAAGTGTAGGCCATCATCCCAGTGTACGCATATCCCACAGCTTATACCCAAGTGTAGGCCATCATCCCAGTGTACGCATATCCCACAGCTTACACCCAAGTGTAGGCTATCATCCCAGTGTACGCATATCCCACAGCTTATACCCAAGTGTAGGCTATCATCCCAGTGTACGCATATCCCACAGCTTACACCCAAGTGTAGGCTATCATCCCAGTGTACGCATATCCCACAGCTTACACCCAAGTGTAGGCCATCATCCCAGTGTACGCATATCCCACAGCTTATACCCAAGTGTAGGTTATCATCCCAGTGTACGCATATCCCACAGCTTATACCCAAGTGTAGGCTATCATCCCAGTGTACGCATATCCCACAGCTTATACCCAAGTGTAGGCTATCATCCCAGTGTACGCATATCCCACAGCTTACACCCAAGTGTAGGCTATCATCCCAGTGTACGCATATCCCACAGCTTACACCCAAGTGTAGGCCATCATCCCAGTGTACGCATATCCCACAGCTTATACCCAAGTGTAGGTTATCATCCCAGTGTACGCATATCCCACAGCTTACACCCAAGTGTAGGCCATCATCCCAGTGTACGCATATCCCACAGCTTATACCCAAGTGTAGGCTATCATCCCAGTGTACGCATATCCCACAGCTTAAACCCAAGTGTAGGCTATCATCCCAGTGTACGCATATCCCACAGCTTACACCCAAGTGTAGGCTATCATCCCAGTGTACGCATATCCCACAGCTTGTACCCAAGTGTAGGCTATCATCCCAGTGTACGCATATCCCACAGCTTATACCCAAGTGTAGGCTATCATCCCAGTGTACGCATATCCCACAGCTTATACCCAAGTGTAGGCTATCATCCCAGTGTACGCATATCCCACAGCTTATAACCAAGTGTAGGCCATCATCCCAGTGTACGCATATCCCACAGCTTACACCCAAGTGTAGGCTATCATCCCAGTGTACGCATATCCCACAGCTTATACCCAAGTATAGGCTATCATCCCAGTGTAGGCTATCATCCCAGTGTACGCATATCCCACAGCTTATACCCAAGTATAGGCTATCATCCCAGTGTAGGCTATCATCCCAGTGTAGGCATATCCCACAGCTTATACCCAAGTATAGGCTATCATCCCAGTGTACGCATATCCCACAGCTTATACCCAAGTGTAGGCTATCATCCCAGTGTACGCATATCCCACAGCTTATACCCAAGTGTAGGCCATCATCCCAGTGTACGCATATCCCACAGCTTACACCCAAGTGTAGGCTATCATCCCAGTGTAGGCTATCATCCCAGTGTACGCATATCCCACAGCTTATACCCAAGTGTAGGCTATCATCCCAGTGTACGCATATCCCACAGCTTATACCCAAGTGTAGGCTATCATCCCAGTGTACGCATATCCCACAGCTTGTACCCAAGTGTCTACATATACCAAAATTTAGAGTTATACTATGTGTGGTCTAAATCCAAGTGTAGAGTTTAAACACACCTTATTATCTATTTCTTTTTTTTGTGAATCTGTACTGTTGCGTTGTATTCCAGCATATTTTTCAGCCCCTTCAAGATCCTCGGCTGTCACACCCTGTGTGGACCTTCTTGATGATCGTTCCTTACGAGCTCTTGCACGTCTTGTCGTCTCAGGTTCTTCTTCCTTTTTGGGTAACATGTACGTCCTGAAGATTGAATATTCTAATTAATATATAGTATATATAATATATGGTTATAGCCACAGGAGAGACTGGGCTATTGTAGACTACAGATGGTAGCTTTGCATTTTGAGCTCAATTTCTTTAATTCGCACCCTAATAAACATCACATTAGTACAAATGTTTGAATGACATAGGTTCAATTGTCTCTTACTATGCAATGTATTGGTGATTATAAAATATTTTTTTTATGTTTATTTGTGAGTATATATTACTTAATATGGCATTTCAGATCTCAATTTCATAAGCTCCTTTACTAATAACTCTATTGCTGTGACATCAAAATAATGTTAACATACAACTTTTGTATCAAAGCAACATTCTAAAATATGCAGCATTGCATTAATGTTACCATTACCAAGAGAAATCCCAACCACCAATTTTAATTTTCTTGGTAATAAATTAGATAGCATTAACATATTAACAAGCAGAATGATTGTTTAAGGCACCTTTATGTTTTGCATGGTGACAATGATGTAGTTACCAGTTACCAATTGGAAAGTGATGAAAATGAATACTGTAAACGTCATTAATTTTAGTGTAACCTTAATTTTGTGTGCCTGAACTTTCACAGAAATGTTGAAACCATGAATGAAGTAATTCATTAATTTAAATAGTCAAATAATATTGATGGCAGCAAAAAAAATTGTGTCACAGAAAAAAGCAACTTTAAAAGTACTTATGTATAGAATACTGTAAATGAATAATACTATGAAAGCAAAGCACACAATTAACACAGCAACCATTACCTTTTAAATTACAAAAAAATATATGAAAACACACACACACCACAATTGTTAAAATCTGGTAGAAAGTTTTCCTGGGACAATTTTAATTGGAAATATCTGTTGACATTACCTTCTGGGAGATGTAGTGATTGTGGTAGTGGCTGTGGTAAAAGGAGTTGAGATCGTTGTAGTTGAAGACGACGTCGATTTAGATTCGATGATGGGCGAATTAGTTGGAGCAGTGGTGCTACGGTACTTGTAGCGGTCTTGTTCTGGATTGGAGTTTGTGTAATCGGTGTACCGACGCCGTGTATACAGACCAGGTCGATTTAGGATGTCATAATCTCTGTGATTAGAGTTGGATGGAACGGAAAAACGATACATGCGATTATACAACACAAAAGCTAAGCACAAAAGCAAGATATATATTTATATACAGTTGGGATAAATACTTATTGTGCGCCTAATGTTTTTTTTGTTCAGATAAGAATAATTAATAAAATAACACCAAATAGTTATATCTACTAGAGATTATAATTTGACCTTTCACCTTAGTAATAGTTAACACATTTAGTAATCAAAAGCCTGGAATAATATAAACATTAAATACTGCAAGACTAAACTAAATATATTCTACACACAGCATAATGTACAATTAAACCACAGCAACTAAAACTTTCAACAAATAACAGTTTTTATTATTTATTTTCCTGTATATTTCAGATAAATATGATAATTTTATAGTATATTAGTGTTCTACTTTTCACATTGCTTACATAACAACTAAAAAAAATGTTAGATCAGTATGGGGTCGGTAGAATTAGGAGTTTAAGTAGTGATTTCAGTGAGTATAAACTTACCTTACACCCTTTTCATCTGTTTTAGATTTATCTACAATAGCAGAAGTACTCTGTGATCCAACTTTGCCCCTTCGGTCCAATCCAATACTTATATTCTTACTTGATTCATCCTACATATAAAATGTACAAAATATCAAGTCTCCAATGTAAAGTCTATGAGCTGACAGTGCATGTTACTAATTATTAATTAAGTATTAATGATATTTGAATTTCACCCTGTCAGTATTTTTACTCCCTTTTATATTTTATGTTATTGTTTATTTTATCATGTTTTTATATTGTTATCTGTGACAAGCAAGACAAATTTCAAGTTACATTTTTAAGCTCTGTCTACACTACCAAACTAGTTTGACAACAAAAAAAAGGGATATGCTTAAATGTGGAATTGATATGCCCAAATATGGTAGTAATATGACATCATGTACATATATGGGCACATCACATAATGTTTGACAAACCTTGTCTTTGGGATCCTCTCCAACAATACGAGGCGTTGAAGCGGATCGTCGTACCCTGTCTAGATTGTCGTTCCTCTTTGTTTCTGTTACTGCACTTGAGCTACCAGTTTTTGTTAGACCCTGTCTCCATGGAGGTACGTCGTCCTTAGATTCTTGTTTTTGCAATGGTTTTGGTGTAAATCCAGGAACCTTAAAAATTGGGAAGTAGATATACTGTAATCATGACCATCTAAATGTTTAAAAAGGTTGTCTATTGTATGACATTGAATATATTTTTTAAAGATAATTGGTTATCCGCACTTGGCGGATAACCCCTTGTTATTCAATGTTTAATTTTACTTAATTTAAAAGTATAATAAATAGGGTTTTTTTAAATTGTATTATATATTTTGATTTGGTTTCACTTGAAAATAGTTATTTTGTTTTTTGTAATTTATTTGAAAAGCAATTTTACTGTTTGTTTTGTAAATATGAAGCTTTTACAGCCTATTCTCACTCCCGGTAATTATTTATTGGTGATCGAATAAATATTAATATTTATTTTGTGTTGAAGTTACCCAAAGCTGACATGGAAGACAATATATAAACTGTAAAAGTGAGAAGAGAAGATAAGAGATAAAGAACAGTAAAAGAATATCAGATTATAGCAAGTAGGGATAAAAAGAAACATAAGATTAAATAAGTAAAATATACCAATATATGCACTGTATAATGAAATAGAAAAATCAATGTATATATGTATACATTGTCATTGCAAACCTACAAAACCAAAAGTAAACACAATTTGAATAGATAGAAACCAAACAAATTGTATGTACAGTGTTATGTAATTAAATAAATAATCCATACACATACAATATAATAGTGATGTAATAGAAATTAATAGTAATGCTAAACCTTGCTTTCTATTGGAGGATAATAAATAAAAACAACATAACTGTACAAAACTGAGAGTAAACAGAATAGATACAAACCAATAGAAAATAAACAATAACTTAATATACTCTTTTATGAATACAGATAAATAAATAATTTAATATTTTATACAAAAGGAAACAAATCCATCATAAATCAAAATCCTAAATAAAAGACAAAAAAAAATAATGCACAGTAATAAAAGTACTTGAACAATAAAGAGACAAATAAATCCAATTCTAAGTAGGAGAAAATGAAAGACAGTTAGAAATCTATTGGTCTGTTTTTCATCCTGTTGAAAGAAAAGGAGTACACAATAATAAAATTAGAATAGATAATAGATAGTTCAACAGAAGAAATACCTATTAAATAGATACTGAAGAGATATTCAATAGAGAGCAATACCTATTAAATAGAGATATTTAAAAGAAAAGCAAACTATTAAATAAAGATATTCAATAGAGAACATTATATTCAGTTGATATACCAGAGTAACCTATAACAACATCATTTGTAGTAAAAATGACTTTTTTTATACAAATACATAATTAAGAAAGTGTTTATAACCACAGGAAACACAAGGAGGATACTGAACAAGTAGGCTAAAGGTAAAGGAAGAGATACAATGCTGATTTAACAGCTGAGTGTACACAGTTTCACTTAAATGTAACACAAACAATCAAACATATATCTGAGGGACAAACAGTATCAAATTTATTCAAAATTGAACTGCAAAAAAAAAACCATCTTAAAAATTTGCCTCAGACTGACACATACAGAGCAACCAAACTTCAAAGTAGGATGGGTTTGTGTTAAGTGGTGTAAATGGGACAACATCATTCACTAGTTATAAGCCACTTTAATAATAAAGGTTAAGAAACCAAAGAGTTTAGTCACAATAATTATATTAAACTCAATAATTATATTAAACTAAAAAATCAAAAAGATCAAACTGTTTGAGCAGAAGCCATATTAACTCAAACGAACAGTTTATACCCACACAGGCTCATACAGGAATACTTTAGGAGCGTCTCAGGAATATTGTGAATTTTATTATAGTAATTTTAATACTTCAAGCCTTTAATACTTAGCTGCAACATTATGTGTACTTAAGCCAACGTAATGTGTTCAGTTAGGCCAAGATTGTAGGTAATTAAACTAAAGATGATAAATACCTTTGCCATAAAATGTAGAATTCAGTAGTTCAATGTGCTATGTATTTGGGCCAACGAATTAATGGGTAAAATATGATACGCTTTAAAATAAACACACTTTAATGCGACTAGGACTAAATTTGGTGTAAAGTATGTGCTGTGTTTTGTACTAGGTTCTGCGTGCACATAATAAGACGTGTTCATTAGGGCATGCTTCAGAGTATTGCTGTACGCTACACACATGCATACATCTCACAGGAAGCTGCTTAGAAACTTAGTATTGATTGGGCCAACTTAATTTCATTTCTCCTTTAGTGTTGTAAAGTAGAAAGAACAAATTCCAATATATTTTAATGATAGATGCAACTAAGCAAGAAGGCGAATAAGACACTGCAAACAGCACTGTAGTATTGAGTAGTTGAACAAAGCAGACCTGTCAGTGTCAGCAGCTTCACCTACCTACCTATTTAAAACCTGGGAAAGCTGTTTCCCCTCTTTTACTGCCTTTTAGAAACTGCAGGGAACAATCACGACTTATAATACACCAAAAATAACTACAGTAGTTTTAAATACACTGTAAAAATTAGATACATAATATTAAATCATGAGATAATGTTTCCACCTGGTCCTCCACGATGTACAGACAAAACAAATAAAAGAAATAAAACAGAGAGTTAAAGAATAAGCAAAAAGAGGAAAAAATAGAATTAATAGGAAGAAATAGAATATGTAAAAGGATGGATTGGGAGCGCAAATAACAACACATTTGTATAACTGCATACATAATACCATGTGCATATTCCACAACTTTGGATAACAATTTGAACATTTTGCTTGCGATAAAAAAAATTGAAACTAACTTTGAGATAATGTAATGTACAATTGAAGCCCTTGTTAGTAGCAGAAATCATTTAAAAAGGAAAGCATAGCTTAGTGTTGTTAAAACAGCTTCCAATGCATCAAATTATAAATTCTATTTAAATTTAAAGATTTAAATGATAAACATTTAACCATAAATCTGGAAGCTGCAAGTACATTTGTATTCTGTACAAGAGTGTTTAATTTTCCCAAAATGAAACCTATGGAATGTGTCTTTTACCTCTTTTTTCATTGATATTCTGGATGGTGCAGAGGCCCCTGGTTTTTTAGTTGTATTTTCCTTCTCATCTTCATCAGAGCTAGCTTCGCTTTCACTGGAGCATGATGAATCATATGTCTTCTTCTGCTGTAAATTACAGCAAAAATACTTTCATAGTTTTCAATTTATCCATTAAATGTGAACGCATTGTAAATTTGAAAATATCACATTATTAATCAATTATATAATTTTATTTTTGGTTTTTTTTCTGGGACTTTTTCAAAGATGGCTTTGTTTTTCAAAAAGGTCTTTTTTAGTAAATAATCAATAAATTGACGAGCACTAGGTTTTGAAAGCAGTAAAGGTTTCTTAACAACACACACCCATGCAGTAATAATAACAGGTGTCCAAACACTGCACCAACATATGAAACAATTACACTAGTTAAAAAAACATTGGATGTGTGGAAGACAAGAAATTACTATAGAATCTTGATTGCCATCTTGATGAACCAACCGCAAGGTATTACCAAAGGTCATCTAAGCTTACTTCTTTTTCCTGACCATGTATTTTTTCTTTGAGGGCTTCTCGTTCCCTTTGCATGTCATTGTGTAATGATTGGTTGCGTTCTTGTACACTCATTCTAGATACTGATGACCTGCGTTTTAGTTGAGGTTGTTTGGATTCTATTCTTGGTGTGATACTTGTACTGTTTGGTTTCATCTGTTATAGAAGTAAAATTTGGCAGTCTGAGTGTATGAGGCCCAAAATACTGCTAAAATAGCCCACTTTTTCCAACATTAAACAAGTACTAGAACATTTAAACTACAGGAGTTCTGGTTTAAAAACGGAAAGCACTAACAAATCCAACTGACTACAGTCAACTTTCTTATTACCGGACTTTCTCTAAACCAGCAATTTATTAAGTCTAAAATTCTGTCATACTAAGCCATTTTGAGAATGAGCGCAGAGATGTCCGGTTTTGAGAGAATTGACTGTACCACTATTAACTATTATAATAATAACAGGCTGTTAGTTGCCTCTGGGACTAAGCAGAGTGGGAAAAGGCAGACGGAGGGTACAATCTATAAGGTTATGAGTTCCAATTAGTTAAATATAAACTACTTACTGAAGCTTGTTTTTTTTTAAGTTCCTCTAAATATTTTCCCATTTCTTCATCTGCTAAATCAAAAGCTGTTTGACCCTGTCAAAAATAAAGCAATAATGCTTAAACTTCCACAAACAATCAATACCCATAATCAATAACAATCAATACCCATAATAATGTATAATTATAAAACAGTATTAATAACACCCAGTGGCTGGAAAGGAGACCAATCGACGTCATAACGCATAGCAACTGAAGAAGTCAAGCTGACAGCTAGACGAAACTGTCTTGCAAACGCAAGTTTACATAACTGGTTTACTATAAATATACGAATCGAAACCAGAAGAAATGTTTTCAGTATTAATAACTGACTTACTAATTTATTTCTGGCATTCATATCACACATTTTTTCAACAAGTAGTTCAGCTGATTCTTTTTGCGCCCAATGAGATGCTGCGTGGAATGGCGTCCAACCATCAATATCTTGACTATTAATATCCATGCCTGCTTGCAATAATAAACTACAAAACAAAATTGCATTCAATCCAATAAACAGATGTTTCAATATCAACTTTGTGCAATCATAAAACATTTTATTGATATTTTTAGATAATAAAAATAGGTAGAATTTATGTGTATACAGTGTTTTAGTACCATATACCTACATTAAGTCAACAACAAGCAATTACTTGATTCATGTTCAACAACTTTAAAAAATGTTTGAATTAGACTATCAAGTGGCATATAAACAAGATAATATACATTGGATAAAAACTGATTTTTTTTAAATATTTTTAGCTTCCAAAACACTGTGTTATGTTTACTTCAGTAGTATAGTACACCTTTTATTCCAATACCATTTTAAAGTTGTATTGAGAGTTTAAACTCTTAAGTATGTGAATCATGCTATCTAAGTACATAATAAGGAAAATGTTTTCGTAAATGCTTTCTAGTTTTAATATTGATTGATAAAATAACTGTTTACAAAATTCACAGACATTTCTCTCGTATAAAAGCACAGATACTTAGTTCCGAATATTATGTCATGATAAGATCGCTTTCTGCAATGAAACCGACAAGAGATGAAAGACTTACAATCACTTGAGCTGGTGATAACTGTGAACAAGTTAGTCATGATGTTACACAGGTAAACATGTTATAGGCTATCACTGTGAGGTGAATGCCCTTACAGACATTGACTTACAAAACAAAAGAGGTAATATGGCTACCAATGCAAGCATTTCCATAAAACTGCTGGGTAATCAATGTATTAACAGTTTTCTTTTAGTGTTGTAGTCTACATATGTTGCAGTCTTTAGAGTAAATGTTCGGACTGGTATGCCCTTATTCACGACCTGTAGTATCAAAGGGGAGCTTGGGAGTGCCAGAGGAAGTATTAACAAATCTATTATGTGCCGAATGGTTTGTTTACCTTAATGCTTTGACATAACCCTTAGCTGATGCAACATGTATGGCTGTGGCACCAGTTTTTGGATGTGGTTTATCTTTTATACTTTTGGAGTTGAGCCACTGGTTGGCATCTTCTATAATTTTTCTTTCTTCGTCTTTTCGTGCTGCTTCTACATCAAGCCCTAAAAATAAAAATATTATAAACACAAAATTCAATAAAAAAGTAATTTGGATGTAGACAGTAAACAAGTAAACAACAATTGCTAATTAAACAATTTCTTTAATATTTCATTACATGAATACATTTACTGTACTGTACTTCATGCACATAGAAAATTCAAACTCGATTTAACTAGTCAATTTTGTAAAGGTTACTTTACTACAGTACTATATGAGCCTAATGTATTATCATGGAGGAATTTAGCATAAAAGTTATAACTGCTATTAATTCTCTGAGAACACGCTTAACCTTGATTTTGCAACTCTATTTAGTCACTCAGCCTATATGTAGGTACTGTAGGTATGTCAGGGGTTAAACTGTACCACAATAGTTAGCTGTACAATAATTGTGTTTGTACATACAATGTTACATTGATGTTAGAAAGAGATTTGTTGACAAAACTATGACAATTAATAATTTCGTATATTAGAATAAATGTAATTGTGATGTATATATATTGAAGTGGAACAGGAAAAAGCAAAATTGTTTCCAAGAAAAATCTTATTGGAAAAGAAAGTTATCAGATGGTCTAATAATTCAGAGTTACCAACTGCAAATATGCAGGGCTACAATATTTAAAATAACAAAAACAACTTAGTGTGGGGGAAACCACCAAATAATAACCCCTGTACCGCCTCTGCATATACCCCAGACATCACAGTAGTAGGCAATATCAGAAATAATGACACATGAATAAGCTTAATGATTGATAACGTAAAGTTCTGCATGATATGGCGCGATAGTACGATGAAAGATGACAGTCAACAGATGTGAGACAGCAAATGGACTGCTGATTTAATTAATGTCATCTAATTAAAATACTGACAAGCATTTAATTAATACTCTCTTGTCTGCTTACTTGTCTAAACATTTTTTTATGGCAACCGTTTCCAATATCAAAGTAAAAAGCAATTTTTGGTATTGCATACTCCTTTTAAATTAAGTAAATGTAGTGTTAAATTATTAAGTTATGTGGTTGCTGTCAATTTCTACATTTTGAATGGAAGGAGAGAAGGTGGAAACAAGTTCTTTGTTAAGTCTTATTAATAGATTAAAATAAGGATTCATTTCTAAAACTAAAGTTCTTTATACTGTACAAGTCTTCCCACATTCTTTATTAAAGTACGTATTAAACCCTCATCAGGACAGACCTCATTAAGGCCAGCCAAACGTTGACATTCAAATGCTGTACTTTTTTATATAAATTATACAGAAGAAACAATTAGAGGTTTCTTCAGAATCTTTTATACCGGAATATTATTTTCAAATAAAACCATATAAAAGTAAATATAATCTAAAAAGCTATAAAATCTTCAAAATGGCTGTGTATGGACTACCTGTTCATTGCCTACAATTGTAATGTATAAATCCTCAGTGATCAGCTCAAAACTTTTGTTGATGCTTTTATAGATTAATAAATAATAATAACTGACATATCTTTCTACTTTATCAATATTCAAATCTAAAGAGTAATTGTAAGTTTGTATACTTTCTTTGTTATCCTTCCTACATACAAAGTTTACAGGCTATATGGATTTACCAGCAGCTTCAGATTCCGACCTTGATCAACGCTAACATATTTGGGAATAGTATTCTTTATTATAAAAGTAAATACTTGTGGGCATTTATATAATAAAATCTATTGTTCCCAACAATCTTTACACCTTAGTCAGTACTTAGTACTGTAGTAAAATAAATCTCTTAAAATTCAATTGTTTATATATTATTTTTGTTCAATGACCAATAACTTTCCTGTTTATTTTATATCTCTAGAGCTCAATATGAGTAACTGTGTACTGTAGTATAGCACAATTCTGCACAAAATGTACTGCTACACATTCATAAATTAATGTAGCAAAAAATGTTCCAAAACAATGTTTCTTAATGAGACTTTAGATCTATTATCAATTATTGCTAAAATAAAACTTTACAAATGAAATTTTTCCATGTAATGTATTACTATTATTAGAATTTATTTAATGATTGTCAGTAAAGAGAGTGAATGATGATTTACCTTGCCGTTCAATTTCTTCTTGCAGATATTCTTCTATTTCATCTTCTTCTGCTAAATCTAATGGAATTTCACCTTCACTATTTACAGCCGATAAATTACCTCCATTGTCTACTAAATATCTACAATCAAACATTTTGGTTTTTTTTAGTACATACACAAATTTTGTTCTTTTATTTATAATATTTGTTTATTTCATAATTTAATATTTTTTTTTTTATTGATTTCAATTTTGGTAGCCTTTCTGTAATTACTAATAGTTTCAATTTTAATTTAATTTTTTTATTTATTTCCCAACAATTTTTTTTATATATTAAAATTTACTCCAAATAGTTTGTCTTTATTTTTCTTAATAAATAACAGCCGCTGTATTTTATCATTCATTTTCATCATCGTAGTATTTTCTAGAATTTAGCTAGGAAAAAGCAACAGTTAAAAGTGGTCCATTAAAACTGTACATGTACCAACTAGAATATATAAGTTTAACATAACATAAAGCACATGGTGAATTTTCAAGAAAAGAACAAATCTCATTTCCCTGAAATGGATTAAGATAAAGAAAGATACAACTTACTTTGTAATTTCCAAAAACCCACAAGAAGCACTAGCATGCAATGCAGTCCAGCCTTCATTATCTTTTGCTTCTAAATCAGCACCATTTTCAATTAAAAATTCTACCATATCTAATTTTTCATCTATTACAGCCTGCAAGAAAAAAAATGTATATTCCAATAAGTGCAACGTACAAATTTTAGACATTGTGTTATTATTTTCATTTAATAATAGTTAGACAATATAATGAACTTTGAGTGTGCCAAGGAGTGGTCGCACCAACAATGATATATCATCTAATTTTTCATCTACAGTACACACCCTTTGAAGAAATATTAATTTTCTTTTTATAAAGTCATGCTTTAATGATGATTGATGTGATTCCAACTGATTGACCATGAAATGAAAAGTAAGCATATTAAATAATTAAGTTAGTAGAAACTCCTAAATTATACTAGAAACAAATAGCACACACAGCTTATAATTATGGTGAAAAGGAGAGAACTATACTTTATGGCCTGACTGGGATAAGGGGAAATACAAAATCAAAAGTGAATGCTTAATTATTAACTACAGCTTAAATCCAGATTACACATGACACAATTCCTGAGGCTACCTAAATTACTACAATAAACCATTAAATCCGGCTGTAGGAAAAAAGTAACAGATATGAACCCATAATAATATTAATAGCTGGGATAGTATAAACATTTGAATGAGATGCATTGTCAGGAGGACAGGAGGAAGTGTAACCTGTCAAATGTTTTACTTGCCTATCTGAGGTAATTACTCATCAATATCAAGGTTAGTACTAAATAATGGTAGATGGTTGTAGTAATGATGTCAAAATAGGGTAAACCTAAATAAACTTATTAGAACTGGAGGGAAGACATTTTGAGCTCTAGATCACTTCACCAACAATTCGATTCATTTTTCTGTTTTCATTTAAAAAAAAAAGGCATCCCTTTTTTCTTTAGAATCTTTATAAGTCCCTGTAAAATAAAATGAGGTTTGGGATGACCCTAGTCTATAGTTTAAATGTAAGCTCATTGTTATAACAAACATACTTGATGTAACCTACTCAACAATTATCTTAAACTAACATGCTGATTCGTTCAATATGTGTGAAACATAGGTAATGACAAAGTTGAAATACTTATTTGCTATACAATGTTACAGGACATTTAATATAATAAAAGTGAAACTCTTAACTTTACATTGTTTAATGAGAAATTTTAGACAAAAGAGAAAGTTATTGTTTTCTTTGCATGTGGGATCAAAGTATCTCATGTTGCTGTTCTCAACATGGGTTATGGAAAGGCTGTGTGAAAATAAGAAATTACTAACTGGACAAAATCAGGGCCGTTGCCAGAAATGTTTAAACCCACTCACCCACCCACCCACTCACAATCCCCCAGTACAGCTCGTCATATTTTAGATTATTTAAAAAGCATCTTTACTTGCTTTTTTTTTACTTCTCACCTTGTAAATACAATGAATTTTTAATCATTTAATTATTTTTTGATAACTTATGATAACTTCTAAACTCAGGAAAAAAACATATTGTATTTTGTTTAGATGAAAAAAATTATCAAATCACACCTCCCATGGCCTGAGGCATGTGGATACACTACTAATGTATTCTGAACTTTAAAAATCAGGAAATTGTTAATTGTCATAAAATACACATACATTTTTACAAATCGTAAAGAAACATGAAGCATATATTTCCACTTGTCTGCCTACAAGCCTAGAGTACTAGTACTAGCAAGACCAGACATATTACACCAACAATGTGGTAAAGAGAGATTATTAAAAGGCCAGATAAAACCCAGCAACATTCGATTCAGTGAGCTTTAATACTCAACACTCATTACTTAGCCTTCTCTTTAAGTTAGACTTGACCTTGATCTTAATCTGGACAGACCCAGGCATCCAAGAAAGGGGATATTACTGCAATTAAAAATCTTAATCTATTTTAGTTAATAATGGTTAATTTCTATCATCATCTCTTCCTTCAACATGTTTGGTTAAATGGAGGTAGGCCTAGCTAGGCTCTGTGTTGTTGTGGGTTTGTAAGTAAGCAAACTGTGTAGTGATGAGTATGTACTGTGTTGTGCTTTAAAAACTTTGTGTGGGAGGTCCTGCTCTGGAGATAATGGAATGTGCTTAAAATAGTCGTGTTAGCCCAAACAATGCTATATTTCCATGCAGTATATATTCTACATGTATAATATACACATTGGTATATAATAATACGTTTACAATTAATTTTAAAGAGCTATTTTTGACAAAAAATATTAATTAAATAATGTATAGAGGGCGCTAAATTACCTGGTGAATTGCCGTCAATCCATCGATGTTTGCATAGTTTATGTCGGTCCCAGAGTCCAGCATAGCCTTCACTTCTTTTTGATCTCCACTTGCACATGATGCCAAAAACACACAACCTTTATCAAACTTTACTTTTGTAGTTTTCTTAGGATTAATTGCAGGTTCTTTATCTAATTCAGATCCTTTCCATCGTTGTAACTGTTCATGTCTTCTTACGAGAGCAGATTTCTGTTGACCGCCGTCCGCCATCTTTGCTACACCTTCATTACCCACCATTCATTGCGAAGCAATCGCCCAAAAAATTTCGCTGGCACGTGGGGGAGAAGTTGCCATGGATGTACATGACGTCATTCTTTGTTATTGGTAGATCCATCTACTTCTACTACCCCCACGATTTTGAAAATCCTAATTAATGAATTATTGTTAGTTTTATATAATAATTGATAATGCTTGAGTCATTTTTGTATTTTAATATTCTTATTTACAACATTTAAAATAAAATAATAACGATTTTAACAAAAGTATATAGTGCTAGTCTTCTGTAGTCTTCAATATGACCTGCTCAATAAGTATTATCAAAGAGTAATAAATATTCACTAAAAGAGTAGAATTAAAGTATTTCAACATAATTATTTTTCACTTCATGAGAAAAATTATTTTCTTTATTTTTTTTTTCACTTTAACACTATGATTTTTTAGTTTTCTCGAATCAGAAACAGGAACATAACTAGGCATACTATTTTTATACAAAATAAAAAATTAATTACAATTAAACATATTAAATTAATTTAGATTAGAATTATTTATATTTTTTATAAAACGCATACAATTATTGGTATAGCGGAGGGGGTATTAACAGAAGATGGAGTTATGTAGAGAAATAATCTTGTCCCAACTTTGGAGTAGAACCTTCGGCCGCTAAACGAAAACCCGTCCGTCTGAGGCAGGCGGTTGCTTCTCATTCCTTTGCCATATATAGGGAAGTTATTCTAAGCTCTTGACGTCATAGTAGGAGAGCCCTATGTCGGTTAAAACCGTCATAATCGCTCTGAATCTTGCCGTAGTCATTGATACCAGGTGTATTATCAAAAAGTACACTCACACTAATTTGTACTGTCGGCTGGTAAAGGACAGATGCATCAATTTAATATTAAAACTTATTATTTTCATTGTTATTAGATTAAATTATTCCAATTAATTTTTATTGCAAAAATTAAATGATTAAAATAATGGTAATGTAGTCATGCGGTCACATTCTTATTATATCGCGTTATTTTGAAGGAAAACATTCAATAAAAAATAATCACTAATTTACTATTCAATGCAGATCAACAAATTAACCCAAAAGTTGGAAAATAATTATTCATTTGCGCTAAAGTACATGTACAATTTTTATATTACATTTTTTACATAATTATTTTAAAACACTTACAATCCAGGGAGTTATTTTACAACTCCCTGTTACATACAATCCATCCGTGCCATGCCGCCAAGTAGAGCGCGATGGACAATGATCCTCTTCGCGTCATGATTGGTCAAATAACCGTCCGTTGCGTTGCGTCCTGGGAGTTTCCCCCACTCGGACGCAACGCCAGTAATTGCGCTGTGTTTGTACGCCATGCGCTACATACAGCCGTCGCGAGAACCAAACATATATTGATTTAATACTTGTAGGGAAAAATTTATCTTTAATATCTATTCAGAACGATTGCATAATTCTTAACTAGACAAGGACAAGTTCAAATAAATGTCATGTCTAATGAGTCAACCTGGTCTGATAGTAAATAAAATAATTATCACAATAATGTACCTGGATGGCACGTGGGCGGCTCGCCCAGGGATCTTGATCAGAAATTACCAATCCGACAGTGTAGCTTGCTAGCTGGAATTTGGTTCTGAGAAGTGAAAATGCGCGGTTTAAAAAGAAAAGCTAGTTTCTAAATAGTTTTCAGTAATTCCCTCAACACCACCTTTCAATAAAGCAAGAAGTATTTTTATATTAATTTCAAAATACAATTCTTTTCAAAGTCCTCTTGGCTCATCTATTTTATGATGCCATATTTTTTAATTAAAAAAGATAATTTACGATGGTATTTTATGCTGATTTCAATGAAAACTTCGCTTTTGATTGTTTGATATTTAAATACAGATCCCTAATTCACATAAATCAATGTTGTCAAATTGAACAAGATCTATGAATTTTTTTTTTAAGTTGTGGCTCTTGTTCTAAACTAGGAATCATGGAAGCGTCACAAAAAAATACCAAATTTTATTCAAATGAATTATAGATTAGTAATCATTAGAATTTACAGGAATGAATTCAATTAATCAAATTGAGTGCTTATCAGTTAAAAGAATATCTCTAAAAGATTTCAAATGTTAGAAATATTATTAAAATAATGGATTCTAGAGAAAGGACACCATTGGATATAATCATTTACTGTAGACTTAACTGGTTAATTAAATCTTTATATGTATTGTATTTTACTTGAAGGATATCAAATAAACTCAATCAATAAATCAGCAAAAAAATAAAATATGGTCATTTTTACTGTAGACAAACCGTATAAGAACAACTCGTTTCAATAATACAATTATTTTAATTAAAGTAATTCTCAATGAATATCACATGTCTTTTCATATATATATTTTATGCACTGCATAAAAAAATTATAAAATAACATTATGAATATGATATGTTAAAATATATTAAGACCATCGAATAGTATTAATCCACTCAATATTAATGTAAAGATTATGAAAACAATTATTTCCAATAGGCAAATAATTATACAAGTCTAAAACTGATCAAATTAAAGAAGGTAACTTACAAGAGTATCATTATAAAATAAAAGATGATATACAGTATAATCATTTAATATTAGTATTAGAAAATATTTAGATTATGATGTAGTTGATTAAAGACAAAATATCATATCAGTTATTACACATGATACCAAAATATGTACACAATTTATACACTATATTTTATACAACTAGCTGACACAACAGTAACATGTTATGAAATGCATAAAAAAAAACCTTGTTTTTCATTCTGAAATTGTACTGTATTGAGAATGGAAAACAACATTTCCCCGTAATAGAGGTGTACCCTAAACAGGGGTTGACTGTAGTGTTAAAACATGTTTCTCCTTGTTTGTTACACATGAATAGGGGTGCCCAAAGGAGGGGTTGACTGTAGTGTTAAAACATGTTTCTCCTTGTTTGTTACACATGAATAGGGGTGCCCAAAGGAGGGGTTGACTGTAGTGTTAAAACATGTTTCTCCTTGTTTGTTACACATGAATAGGGGTGCCCAAAGGAGGGGTTGACTGTAGTGTTAAAACATGTTTCTCCTTGTTTGTTACACATGAATAGGGGTGCCCAAAGGAGGGGTTGACTGTAGTGTTAAAACATGTTTCTCCTTGTTTGTTACACATGAATAGGGGTGCCCAAAGGAGGGGTTCTACTCTATCAACGACTTAATTGTAATGATAAACTTTGTATTACTTTTAATTTACTAAATGATATAAAATAGAGTAAATTAATAAATTTACCCTGAGTGCATTTGTGTCAAGCACATTTCTCAATTTTAATTTTTGGGCATTCTCTTGCTCCTGTTGATATCCTTGCCTACCAGTACATGATGATTCTCAGATAAAATACTTAAGTATTTGAGGTTTTAGCAGTGACTAAAACAGAAGATGGTGATTCGCATGAGATCAATTGTATAGTAGGGTGTCTACTGTGTCAGGTGTAATCCGCAATTCTGGTCACAATATCATTGTCCAATCAGATCAGAATGTTAGTGCATTCAATATAAAAAGACGTTCTTCTTCTTTCTATAAAGAAACAATAAAAAAAAAAATTGACTAAAAAGCTTGGTTACCATTTGGACGAAAATATGCACAACACCAACAGATCATCCGAACCGTTCCTTGAGATTTGTCTTTTGTGTTATGTATACTGTACATCCCAGCGTTAAATCTATTCTTAGTGGGAACCAAGCATTAGTAATACTAGTTTTGTTATATTTTGATAAAGCGTTTTAATGTTCAACAAAATGTGGGTACAGATGAAATGAATACTGTCTCTAATACAATTATTGTACTCTAAAATTATATAATAACTCCATTAAGGAAAGTAGAGAGAAGACATTATATAAGAATAACTCCATTAAGAAAAGTAGAGAGAAGAGATTATATAAGAATAACTCCATTAAGGAAAGTAGAGAGAAGACATTTCAGCTGTTAGAGTAATGTTATCAACTCATGCTAACCTATATATCATGTATGTTGGTTAACAGTGAGATACTTAGAATACCATTGGTCATGTTCACCTGGTCTAGAGTAACATACTCTAATTGTAACATTAAAGGTCAACATTATGAGAAAGAAACAGAAAAGCCATTATTATCCTCAGTGGTAGAATAACTAGTGTTAGGAGATTCACACAAAGGCAACATTGAAATACGTAAACTTGTTGTTTGTGAAATTATGTTTTTTGGAATTCAATTTTCCCATTTTTTGCAATAATTGCCTTCCATAAATATAATGGTCTATTAAGATTATACAAAACCTATAGGTGACTCCCTTTTATTAAAACTGTTAATATTTACTTGGCTAGGCTGTACTGGTTCAAAATGCAGACTCAATATTACAATTAACATCAGATAACATACTTTGTTCATCAGACTAATTTAACCTAATGATATTCTATATGAACATTACAATACTATGAAATGTAATCATTGAATTTGCTTTCACTGCACCAAGTAATGTGTTTATTATGATTATTAATGGATAAATAATACCACAGAGAAGTTGATTGCATTCTGTTGGTGTGAATGATAACTCAATAAGGGGACACTGCGATCTGGTAGTAACTAAGCTTGCTACTTAGATGAGGTCAATAAGGCCCAGGTTTTTAATTAAGTTGACTTCAACAGCTGGCCTGGATGACAGGTGCAGTAACAAAACATTTTGTGTAGCTTATATAACAGCGTCGCCAAATATTGCAATATATATTTTTTTATTCTCATATGTTTATTTGTTTTATATTCTCTTGTAAAGCATTTTACTAGTAATAGTATATGCGGTTGTAGTTACACATTATTTGATTTCTAACATTTTCTTTTAATTATCTATATTATATACTATACAAACTGTTCAGAATATACGTATATTGTATTAAGCTATGAACATATGAATGTTCCTATAGACAAATTATCTATCTTTTATGTGATGTGAATTATATTTTGTTTAACAAATTAGTTTTATCATAACAATTAATTTTCGTTACATTTTTATGAAACGTTTATTATCAGATTGAATTAATTTCAAAACAAATTATAATAATCAATAACAATTACAACTGAACATTTTAATTCTTAATTTGCATATGTTCATAGTTACTCTATATAAATTACAAACAGATTATTCAAAAGTATAATACATACAACCAATGAAACACATGCCATCATGATAGGATTTTATATTTTGACATGAAGATATCATCAGGAATGGTGACATAATCAGTCAAGGTGACATAACGAATGCCAAAAGTGTGCATCAATCATAAATCAGTAATTATTGATAAATAAGAAATGCGATTCAATTGAACATTAAATGTAATTTGTAACACTAACACATAGGTTATTAAGTAGTAATGCAGCATTGATATAAAAACTAAATGAATTTAGAAGATTTATTTTTAAAAACAATTCCTCTTCATAAATAAGCGAGACAAGGAGATGAAGACTTTAAACCTGCCAGATTTTATGTTGATATGGATTATCCTGTGAACATTGGTAACATTTCTCTAAATACAGATATTACCATATAGTGGTGGAAAGGTGCAGATGTATATAACTTGGTAAGACATTTTGCACAGGCATATCATCAAAAATATAATTAGGTTTAAAAATACAATTTAACACCTGCTATGCGATACAATAAAGCACCTGGCCTATTTGTCAGAATACAGTTTACCCCTGATGTGTCAAAACTATTTAAAATAATGGCAAGGGGGAGATATAACCTTTATACTGAATGTTGCCCTCTCTGTACAAATGTAAACTGTCATCTTTAATTATTTATACCTTGGGGTTAAAGATTTCAAAATAATGATTTTTACATTATGTAATGTATACTGTATAGTGTTGGTGTGTACATTTACTTGTATGCTACAATGTATACTGTATAGTGTTGGTGTTTACATTTACTTGTATGCTACAATGTATACTGTATAGTGTTGGTGTGCACATTTACTTGTATGCTACAATGTATACGTATAGTGTTTATGTGTACATTTACTTGTATGCTGTAATGTATACTGTATAGTGTTGGTGTGTACATTTACTTGTATGCTACAATGTATACTGTATAGTGTTGGTGTGTACATTTACTTGTATGCTACAATGTATACTGTATAGTGTTGGTGTGTACATTTACTTGTATGCTACAATGTATACTGTATAGTGTTGGTGTGTACATTTACTTGTATGCTACAATGTATACTGTATAGTGTTGGTGTGTACATTTACTTGTATGCTGTAATGTATACTGTATAGTGTTGGTGTGTACATTTACTTGTATGCTGTAATGTATACTGTATAGTGTTGGTGTGTACATTTACTTGTATGCTACAATGTATACTGTATAGTGTTGGTGTGTACATTTACTTGTATGCTACAATGTATACTGTATAGTGTTGGTGTGTACATTTACTTGTATGCTACAATGTATACTGTATAGTGTTGGTGTGTACATTTACTTGTATGCTACAATGTATACTGTATAGTGTTGGTGTGTACATTTACTTGTATGCTACAATGTATACGTATAGTGTTTATGTGTACATTTACTTGTATGCTACAATGTATACTGTATAGTGTTGGTGTGCACATTTACTTGTATGCTACAATGTATACTGTATAGTGTTGGTGTGCACATTTACTTGTATGCTACAATGTATACTGTATAGTGTTGGTGTGCACATTTACTTGTATGCTACAATGTATACTGTATAGTGTTGGTGTGTACATTTACTTGTATGCTACAATGTATACTGTATAGTGTTGGTGTGTACATTTACTTGTATGCTACAATGTATACTGTATAGTGTTGGTGTGCACATTTACTTGTATGCTACAATGTATACTGTATAGTGTTGGTGTGTACATTTACTTGTATGCTACAATGTATACTGTATAGTGTTGGTGTGTACATTTACTTGTATGCTACAATGTATACTGTATAGTGTTGGTGTGCACATTTACTTGTATGCTACAATGTATACTGTATAGTGTTGGTGTGCACATTTACTTGTATGCTACAATGTATACTGTATAGTGTTGGTGTGTACATTTACTTGTATGCTACAATGTATACAGTATAGGGTTGGTGTGTACATTTACTTGTATGCTACAATGTATACTGTATAGTGTTGGTGTGTACATTTACTTGTATGCTACAATGTATACTGTATAGTGTTGGTGTGTACATTTACTTGTATGCTACAATGTATACTAATAGTGTTGGTGTGTACATTTACTTGTATGCTACAATGTATACTGTATAGTGTTGGTGTGTACATTTACTTGTATGCTACAATGTATACTGTATAGTGTTGGTGTGTACATTTACTTGTATGCTACAATGTATACTGTATAGTGTTGGTGTGTACATTTACTTGTATGCTACAATGTATACTGTATAGTGTTGGTGTGTACATTTACTTGTATGCTACAATGTATACTAATAGTGTTGGTGTGTACATTTACTTGTATGCTACAATGTATACTGTATAGTGTTGGTGTGTACATTTACTTGTATGCTACAATGTATACTGTATAGTGTTGGTGTGTACATTTACTTGTATGCTACAATGTATACTGTATAGTGTTGGTGTGTACATTTACTTGTATGCTACAATGTATACTGTATAGTGTTGGTGTGTACATTTACTTGTATGCTACAATGTATACTGTATAGTGTTGGTGTGTACATTTACTTGTATGCTACAATGTATACTGTATAGTGTTGGTGTGTACATTTACTTGTATGCTACAATGTATACTGTATAGTATTGGTGTGTACATTTACTTGTATGCTACAATGTATACTGTATAGTGTTGGTGTGTACATTTACTTGTATGCTACAATGTATACTGTATAGTGTTGGTGTGTACATTTACTTGTATGCTACAATGTATACTGTATAGTGTTGGTGTGTACATTTACTTGTATGCTACAATGTATACTGTATAGTGTTGGTGTGTACTGATACACATACATCATTTCAAAGTGTCCTAATGGGAACCAATACAGCTAACAGATAGGAAGGAACAATGTACAATAGACCAGGCATCATGTTAAATAATAGTTTACCTTTATCCATGTTAGCAATTTATTAATTGCAGTTATTGCACTCTGTTTGGTTGTTAAGGCTCCAAATGTAGCATAAAGCTCAAATCTAGAAGTCACCTAAAATAATGATTAATAACAAATTTATTTTGACTTTTTATACTTAATTTTTTGTGATAAAGAGACAATAGCAACAAAGATTAAGTACTTTCAAATGTAAGTTGTTTTGTATTTGTAAAGTCATCATACTAACCCATCCTAACATTGCTTCTCTTTGTCCTACATGGAACATAATCTTCAATGGCCTAGACTTGCTGTACATTCTTTGGTGCAAGTATTGATATAAACCAAACAATCTGAAAAAAAAAAAATGAGTTTTATATTTGAGAAATTATTTGGAAGTCTATTGTCAAGCTTTCATTTTGAGACAGTAAACGAATAAGAAGCTGAAAAATGTATTCTGTCAATACAACATCATTTAAAGTGCTGGCTTCTTTGTCTATAATCCGAAACTGAAAGCATTCTTTATTTAACTGAACAAACAAAGAATTAACTTGCTTACCTTTCCTGCTCTGCTGGGCTTTTGTACGGGGCATCAAGCTGTGGACTAGTAAACTGTGATGTACTTCTAGATTTATAAATAAAATGTCGTAGGTCAGATATACCAACTTGTTGACAACTATAGCTGCCTCTTCTTACTGACGACGTTATCGCATCTAAGCAATTATGTTTCTTCATTTTCTAAAAATAAAAATCAATTGTATTGTAATCAAATAAACATGAGGACTCGATTTATCAAGCTAAATTTTGAGTTGTTATGTTTCCTTTTAATCTATTACGTGCCTATAACATTTTTTTAAAATATTTTATACACATCCAACAGCGAGCACATACTCACCAATTACAGGATGGATAAACTATTTTATAGTTTATTGTGCTTGTAAACTAAGTCTTATTTGAGGCTTACGGAGTGGAATTGAAAGAGTTGTGAGTTACAACCCTGGCACTAGGTCAGGATTGCACCCTGGACCTTGGGATTGGAAGACAAGCACATTAACCACCAAGCTACAGCTTCACTCCATATTGTATATTCTATTACGTATCATTGGCAAAAGTAGTATATACAGTAGATAAAAAATGTAAGCTTACTTCTACAATTTTAGATTTGCAATCTGACAATTCAAAAAAGAGATCCCTATCAACAGTTAAAAGTAGTAAACAAGCTGGTGTGTCTTCTAAGTATGAAACATATGCATGTAGAAAGCCACTACTGTCAAACCTTGGTAAGCATATAGGTGTCCAAGATTCACCATTACGAAAAGATGATGATGCATTTACTAAATTAACTATCAAGTGTAAATCTGTAACAAATTATTATAGTTATATTAAATAACATTCTTTGTACAACAATAATTGTACCATAATAGTGACAGTAAAGATGATACTGATGATAATAACACACACCTGATTGTATTCACCAGAATTACACATCAAGTGTCAATCGTATGCATATTAGTTATTTTGGAAAAGTGATATCTAATGTGATAATTAATAAGTTCATGCACGTTCAACTTTTGTTAAAAACATTTTGAGGTTGTTGACTGATCTGCGTTTGAAAATCAACCTACAGTACAGTTTTTTAATGGCCTAGCTTCCTGGCCTTCGTCAATGTTTTAACAATTACAATTACAAAATCGAATAAAAATTTATTTTAGAACAGGTGTGTGTTGTAAAATAAATAATAAATGTTTTGTATTATTTAATGAAAGACTGACTGCTCTTTTTAACCTGCCTCTGCATGGTTAACTCACCATCCAACTCATAAACATCCATTAATTGTGTATTAATGCAAGTAATTGTATATAGATTTACTTACCACCCGGATGTAGTACATATTTTTTCATTCTTACAAGAGCTACAAGTTGATTATCTGCTAATAATATTGCAAATACTAAATCCTGTCGAAAAAACAAACAATGAAAGCTTAACAAATTATCGTAATGTAATGGTTGAAGCCAAAACCATGAATACAGATGAAGGCAATTCAGATTTTTATATTTGGTTCTTGCGAAGATTTTTGACAGGACAAAATATATATTGAAAAATAAACTATGGAAGGCAAATAATGTAAAAAAAAAAGTGTATCTGTGTATAAGTTAGTTGGGAACAGAGCAATTCACTTTCTACAGTGACTGCACAGGTATGTACTATGTAAAGTAAAAAAAAACAGAAGAGATACTTACTTTAAGTTTAGCTGATTGAAGACTAGAACTAACTTGGTCACGAATCTGTGACTCAAGTCGAAGGCATCGTACACCACTCAATAAAAAACAAGGATCAGTTTCCATTATAGTACAAAGATTATCAAGAAATTTCTCAGTTCCTAGAATTAATGGAATAGAAACTTTATTGCCATTACATGGGTCAAGAAACGTGGGGCTTTTTTGTCTATTTTATTGTTGTTGCTGTTTTGAATTTTGGTGACATTTTTTTCTTTTTATATATTTTCATACATTTTTATCTTTGTAAAACTCCATCCAATGGCTGGTGGGCATGATTTGTGTGTTTTTTTGTTATCAATAAAGTGAAATACTAATAATAAAAACCAGGGATCTGCTAATAAGTGTGCTGGTGATTATTCAACATGATGCTGTTTACACATTCTATTTCTACCTCAGTTAGTTCTATAGTATCACAGAGTAGTTACATGATATGTATTGCTATTTCTACCTCAGTTAGTTCTATAGTATCACAGAGTAGTTACATGATATGTATTGCTATTTCTACCTCAGTTAGTTCTATAGTATCACAGAGTAGTTACATGATATGTATTGCTATTTCTACCTCAGTTAGTTCTATAGTATCACAGAGTAGTTACATGATATGTATTGCTATTTCTACCTCAGTTAGTTCTATAGTATCACAGAGTAGTTACATGATATGTATTGCTATTTCTACCTCAGTTAGTTCTATAGTATCACAGAGTAGTTACATGATATGTATTGCTATTTCTACCTCAGTTAGTTCTATAGTATCACAGAGTAGTTACATGATATGTATTGAATATTGAATAAGTAAAAAAGGTACATTCAATCTTATATACAAACCTGTTAATAGTCGCCTTAAGTCATAATTATGGCGTTTGTGAAAGGCTTTTTGTAATGTTGTTAATGTCAGTACACTGAGTATTTGGTTGTAAACACAGGTTAATTGGGTATACACCTGAAAAACAAATCAATTACTAAAGTATGTTACACAATTCAATATCTATATAACACTATAACAAATTAAACAAATCTAGTCCTGTGGTCATAACAATAATTAAATTTGTATTCAAATTTTATTTTTTGTAATAAGTACATGATGAAATAAAGATATAACACATGCTAACCAATAGAAGCACTGTAAAATTGTCCATTAAAATACAGAAAGGATAATAATACATTTTGTTAATAAAATATTTTGCAATTATGTTATACAATTTTGGTACTGTTCATTGGATTGAATTGATTGAATTTCCTTTTCATAATCCAAATATATCATTGTCGCATAAATAAACTACCTGTTGATGAGATTCTTGTGAATTAGCTACTGCAACCAGTATAAGAGGTGATCTAACCATAAACACAAACTTATGGTCCCCTGCCACTATTAATCTGTAAACAAAAAAACAACTTGAATGTGAACACATTTAATATAAAAAACTTGAATGTGAACAAGTTGAATGCGAGAATTGGGACTGTTACGGTACTTTATTGAATGCCAATCATACTATACATACACAATCATACTATACATACACAATCATTCTATACATACACAATCATCAAAAACTGAAACCATTCAAATAGATTGAAACAATACTTTGCTAATCGAAAGTATAACAATCCATTGACATTAATTTGGCAGTAGCAGAAATTGGTGCATGAATAGGAAGGGCTCTATGTTATATGTGATAGGCAGGGAGTTTATGGAAATATATGCCTTCAACAACAACAGCCTGTGATCATGTGGTTCTCGGAGAATTAGAGAAAAAAATAAATACCTTAATGTATTTTTGTTAACACTGATGAATGACACCAAAGCTTGCATCACTCCCATCAATGTCACTAACTTATCACCACTTCCATGTCTGAAAAATATTGTAAAACATGAAATAAAAACATTAAAAACTTGTAGTGATACATTATTTGTTTAATACAGGGCTACATTTAATATTCAGACCATCCGAGGAGTTTTATTTAGGTCTAGTCCAGATGATGCACACCTCATTCCCCAATTCCTTATAAGGAAGGACTTAGTACAAGTGGTGGTCAGAACCTCTTTAAGGCTATCACAAGATGATTGAACAGTATACCAGAGATTCCTTTACATCTTCCTGCTATATTTTGTCTGTGTTCATTGGGTACTACCTAGTGAACATGTGTGCTTTATAACTATTTAAATTGTATGAAAACCTACCTAGTATAAATAGGTTTGCCAGCTTCACTTAAAACAAACACATGCTTTTTCTGCCGTTGCCATTCTTTGTTGTTTAGATCTTCAAAAACAATTATTGAACATAGAAAATCTTTTAATGTACGGAATAATATTTATATTTATACCGCAGGCTGTTATTTACTAGTATGTGACATATACATACTTCTTCTTCTTCCATTTAGTTAGTAGCTAACTTCATAGTTGAAGGCTACTGCTCCACTGGCTATAGCTGTTGCATACAGTGTGTGGTGCATACAAAGTTAAATAATAGTTTTAAAATTCACAATCAAACTGGCACAATAATGAGAAAAATTAAATACCATCAGTTGAATCAATTTCAGACACCACAGATGATGCTGCTTCATTCTCCTTGGAATCCTCTCCTTCTAATACTGCATTCTCATCATTTTCCTGTTTGACAATCTCATCAGTTGCTACAACGGTAACATCCTCGTCATTAGTCAGACCTGATTCACTACTTGACGCTTGGAATGGTTCGTCTATTGCACCATGTATACTGCCATCACCAGTCTACATTAAAATGGAAGAAGAAAACATTTGATTACATTTAGTAAATTCAGTCAAAATTACAGGTGAAGAAGTAATGCTATTTCTAATTTAAAACAAAAATGAATTTTAAAATATTTTGACTAAATTAGTTTACATTTTGTGTACTCATACTATAGTTTAAATTTGCTAAAGCTTAAAGCCCCATTCCCTACGTTTTTTAGATCTAATTTAAGATCACAAACTATATTTAATGTAAAAATAATACTATATGGTCCTATTGCGATAACTTTTTTCGTCTTTAAACGGTTAAAAATGTGAAAAATAAGTCGATTCTAATAATTATAGTGGCCCGCTATAAATCCCAAAATGCATTGCGCGCGGATTGATATTTTTGTTTTTCACCTGTAATTCGCCCACTTTTCGATCGATCGTGAGGCCAAAACAAATGGAAGACTCCTAACTTTTCAGCGAAAATACCGGGTTTTCCCCAATTTGTATCAACAAATGGCAAAAATAGAAAGACAATTAATGCAGCAACTATACAACGTCAGGCTAGGTATATAGCTCGCGTACGATGTTCGTACGTTACCGATGTTTACCAGCTAGGCCTACAAAACTAAGCCTAGCTACGCTAGGCCTAAGACCGTCCACGAGAGGTCGATCGCCGCGAGCTACTTAGGTAGTGCATTGTTTCTCACTTTTTATCATAATTTACCATAAAACGTACATTTAAGACAAGAAATGACATGGTTTAATGTTTTTAAAGTGATATATATGTACTGTATAATTTTCCAAAAAACGTCCAAAATTGCAGGGAAGGGGTCGTTAAAAAAAAAATCTATTGACTATTGCAAAACTAAAGAATGATAAGGTAATCTTGATCTAATCTAGTAGATCTAGATTAATCAAGATCTAGTAGATCTAGATTAATCAAGATCTAGTAGATCTAGATTAATCAAGATTCTGCTATTGGCCATGATTATATTTAATTATTTCTGCCAATGTATGTAAGGAATTAAATTGAATAGTAATGTAGAAATGTGAGGATAACCAATGTTGTACCTTTGTTTCTTCTTCATTTTCTTTTACCTCCTGCCTTTTTTCAATGTTTGTACTTTCTCCGTCAGCATCATCTGAAATGTAATAGTAAGGTTTCAAAATTAACTTATTTTAACTGGCATTAAATAGTTGTATGGATGATGACAAAAAACTAGGGTCGTCATCATAATTATCATCATCATTATCTTCCTATAGAACCTCATTTGAGTATAGTTGCACATGGGTTGGTCACATTTACTATGCAGTTGGGCTTCCTAATTTTCCTAACATTTTGTGTTCCACATGTTTCATATTATTATGTAGGGTAGATGACCTTTTTTTATACTAGAGGGTCAAAATGAGAAGGATAAAATAACATTATGTAGACTGGGTACTTAAAGACTGCCACGAGGCGCACTAACCTGGATGTCCAAGTTCAATAATATCATGAATAGTTCCACTTGGTAAACGTTGTCTCTCTGCAATATCTGAATAATATTCTAAAGTGTCAATGTCTTCAGATGTACCAAGCACAGGAGTCCCACTGCAAAATAAATTACTTTAAACAATAATGTAGGCCTGCTGAGGCGCAAAATTACAGTAGTCTATGGCAAATATGTACTAGGGTACAGAGTATGTATGTAGGCTAAAAATACTTGATCTTCCTACGCTAGCTTATAGAAGAAAAAGAGCGTCTCTGATCCAAGTATTTAAAATACTTAAAGGATTTGATAAATTGGACATACTAGAGGTCATTCTTTCAAACTATCAAAGCCGCGGGTCAAAACTAAATGGGGTTCAAATTTTGGAGCAAGTGTAGTTAACGATTGGAACGCTTTGCCGAGAGTTGTTGTAGAGTCAAAGTCATTGAATCAATTTAAGTCTAATTTGAAAGAACACTGGAAAAACCACCACCAGAAGTTTCAGCCGTATGCAAGAGATTTTTAATTCCAGAGAGGCGAATAAGCATTTGACTTTAGCCTTAATTTCAAGGTAATTCAAGGTAATATTTGTGCATGGCAGGACGAATTTCATTCACATATAATAAGGCATGCATGTCACGTCACCACCATAACCTGAACAAAAAGCTACTCAGTCAAACACAGATTTTAACATATTTTGAATTGTTATATAATTTGTATGTAGCCTACTAGGCTAGCCCTAAATTCAAGATTTAAAAAAAAAAGGAAAGGAAGTACTTCATTCATTATTCTAGCCTAGTTAGGCCTAGACTAGGCCTAGTATTATTACTAATTAGGTAGGCCTGAGCTTTACAGGCCTATTATAGTAGGACGCACTAAATATGCCTAGAGTTCTGACCGTCAGTCTAGGCCTACTAACTTTGCCTGACTGAGAGACCGACTACACTCTCTCAGTAGTACAGGTCAACCCGTACCCATGCCAACTCGTACCCACCAACTCGTACCCAAATTTTGGCTTACTCGTACCCAAAATTTTGGCTCACCCGTACCCATCATTGGCTAACCCGTACCCATCATTGGCTGGCCCGTACCCAAGTTTAATGCTATTTAAAGTATATTTATATAGGCCTATTACAGTTAAACCCAGTTTTATTACATTTTTAGATCATATGTTCGATATTACAATGGCAAAAACTATTTACCTAAGTATAATTTATGTACAGACTCGTACGAAAAAAGCACAGCTTTCATCGTATTTGGGTCGTAGTTAAATTAATACTTGAGGGCGTTGTTTTACATGGAAGATGTCAGTGGTCGGCTGTGCTGCATTCTATTTTTTTTTTCATTTTTGAATAGTTATTGATCTATTATTTACTACGAATAGCCTGTACACACTTTTCATTTTATTTTACAGATAATGAAGTAATGTGCTTTTTGAAAATCGTTTTAAAAATGGTTTTTGTTGTTTTGTTTTGCAAGTTTTGTTTTAACATTTCGAAAACATTTTTAAGTAGTCACTCGTATTTTTAAAATCACGAAACTATTTAAGTGGATACCAGCCTCATTTTTGCTGCTAAGGACCATTTTAGAATAATGAATCTAAGTAGATTATTGCCGTTTTTAAAACAAATTCCCTAGGACATGATGGATGTGAGAATACTATAAAAGGTAACCTCCAATAATTTAACATTTAATTACTAACGACGACATTTGCTGTTATTACGTTTTCATTTTATAATGATTATTACTGTATTATTATGACTAAAAACCGAAATAAAATACTACTAAAACTAAAAAAAAAATCATCTTATCGCTGACAGATACGTATGTACAGACACGTGTAGGTAGGCCTTCAGAACGTTTATATTATTTTAGTAAATAAGACGACATCCGTTGCCATGGAAAAACGAGTGTGGGTCATTTATTTGTAGAATATTATAGAATGCGTATTTTTTTTTAAAAGGGAATCCCTTGTCAGCAAAAACACGTAGCTGTTATTGAGGAAACATCTACCAAAAATGTTTAATTGCTGTAAACAAACAGATAATTTTACTGAATTATTTAAGAAAAAAAAAATAGAAAACGATCGTACGCCACATTGCGTTGTCTATTTTTTTTTACACACTGTAGCTGTTATAGAAGAAAATCTGCCAAAAATGTTTAATTGCCTTAAAGTACGTGTATATGATCATTTCACTGAATTATTGATAAATAAAATATATGGAAAACGATCATACGTCATTACTGAGTCGTCTCTTTGACGCCCTATAAATGCGTGTTTTTTTGTAATAAAAGGTTAATCCCGGTCAGCAAAAACACGTAACACGAAATCTACGCCCCATAGCCCTGCAGGCCTTACAGTACGTGTATATGATCATTTCACTGAATTATTAATAAATAAAATATATGGAAAACGATCATACGCCATTACTAAGTCGTCTCTTTGACACCCTATAAATGCGTGTTTTTTTGTAATAAAAGGTTAATCCCGGTCAGCAAAAACACGTAACACGAAATCTACGCCCCATAGCCCTGCAGGCCTTACAGTACGTGTATATGATCATTTCACTGAATTATTAATAAATAAAATTATATGGAAAACGATCATATACGTCATTAATGAGTCATCTCTTTGACGCCCTATAAATGCGTGTTTTTTTTATAATAAAAGGTTAATCCCGGTCAGCAAAAACACGTAACACGAAATCTACGCCCATAGCCCTGCAGACTTTACAGTACGTGTACATGATCATTTCACTGAATTATTAATAAATAAAATATGGAAAACGATCATACGTCATTTTTTTTTTATAATAAAAGGTTAATCCCGGTCAGCAAAAACACGTAACACGAAATCTACGAGTAATTCGACTCCATAGCCCTGTGGGCTTTTTGATTAAAACAGGGCGTCGTTAATTCAACCAATTTTAAATATACCAATACAATAGAAACAATAATTACTTGATCGAATCATGGAGGTATACCTCCATGATCGAATGTAATCAGGGAAGATAATTAGGTGATAAGAATAAAAAAGTATAAAAATGATACGTTATTGGTTATTTACCTGGGCTTAATTGAATTGTAATACTATACAACAGTAAAAATATTTTTTTATTAATTAATGTTCTTACGTAAATAAATAAAAAGACACATCAAACATACGTTTATAAAACTATAATACTACATTTAAATAAATGTTAACAAATATATGCCTAATTAAACGAAGTTTACAATCAAATCAATGGTCATTTTTATTAGCACACATTTCACCGAGACCTGTAAAATAAAAAAAAACAATTTAAATATAAAAATATTCATACGTCAAAAGCATACCACTAGTTTTGCGCCGATCAAATCATTACAAGTAGGCCTAATTATTCAAATTGGGTACGAGTAGTCCAAATAATGGGTACGAGTAAGCCAAATAATGGGTACGAGTAAGCCAAATAATGGGTACGAGTAAGCCAAATACTTGGGTACGAGTAAGCCAAATATTTAGGTATGAGTTGGCATGGGTACGAGTTGGTTTGGGTACGGGTTAGCCAAAGTGGGTACGAGTTGACCAATTATTTGGGTAGCCTAATTATTCAAATTGGGTACGAGTAGTCCAAATAATGGGTACGAGTAAGCCAAATAATGGGTACGAGTAAGCCAAATACTTGGGTACGAGTAAGCCAAATATTTAGGTATGAGTTGGCATGGGTACGAGTTGGTTTGGGTACGGGTTAGCCAAAGTGGGTACGAGTTGACCAATTATTTGGGTAGCCTAATTATTCAAATTGGGTACGAGTAGTCCAAATAATGGGTACGAGTAAGCCAAATAATGGGTACGAGTAAGCCAAATAATGGGTACGAGTAAGCCAAATACTTGGGTACGAGTAAGCCAAATATTTAGGTATGAGTTGGCATGGGTACGAGTTGGTTTGGGTACGGGTTAGCCAAAGTGGGTACGAGTTGACCAATTATTTGGGTACGGGTTAGCCAAGTTGGGTACGAGTTGGCATGGGTACGGGTTGGTTTGGGTACGGGTTGACCAGCCTAGTCTGAACTCTCCTCCTTTCTCCCCCCATGAGTAGAGTAGTCCAGGGCAAAGCTAGGCCTAGGCCTAGACAGTTTTTAATCAATAACAGGTATTACCTAGCCCCTGGTTCTTGACCTTCTATTACATCTGCTTCTTCAACATCATATGCATCTTCATTTTCACTCATTTTCGAATCATTAAATGGAAAATACAAGGGAGTACCTTTCTTGACAATATGAAAACTGGGCCTACCATTACCAACTTTTCTGACGGCCGGAGGATCGAGTCTCTTTAGTTTGCTGCCCTCTACAATTATGCCCTATATGGGCAATTAGACTATTCTTTGAGAGAGTATACACCAAAGAATAATCTTAATAAACAGGCAAGGTTGTTTGATTGCAGGACATATAATACCACCATAGCATAGACTAAAGGTTTTTGTGTTTTTCAATTACATGTTTAACTATTAATTTCATTCAAATAAAATAATGATCATAACATTGATCATAATTACACATTTGACATATGTTTTGGAATTAATTTACAACAGGGTAGAACATTTGACCAATGAGCTTTCATATTCATGAGGCAATTTATTACACACTATTTTTTTTGTAATTTTAATATATATGTCTATATATATCTGTTTGAATGTGTTTAAAAAATAATTAATTAAATATTAATGTTTGCAACAATTCCAAAAAAGATTAAAAGCAAATTATACCATAAATTAATCAAAGATTATTCTAATATTCCCAGTTTCCTGGACTTTCTCACCCTCTGAAGACGATCAAAGTATATTGATCGAAATGTTGAGAAACTCAACAGTCCTTTTCAGAACTATATAAATTTCTTTAATTTCTTCAATTCACTGTGCTTTTCAAAGTAATCGCAAGATGCACACATAAGCCTTAATAGAAATATTTGGAAGCGGAGTTGTTTACTTATCATGACAAAAATACTCTGGGGCCTGACAAGATGTTAACCCTGTGCCTCCACTGAAGTTATTTTTCGTCAATTACACAATCAAAAACCAAATAAAACAATTGTAAAACATATTTAATCTAATAGACTTTTAATAAAAAGTGAAGAAGCATTTAAATGTACCACTATTTTGAAGACACTGAAAAACATGAAAAGCGGCAAATGCCATTAAATCGCATGTATAAGACCAATAATGAAGAACATGATACTAATAAATGTTATCAATTCGATACAATACTAATAAATGATACATTTAAAAGGGGGCAACAATCAAGGCCAACTTAAATTCTTGCTAAATTTTAATGAAAAAAAACCACAAAAATGCTTTGTAGCTACTATTTAAACTACGGTATTATGTTATAGCAAAGCACTTACTATACAGCAACAAGTAAAGTCTTTACAGACTTAAAACATCAATAATCTAGTACCATAAATATGCTTACTTTTTTTTAATGCATTTTCTACACCCAATTATGTTTGATTAACTTTCATTGCAATTTATTTTCAAAGCAAAAAAAACAACACAATTAGGGTATTAGCAACGCAAGTACAGTATCGCAGAAAAGCGTACAAGCAAAGAAAATTTATTGTTTTAATCTAATTTAACATATGTATCATTTTTAATAATAGCATTTATAATAAAGCTATTTTAATATTAATTAATAATAATTTATTAATTTTAATGATTTAATAATACAATATTAATACATTCTAGACACTAGGTTTTCTCAAAATACAACACTAGACTTATTTAAGCAACTTCATTAACAGACTGTGAAGTGAAATGCACCGTCAATATGACAACAGGACTATAAGGTGGGATTTCATGATACTACACTCATGCTGAAAACCGTTTACCCATGGTCATTATGTTCACTAATGGATGCCATTTTGGATGAGGTTAAAGGTGACTGGTTTTGGGAGTGCTGAATGTATAGGACATATAATGTTTTTAAGGAGAACATAGGATATAGGTGGGTTACATTGGTAGGTTGAGACACAAGATAACATATAGTAGCCCTATCAACATTCTAAACAAAAAGCTGCACCAGTAAAGGAATGGTAATGCAAGTCCAGTTGTTAACAAGTTTATAATATTTTGTGAATTTGAATTATCTTTATCATTTGTTAATTCATTTCTATCTTCATGAAAAATATTGTATAAATTTAGTAGAATAAATAGTTTTCCTATTGTTTTAATCATACAAAAATATACAGAAATATTATATTATTTATTGTCTAATAACAATAATTTTGGGAATCTTTTAAAACGAAGAATATATATGTGCTTTATTCAATTATAATTCTATTAATAAAACTCTTTTTTTTATTGGACCAAAAATATACAGAAAAATTCTATCTATTCAATGGAACAGCATTAAGTTCAAATTAAGACACAAAGTAATTATTGATCTTGCAAATATGAATAAATTCAATTTATCTATGAAACAGAAAACGCAAGAATCAAATAATATTTGGAAAGAAAAAATTGCACTAATAATGAAATCATAGTGAATATCACAAGGCTGCAAAGACAGATTAATACTGAAAAAAACTTTATAAAAATTCACCGGTCATCAAAAACACATGTTTAGGTATGTGCTAGGATACATCTGATACAACAACTAGACAAATGTTTTCAGATTTATCTAATTTATTTATTCAGTTTATTTATTCAGTTAAAATGTTTGAAATGTGTTTGTTGACAGGTCACAAGAATGTCAAATACACCAGGGAGAATGTAACATCAAAAATATTCATGAAAATACATTAATAATATCTCTATTCCAAAATAAATCACAATAATACAATAGATGGTAACAGCACAAACAAAATTACATCATTTAAAAATGTCCCACATATCCACTACCTATTAAAATTTTACAGACAGACCTAAAGTAGATTTGTTTATATAGTTGAAGCTGAGTTGCGTATTCCACTACAAGTTGTAATGGTACAAAAATAGTAGGCCAGTGATTGGTGGTGATTTAAGATAGATGACCTTTGAACTCTGCCCTCATTAGACCACTTCATATTCATTTTTGATAGACCTCATCAAGCAGCAAGCGCACATGACACCAATAAGCTGTGTAAAAAAAAGTTGTATATAATATTAACAGATATTATAGTAAAATCAATAAAAGAAGCTATGAAAGCAATATTACTTGTCATAGATTTCAACCATCCTGATTTCAGTGGTTTTTCTTTTTGATGTTGTTGTGTCCTACTATCAAGACCAACCCAGAATTGACATTGCGTGCATAGTAAGTCGATGAAAAAAAATGCAGCAAGCTTTCTGTGACCCTACTAATATAGTGGTGTGGACTTTTATTTTATATTTTTGAATAAGGGCAATGGCATGGTAGAGGTATTCCTGCTTTCATGTTTGTCTGCAGGCTCTAATACTCAAAAGTTCATGGATAGTGTAATAAAAAATTATATAATACCTGGACCAGTGCAACACCAATAGCAACTCCGGCAATAATAGCTATGTTGTCGTTGAAATAGTCAAACAGTGCTTTAGAACATCCCTAAAAAACAATATATATATTTAATTAATATTCATAAACAAAACAAAATATTCAATTTATGTTAGTGGGGTACTATCACTCTCTATAAATAACATAAACATGGCCAGGCTACTAAGTAGCCAGGCCTTCACTGATTGTGAAGCCAGAAAACAATATTTGTGAGTAAAACTGTGAAAGTGGTCAAATGACATGATACACGCCCTGTAGAAGAAAGGTGTGAATCATTGATGAGATGTTCAACTAAGACATCTTTTGTGCTGGTATCAATTACTAATAGTAGGTCAACAAATATAGTCTATTAAGAAAAATATATCATATTACAGTATTTATTTGTTTGCTTGTTTATTTTTTAGGCTGATTCCAATATAACTTTGTCAATAACAAAATTTATAAAGTGTTTAAAATTTAGGGTTACAATATTTCTTTGATTGTGTTCATGTGCTATCTAAACATCTCTAGTCTGTTTTTATTTTGAATATAAAAACACAAAAAGTACAATAGCTACGATGTCGGACAATTTTAATCGGCTTCCCCTCTTTCTTCTGTAAATTACAGTCAAAATTAACTCCTTTCACTGATTGTTTCCCACCTAAACCCATCACACTCTTTGATCTCTATATCTCATCATTTTATACCTCGTCGTATGCATTTTCTACAACATTTTTACAATCGTTGTCATCGCAACAAGAGTCCGGCACTGAATCATCCAGATACTCATACCACTCTGTGTAGTTGTTGGTACCACAACACTCAAGCTAGAGAATATAAATACATGTTATTATATAATTAGAAAAACAACATAAAATCAAAATATTCATAACAGTGTCCATTTGATTGGTTTATTTTGTATCACATGACCATTTAACATATAAATATTCACTACCTTGTCCATTTGATTGGTTTATTTAGTATCGGATGGCCATTTAACATATAAATATTCATTACCTTGTCCATTTGATTGGTTTATTTCGTATCACATGACCATTTAACATATAAATATTCATTACCTTGTCCATTTGATTGGTTTATTTCGTATCACATGACCATTTAACATATAAATATTCATTACCTTGTCCATTTGATTGGTTTATTTCGTATCACATGACCATTTAACATATAAATATTCATTACCATATTGGAGTAAATATAGCATTAGTTTTATGTATCAAATAAACTGCAAAAATAGTTTTGATTTTTGGCTAACATAATTTAGTTACCCAATCCTAAAAGCCAGAGGCCATATTCAACATTTACACTTAGGCAAAGGGAAATGCTTAATATCTGAATACAATTTATTAGGGAAATAGTTAAAATATTTATTCAGTTAAGTAAAATAAAAACATTTAAGGGAAATGTCTCACTTAAGTGTGATCGGTGAAACGGCCTCTGGGTTTAAGTTCATGATTTGTACCAGGTGGTGTTACATGCACATGGTATGTATGACTGGTAAGCTGCATTTGTCTTCGTCATACACTGGTTCCTTTCAGCTCAGGTGCTATAAATTTCAGGTGGACACTTTATTTAGTAGTTACCTACAAAAACAATTGAGGAATTCTTACATTTTGTTGCATATCGTCCCAAAGTTTTTTAGTTGCTTCTTCCTTTTTGTATTGCGGCATTGTGCTCAGCATATTGTCTTCGATCTGGTCTTGTAAAGCGTCACTTTCAACAAATCCAGCAATGCCAAGTCCAATCTCAATGATCAATAAGATGACAAGGATACATGTATACTAAGAAGAGAAATATAATGATCATAACTGGTATACTAAATGAAGAGATCCTCTAGACCATTGATATGGGATAAAATCCCTAATATTTGAATATTAAAACACTATACAGTAATAGCATATTGAGAACTGGTCCTAATTGTACTAATGAAATAGTATAAACATATTAAGCTCTGTCTACACTACCAAACTAGTTTGACAAAAAAAGTGTGATGAGCCCAAATAATGGCAGTGATGTGCCCAAATATGGTAGTGATATGACATCATCATGTCCATATATGGCACATTACATTTTTTTGTCACATAAAGTTTGATAGTGTAGACAAAGCTTTAGCTTACAGTAGCAACCATGCAGTAACTTTCTTTCATTGCACCACAACAGCCACAGAAACCAGTAATGAAGATGATGGCACCAACCACAATGATGAATATGGGTACAGTGTTACCCATATCACCGGTAAAATCCACATAATCAGAATAATCTTTCAGTACGACACAACCACCGATGATTAAGCCAAGTCCACAAAGCTAGAAAAAAAAATGTTTGCAAAATTTAAAATACAGCAGCTAATGGGCAGAGAAGACGAGAAAAAAAATGTAAAAATGTTATGGTTGAAACATCAAAGATAGGCATCAGTATGTAGTATGTCCTGATAAGACATCCACACAAAGTCCACAAAGCTAAATAAAAAGTTTAAAATTTCTAAAGATTTAATTACGCAGGAAAGAAAAGAAGTTTTTATGAAAATGTTATGGTTGTAAACATCAAAGACAGGATGTAGTATGTCCTGATAGACATGTATACATTTAAGCTACTAATAACAAAATGAATATGTCAACTGTCATTCTACAGGCTATTGTGTATCACAGCATTATAATAAAAGAGGCAAAGAACGCTCTACATTTCAAGTTTTTCAATAATTTTGTTAACGGTAAATTTGTATTCATTTGTATTGTACAGTACATCTCTTTTCCTTCATAAGAGATATAGAAGATATTTCGCCATGAAAACCTTGGCCATGGAAGATCATAAAATAATGAGTGTAGGCCTGCTGTATAAATATTAAATCAATTTCATAAGCATTTTGTTATTTTTTATTCGGTAAAACAAATTCAGATTACAGAAGCAAACGAGTATTGAATGAACCAGAAAAAGATCCAAGATTATGTGTACACTAAAGTCTGTTAGACTGTGCTTAGAATGGAACATCATCTTTACTGGTAGATTGCCTTAGTTAAAACGACCGTCCTAAATCCAATAGACACTGGTAGGTCATAATTCAAAGTTAACTTAATAAATGTCAAAATAAAAAATGATCTTTAATAACAATAATGGTAGAAAAATAAAAAGATTTAATTACAAAATGTAACATATTGGACTAGACTGCATAATTAGTAACAGCTGCATTGACAAGAATTATAAATAATAACTTAATAATAAATTGATTGAATTAATGGTGAATACAAACAAACATCAAACTCAGAACTGTATGTTTATTTTAAAACGCATATCAATTCTTTTATTTAATTAATAGTAATAATAATAATATCCTTTCATTTCATAGTACTATAATACAATGGCAGAAATAGGCCTAAGTTCACAATAGACTAAATACATCAGTATGTTCAGAAATCATACTTGAATTGAAATTAACAAAATGGAATGGCTGCTACGACCACTTTCATCACACCAAGTGCACTTATAATATCCTTCTTGTAAACACAATTGGCCAGAAATTCATTCAATTATGCCTATAGTAAACATACAGTGTACAATGTAACCTTACTGTACACTGTATGTTTACTATAGTGTACTGTACAATGTAACCTTACTGTACGTACACTTTAATGTAAAAAACAAAAGAACTTAAGGTGTCCCTGAGCACACATGGCGTAAACTACAACATACTTGATACAGTATAGATAGAAGAAAGCAGAAATTCTACCACCTGCTGGTGATACACTGACAATAAAATAATAAATATGTGATGAAATGGTGATGAGTGTATATCTGTGAGAATGTGAGAATGTGAGAATGCTGTTCCAACCAAGATAATTTATACCTCCCTAGTTTATCATACTAGCAGTCTACAGACCTCTTTAGCATTTAAATTTACCGTATATTTACTTTTTAATACCAGTATTCATAATAATGTTATTTTAAGTATATACTATCACCGATAAAGCATTGTAATGAGCACACCCTCTAAGAGCAGCCAAACATTGATTTTACAAATACAATTAATTAGCCTACATGTAATTTAAACGTAACAGCTGTTGTTTTTTAATTATTCACATTTCATAGAACTATTCGTTTTCATTATCAATTTTGTCAACACGTATGTTGTTACAATGTATTACTGAATACAAGCTATAATGCAAATAGGTAGTAATCATATTTTTGTATTTTCTAGGGAACAAAAATTGTATGACAGATGAAATATATACAGTTATAAAAATATTTGGGATTTTTCATCTTTAAAAATAGACAACCTACTGCATGAGGAATTAATTACACATAGATTTTACAATGAGCATTTTCCATTTCATTTTAACAAAGAATCACATTACGATATACAAAATTTAGTAGCAGATTTTAAATGTACATCTACTTATATATTGTTACGTATATTATCATCTACTTTCTTGCATCTCACAACAAATGAAATACACAAGTTACAAGTCTATTTACTTGATCCAGAAAGAAAAAATATCATATCATTATCCGAAAACAATGTAGGATCAGGGAGACTTTCATTAAGGCCATGAAAGCCACACAAAATTTAAATAATATATACTTATGTAGACATTGATATTGAAATTTTGACCTTTCCATAAATAAATATACATTTTCTTTCAACTTAATAAAAATGGTGATACAGAATTTCATCTGAAGAATATTGATTATTATAATAAAGTATGTTTGATATCAACTCATTAAAATAGAATAGAATCACATAATCATCAGTGAAGCATGACAATCTCATCTCACTTTAACACTCATGCTATCAACTGTTATTGTATGAAGAATCTAATTAATGCAACTTGCCTTTAAGGTATTCTCTTGCTACAGTTGGCAAATTTATTAATTAATTATCTTTCTTGAAACAAACTAAACTCTGCCAGCTTTCTGTATGATTACAAATTAATTTTAAATGACGATGATGAAAATTAGCTAATGAATTATTCATTAAGCAGTTTCACAGCTTTCTCAACTACATTATGACTGCAAAAACAGCTTGAATTTGCATTATGTATTCACCTTTGTATTACAATAAAAAAAGTAAAGTTGTTAAACTGTATTTAAAATTTAATATACTGATGGTATAACACTTTAACTGTACAAATGGAAATATTATCTGTAATATTATTAAAATACATGGTAGAATATAACACTGCAAGTGATAGTTATTACTCAAAATACATGGTATAGCACTATACTATAACACTTTAGCAAATAACTACAGTATGCTGTACTTAAAATACATGGTATAGCACTTAACTAATACTCTAACTAATCTACAATAATTAATTAGGCGATGATACATTATGTTCATAGCTGATAAAGAATAATGTATAATATTATTATTATTATCACATCCATATGGAATGTTTAGATTGAGCAAACAGATGATTGTTCACTGTCAGCAAATAATACCAAAACAAAACACCTAAATAAACCTCAACATCCACAAATGAGCTATACAAAAAATAGTCCTTATTGATGCATTGTAAAGTTCCTCATATTAATTCCAAATCATGTAAATCATTATGGACATACAGTAGAACCATTGGTAAGGAGACAGCTCCAGGACCCAACAAAGTATCCCCTTAAAGGGGATACGTCCAGGACCCAACAAAGTGTCCCCTTAAAGGGGATACCTCCAGGACCCAACTAAGTGTCCCCTTAATGTGGATGTATATATTTATTCCTTATTCGTTTTACAGGAAAGTGTCAAGTTCAATATTGAATATCGAAACGTGGCAAGCTATAGGCGCTTGACCTTTGACAAGATCGCCTAAATTTTATAATTTAAATCTACGATACTTAGTATTGTATATTCAGGAATAGCCGCTCCATAGTCTCTTTGCTTTTCTTCCTTATATCTTATTCTGATTAACTCAAAATTATTTTTACTAACAAACATTACTATTTGTATGCCTAGTGTGTAAACATTATTGACATAATTTCATAAACATCTTCATGTCGTACAACTACTCGTAACATTTTTTCTCAACTTTCTATCATCTAAAGTCGTAGTTAGTCATGCCTCGGGTCACATTCTATGGTCTCCGTACAGGTAGGCTACTACATCAGTACTTCTATGAATGGATGACTAGCCGGTGACAATAACGCTAGTTAGTCATACACAGTACCGTTTTTGATTTTACGATCATTCGGGAAACCACCTCACGACGATAGAACAGTTCATAAAAAGTGTCCCATAGGAGGATGCTACTGTACATGAGTACACCAACCATGAATTCATTGTACAGTACGTACCAATACCATAAAAAAACAAAATGATTTAATCGTACTGATCAGTCAGGATGGATACTGATACTACTTTTTACAAGGTGTGTCAGTATTAAACTCTGTAAGCTCTATAATAAAAGGATTACTAGATTATTGAGTATGTTGATAGAAATGATGTACAGTATGTTAGTACTCTATTGTATGTCTCTAGAGCCCCTTTCTCACAGATGTGTCTGCAATATACCGGTACAGTGCTGGCGTCGTGCCGGTATCGTTACCGGCATATACCCATTCTCATCGGACTATCGTGCCGGAAATATAACCGGTATATACCGGCTTTCTGTGAGAAAGGAGTCGGGCATATTCGGCCAATAAAAAGTCTCTGACAAAATAATTATTGAGGGCGTCCTTTATTGTTATTATTTTTGTCTAGGGATATATGGCGGCGAATGTTAGGTTACAGATTATTATCTTCCTTTATAGCATATTTATGCAATACATGCTATGTACAGTATATTGTGCATATATTATACAGGTACAGCAATTAATTAGCCGTCAATCGGCAATCTGTAAAACACCTTAGAAGGCTGTACAATTTACAAGGCGACGAAGGGTCAGGCTAGTTAGGCACCAACATTAACAAAGAGCTGGCCTAGGCTAGGCCTGCTATAGATTATGCTACAAATTTCTTCTTGTCCCCTTATTTTAAGCAGCTCTCTTATCTCATTATCCCTCCAGTTCGACATTATTATTGTTAATTGAATTGAATCGGCGCCAAAGTGATACACTTGACCGCGCAAGGTGTCTGAAGCCTCGACAGGGAACCCCGGAATATAACGGCGTTACGTTCTCACAGAATGCCCGTCTGGCATTGCAGGGAATATCCCTAGAATATTACTAGGTCTAAAGCAGGTCAAGTCGATGCCGGCATGATGCCAAGACGACCCGTTCTCACAGAAAACCATACCGGCATGGTAATGGTATATTCCCGCAATATTCCTGGCACTCAGCTCTGTGAGAAAGGGGCTTAGGTACAGTATTGGTTTATAAAGACATCAGCAGTAAGCATAGTTTTGACACAAGTGTTGCAAAAACTAAAGTATGCTACTTTTAGTCATCATCACAGGGGACCATTATGTAGGCCTACTGTATATGGAATAAACAATTTAGATATTTTTCTATATAATTTTTACAAATAAGTGAGACAATAAACTAGGTATAAACAGTTTAGATACAGACTCTACATTAATCTCCAAAGACAAAATGAAACTGAAACCTTAATGTACTATTGTAATAGTCTATTAAAACAGTATAGTATTAATATTCAGATATTATCTGCACTTGCACCATAAACAAGCACAAGTATATTGTATTTTATTTATTATACGGTTAACTGTATAAATATAATATCTGTGCAAATTTCAAATTGTAAAAATGTTACAAGTTTGAATGTCAAGGTTTTAAAATCTTGTCAAATGATTTACCACTTGACATACTGCTGTAAAAATAGGATGAAATTCATTTAAATTATGATGATGAAAACCACAGTGTTGTTAGGCCTAAAGACTACTGAATGAAGGAAGGGTGAATAGGACAATGTTGTAGGTATCCTTGACATTAGAGAATAAAACTACCAGTAACTGAATATATCATTGCAGTAAATACCGCACTTTATAATAACCATGTTCTAAATGATGTCCCTTTACTGAACTAACTGAGTGAACTGTATTTACTAACTGAGTGAACTGTATTTACTAACTGAGTGAACTGTATTTACTAACTGAGTGAACTGTATTTACTAACTGAGTGAACTGTATTTACTAACTGAGTGAACTGTATTTACTAACTGAGTGAACTGTATTTACTAACTGAGTGAACTGTATTTACTAACTGAGTGAACTGTATTTACTACCTGAGTGAACTGTATTTACTAACTGAGTGAACTGTATTTACTGACTGAGTGAACTGTATTTACTAACTGAGTGAACTGTGTTTACTAACTGAGTGAACTGTATTTACTGCATCTTATCTAAGCTCAAAGTCTATTATTTATCTAATCTTGACAATATCTAAAGAAAATTGCAAAGTGTTTTTCTCAGAATTTATTTTACAAATAATGAATTGAAAATTCATTCCTTGAATACATTCATTATTTGTTAAACGTTTTTTCTGCTTTCATCTTAAATCGAATGTTGGAGGGTCATTAAAAATAAATTGTGATACTTGAAATTTGGCTGTGCAGTTCGTGAATCAGCCCAATATTCACTAAATGTTTGCAAAATTCCAAAAAGCAGATCATGCAATTAGTATCCCAGATTGTAAGGATAAATGAATAAAGCCTATCATGTGACTTGAAATCAACCAATCAAATGGCAACACTTAAATATATTTGCTACACAAAACCGTATATAGAATTTACAGAACACTTATTGAGAATTTGACGTTTCAATTTATTTGATAATAATCTGAAATTATTTAGTGGATCTACTGGTATAGAATTTACAATCAAGAAAGATGCAGTAATTGTGCATAGGATACATTACACTGCAATTTCAAACCATGTATTATGTGACTTGAATAATGATATTTAAATGAATGTATACGTAATGTTTGTACAGTAAACTGCCTGATACTAAAAGATACTAAATCACAAAGAAAAATATAGAAAATCTTTTAGCTTATTTCACACAGAATATTAAATAAATTTAGAAAGATTAGAAACATTTTTTTGCAGGCAGATTGGTAATATGACCCTTATTGACATTCATACTGGTCATGTGATTATGAAATGTACCAGGATGTAAGTAATAATATTACTATGTCATGTCACCTGATGACAACATTGCAACACTACCAATATTGTTCACAACAGGTCGCTTACTGGGGAGAACATTTCCCCAAACTGAAGATAATAGGACAGGGTTGAATTGATTCTTACTGAATTTGGTATTAAAAAACAACATTTGATCACAACTATTAAACAGGACGATTTGTGTGTTTATTTAGGTAAAATGCACCATAGAAAGCGATTTAGGTTCTATAGGACACGTAGACAAGTAGATAAAGCCCTGCTTTAAAATATGGTCATTTGAATCTGAATAGAAGTTCACTTCATTATGTAGACACAATAAACACTATACACACTGTAGGTTTACATGGCAGTGAGTGAATTGACCGACCTTTAAAAACAAAGTATAGTCCAAAACACAAGTGGTTATAAAAATATGGATCAGATAGTATAGTTTGAAACATCTACAGTTTTAATGCATTTGGTCTATTTTAATATATCAATGCAAGCATATATATACTGTATATCAATGGTGGAGGGCATTTCCAGGATTATAAAACAGGGGAGCACTAACATACTAATATAGATACCAACAAGAAGTTTATAATTTGCAGTTGGTAACAAGGTAACAATCCATAGTGCAGGGCCACAAAAAGTGGTGAGGTTGAAACCTTAATCACTCACGGCTACGGTTATTTTAGCGACAGTAACAAAAACAAATAATTATTAGACATTGTATTGTACAACATAATTTAAGATTTATTAACATTGTATATGTGTATATTGAGATTGTCAATGTGTCTATTGACATTTTTTATTTACCTATCCATGATAATAATGACTACCAATTACTGTTTTATCTATGTTTGCTTTAATATCTTTTTTCTATTTTGTATATGTTCATTCATTATTATCTGAATAAATGTTATCAAAATCTGAATCTGACATTTTAATAAATTGTGGTAAAATTACAGAATAAATACGTTAAATTAATATCAAATTAAACCTAAAATTGCACTATTAATGTGGATAAATCATTTAATGTAAAAAAGGAGTTGCTAACTATTATACTTACATAAAAACTAACATTTATTATTCTATAATCATCATCTCCTGCTCATGGTCATTGACATTTTGGGATTCATACATGTCATCCATGAATTTTACACTAGTCGGCCTAGCCTCAATAGGCAGACTTAGTACGTACTTAAAACCACAAAATTACTTTCTACTCACCCAGAATATTACATTGAAAAAGAATAACATAAACTTCACTAATTTCATTCCTCCTTCTGCCATTTTGTATGTTTTGTTCCTGTATTATTTTCTTTGGGAATAATTGCACAAATTCTAAAGGAAACTTTCCGTTTTATTCAGTCGGTGGTCGATGATCTTATGACGAGATGATAAACACCCATATAGAGGGCGGAAATTCAGTGACTAAGATCCACTTGATTTTAATTGATTTTAATAGCGATGACGGCAAACTTCTTAAAAACAAATTATTAAATATAATTTTAGTCATTAAAAGAAAATAAAAATCGTTTTATTTGTAACCTATTTTAAATACATCATATTTGTCATTATCAGAAAAGTATCGGAAATAAAACATGTGTCCAAACAAAACAAATCAATGGGCTAATCAATATCTAATATACTTTGCGGATTAGAGCTGTCATTTAAACGTATTCAATAAGCATTCTGTTTATTCGAAAGTAAAATGTATAATTGCAACTAGTTTCTGTTATCTAACATTTATATGAACAATTTATCCATAATAAATATAATAGTGAAGCCAAGCTGTAATATTGAGTCGGCCTCTATGAACTATAGCCGCCTACACTTCTGGTCTTGCAAACACGTCCTCCGGTTTATGAGCCCATATACTGTATTGTTAAAAGGCTATAATGTTCAATTTACAGTCACTATAAAATTTAACAACCATCCTATTTTTCTACTACACTTCTCAACTGAAAAAAATTAGAATATTACGGAACTACAATTAACATTACAGCACATTATTTCTTAGTTAATTACCGGTACATGACTAACATGGAAGGATATTATGTAATTGAAATATTCGCGCTCTAACAACACGGAATTTATTTGGTATGCAGTCATATGATAACTAAATAGTAACTATACTTTAAATGTTAATGTCCAAATTTACAATGCTCACATGATTTGAACGTGAAATAGACACAACGTTCCGACAAATCAACTATTGTTGAATATTACGTCATATCTAAATTAAACTTTTTTAAACGATTTCCGCCCTCCCCGGACTTGTAAATTACAGTATATATTAATTACAATTATTACGATATTTGTTTTTTTTATCGATATCATATCTCTGGCGCAATATCTTACAAGAACTTATTTGCGTTTTAACACCAACTGCGCCTGGAACGAATCGCAATGTTCTGTTAATAAATATTGCTCGTGAGTGACTGACAATGACAAAGTAATTGAAATAAGTAAGTAATAAGTAATAAGCACATATCAGTCATCCAGGTACCAGACCACGCAAAACAATATTACTTTCTAGATCGTGGATGAACTGTAATTCTTCGATTCGAAGGTTGATTTTAAATCCAAATTGTCAACTATTATAATCTAATGCATTACTGTAGGCCCTATAATCGTTAAATATTAGGGCCGTGAATGTCTCCATCTGCGTAATAATGCTTGATTCCCACTAGAGACGCAACGCAAGGACGTAAGCGAATTGACTGAAGCGTGATTCCCACTAACGACGCAACACAAGGACGTAACGCAACGCAAGTGAATTGACCAATCACAAGCGATGGCTTATTCGCTTGTGATTGCTAACTGTCTATAACTTCGCTTGTCATTGGTTAAAACGCTTGCGTTGCGTTTACGTCCTTGCGTTACGTTCTAGTGGGAACCAAGCTTAATCAAAAGCGATGGATTAGTTTAACAGTTGCTCGTGTTAATAAATTCGCTTGCGTTTTGGCTTACGAGAAACAAGCTTTACCAACCAGACCTCCCGCGGGGACGAAGGTTCGTAGGTATCTGTTATTACCAGTTGCGCCTCTCGCACCTCTCGTACGGACAATGTGACGTAAGAGAAATGTATAAGCAATGGGTGTACAGTATATTATTTAATTATTGACCATCGCAATTAAGTCGAAACAGCATATTATTTCTTAGTTAATTACCGGTACATGACTAAACATGGAAGGATATTATGTAATTGAAATATTCGCGCTCTAACAACACGGAATTTATTTGGTATGCAGTCATGATAAATAAATAGTAACTATACTTTAAATGTTAATGTCCAAATTTACAATGCTCACATGATTTGAACGTGAAATAGACACAACGTTCCGACAAATCAACAATCGTTGAATATTACATCATATCTAAATATAACTTTTTTTAACGATTTCCGCCCTCCTCGGACATAGAAATTACAGTATATATCAATTACGATTATTACGATATTTGTTTTTGTTTATCGATATCATATCTCTGGCGCAATATCTTACAAGAACTTATTTGCTTTTTAACACCAACTGCGCCTGGAACGAATCGCAATGTTCTGTTCATAAATATTGCTACACGTGAGTGACTGACAATGACAAAGTAATTGAAATGACGTAATAATCACATATCAGTCATCCAGGTACCAGACCACGCAAAAAAATATTACTTTCTAGATCGTGGATGAACTGTAATTCTTCGATTCGAAGGTTGATTTTAAATCAAAATTGTCAACTATTATAATCTAATGCATTACTGTAGGCCCTATAATCGTTAAATACTAGGGCCGTGAATGTCTCCATCTGCGTAATAATGCTTGGTTCCCACTAGAGACGCAACGCAAGGACGTAAGCGAATTGACCAATCAAAAGCGATGGATTAGTCTAACAGTTGCTCGTGTTGATAAATTCGCTTGCGTTTTGGCTTACGAGAAACAAGCTTTACAAACCAGACCTCCCACGGGGACGAAAACGAAGGTTCGTAGGTATCTGTTATTACCAGTTGCGACCTCTCGTACGGACAATGTGACGTAAGAGAAATGCATAAGCAATGAGTGTACAGTATATTATTTAATTATTGACCATCGCAATTAAGTCGAAACAATCCAAAAATTCATCTTTTGAAAAAAATTGACTCTTTGAAGAAAACATTACTGACAATAGATGTTATGTTGCTAAGCCTCAAAGCTCTAAAATAATATAATTTGTCGCACTTCACGGTCTCCAATATTGGCCAGGAATATTCAGAATTTGGATAAGGATAATATAATCATGGGAGAGTGGAGGAAGTAGATGTAAACATTTACAAGCAAATTAAGTTAAATCAAATTCATAATCAAACACGACACAGTTGTCATTAATAAGATCTTGTAATTAAGTGTTCTCCATATTTACATATCAACCAGCGCCATTGCCCTGTACTCCTCCATAGTAAACCAATTAACTTCCAATTCAACATTTAATATTTTTAAAATCTATTTAAAAATAAATATTTTATAAAAATTTAAAGATAAAAAATATTCTAATTTCTTTTTCAGAACCAAATTTTAAAACGTTTTTGCAATTGGAAGTGTATTATACTTCAAAGATACGCCCATGTGTATCAGATTATTTTGAAGCGTCTCGATATCTTTGTCTAGTTTGTTCAACCCCTCCTGGAAAATGTACTCATCTTGTGAAGTTACCGATGACAATGTACTCTCAGTTATGTTACTTAAGTCTGTCAACTTAAAAGTGTTTATTGGTGAGGTCGAAGAAACAAGCAATCTATCAAGATGTGAATCAGTAAATGAGACATGGGCTGGTCTCTTGTGCTGATGATCTTGTCTCTTATGTGCAAGATGGTCTAATAATGAGACATGGGCTGGTCTCTTGTGCTGATGATCTTGTCTCTTATGTGCAAGATGGTCTAATAATGAGACATGGGCTGGTCTCTTGTGCTGATGATCTTGTCTCTTATGTGCAAGATGGTCTAATAATGAGACATGGGCTGGTCTCTTGTGCTGATGATCTTGTCTCTTATGTGCAAGATGGTCTAATGTTGTATCCATAGGAAGTTCATACCCCACATGTGAAATACAACTTATGTGTTGTTCCTCATATTCATCTTTGTCTTCTTCAGCATGCATGCCATTGTAGTCTAAATCACCATGCAACAATTTGTCTCTATGTAATATTTCGTCTTGTGAATCATAAGAACTTTCTAAAATCCAATCTTTTACATCGTGTGGAGGACTGACCTTGAGGTTAAGAGGTGCAGTTGATTCTAATGAAGTCATGTGAGGTATTTTAAAGTTTGGCATTTCTCTTATATCATCTGAAACAGATTCTCCTTGTGTTTGGTTAGCTAGACTATTTCTGGTTCCAAGTTTTTCTTTTGGGTTAGAATCAAATGTCCTGAATTTCGGTAGTGGTTTTTTAAAGCGATCTGCCGCAGATGTGACTTCTGACATCTTTGGAACAGGATGTTTTACAGGACGCTCCTTTAGATCTCTTAGAAGCGACGATATTGTGTACTGCAAATTTCTGTTTAACAAATAAGATAATATAACCTAAAATGATTAGCTAGTAAACATAAAAAAGACAGTTTGAGCTCTGTCTACATTATCAAACTAGTTTGACAAAAAAGTTTTATGTGTTCATATATATGGTTGGTAGTAATATGATGTCATTTCACATATTTTTGTCACTTAAAGATATTGTAGACAGAGATTTATATCCAAATCTGTATCCAAAACAGATTTTGCCATTATATGGCTTTGGTAGTTTAATTGGCATGACCTACTCATTGATTTCTTTCATTCGTTTAATTTCTCCATCTCTCTGATTTATACACAAATCTTTAATGTTACATTCCTTCTTTTTTGCTTCCAGTTGAAGTTGTGTTGACTTGAGATCCAGTTTATTTTGACTAAGTTGTTTGTGTAATGTATCACACTCTTTCTGTAAGGCATCAGTCTTTGCCTGAATAAAGATAATGTTCTATCAAAGTTTTGAATCATGCATTTTTTAATAGACATCTTGTATCTAGTTACTGTCATGTTCAGCAGGGATATGGCCCAGAGGTTGCCCCAGAGCATAAGCAGCCCCAATGCAACTACCCATTGTTGAAAGGTCCCTTAGGTGTGCTAAATCAGAGGGTCCTTTGTGTTACGCCACTGGGGTAACACCACGCTCACGGTGTGCAACTAGCAATTCTATATAATTTCGTTTCGTTTCGTTTCGTTTATTTATTTTTTCCACTCACTTATATATATATATATATATATCATTTACATTTCCATAATGGATGGAAGTCACAGTAAGTTCACTGAACTTTAAGTCGTGACTCCCGTATGCCTAAGTATACTAACATTGCTACAGAGTAGACTAAAATATGAATATATAATAGTGAAAGTACATAAAATAAAGAAATAAAAAAAATTTAAATTATAGAAGTTAAGATAAACCAGGCAATTATATAATATATGATAAAAGGGATAATGATAACAATTAGAGTACAATATGAAATATAATTAAATATGGTATAATAACAAGTATAACGATACAATGTAGCGGAGATTATTGAATACCAGGGTGAAGGATTTAATGCCATGTATCACCACCAAATAAATAAGGATAAAAAATCGGCGAAAAATTATGTAGCATATTCTGACACCATTTTGTGTTTGAAATTAGATTTAAAACTAGAAAAGGAAGATTTCTGTTTAAGTTCATTTGAGAGTGAAGTCCAAAGTTTGGGACCAAAATAATACATAGAAAATCGTCGAGCCTTAACATTTAAATTATCAAGGATATAATTGTTAACAGAGGATCGGGTTTTATAGGAATGGCGTTCGTCAATTCTTGTAAATAAAGCATTAAAATGTGAAGGCAGTAAATTGTTAGATAAACGGTACATAAATGAGGCAACTTGTAATTTATTTAAATCATAAATGTTTAAAACGTTAAATCTTTTAAAAAGTAATTTTGTATGGGCTCTAAATGATTCTCCCGCGCAAATCCGAAGTGCACGTTTTTGTAGTTTAAAAAGGCGGTCAATTTGAGTTTTCTCTAGACTTGTCCAGGGGCATAACATATTAAATTTATCTAGAGTAATTGCCCAACATAAATTGGCATAAGAAAGGTAAGGCAAAACTAAAGTATTATAAAGGGTTAATAAGGTTTTTTGAGGGAAGATATGTTTTAATTTGTTCAATATTCCAACATTTCTAGAAACTAGATTACTGATTTTATTTATATGTAGTTTCCAAGTCAGAGAGGCATCTATGGTTACTCCTAAAAATTGTGTTTCATTAACTCGTTTGATCATTTTATTATCAATGTATATTTGTTCATTTAAAGAATTTGAAATTTTACGTTTAGAAAATATTATATATTTGATTTGATTTGATTTATTTCGGCATCAGTACATAAAATATCACAGACATACAATTAAAATTGACAAATATAAAAATACCAAAATAAAACAAGGATGCCAAGGATAACTCATAAAAGTCCTCTACGGACTTGTTTCCAATGAGGTCCTTATAGTTCGTTTTGAATGTATTAAGAGTTAATTTATTGTGTTTGAGCCAATTTGAAACTTTAAGTAACTCATCATTGACAATTTTAAACAAGGTATTTAATTTAGGATGAAAGAAAAAAATATTTGTGTCGTCAGCAAATAAGATAAAATTTAGTAATTTAGAGCTGTTTGGTATATCGTTAACAAAAATCAGGAATAAGAGTGGTCCAAGAATCGATCCTTGGGGAACACCACAGGTTAAACGGGAATAGGAAGAGTTAAAATTATTTAAGGAAGTAAACTGAACACGATTGGAAAGGTAGCTTTTAATTAGTTTTAAAGGAAGGCCTCTGATACCGTAATTTGAAAGTTTATGAATTAAAATATCGTGGTTAATAGTATCGAAGGCCTTAGATAAATCAAGGAAAATGCCAACAGAAAACTCATTTTTACTCAGGGCAATTGTAATTTTGTCAAAAATATCTAATAAAGCAAGATTGTTTTATACTGAATACTTTTTCCTGAAACCATATTGGCCTTTAAATAAAATGTTATGTTTAGTTAAAAAGGAAGAAATTCGATTATGCATTATTTTTTCAATTAATTTTGAGAAACAAGGAAGTAGGGAGATTGGTCTGTAGTTATTGAAATGATGAGGATCTTCTTTCTTGTAGATAGGGATGACTTTAGCTATTTTAAAAGATTGTAAAATAATTGTACCATTTCTGCTTCTAGAACTTTTTAGTACCACATTTAAAACATTGATATCGCATCTACAAACGGTTTCTTACCATATTTTCTCCACTAGATACATCCTGTTCAGTTTTTGTTTCATCATTTTCTTTTTTCAGTTTATCTATGACCTTTGCAGCATCTTTAAGTTTGATTTGTAGAACTTCTATGAATGCCTTTGAACTCAATACTAGATTTAGTTAGGAAATAAATCAAATTTTTGACTTCAATACAACAAAATCAGTACTGTGTATTTATAGTTAATTAAACGTCACATATTCTATTTATAACATGAAATTAGGAACCAAATTTCTTGAGTAACGAGATGTTGTGATATAGCCATGAAGCTATAGTATTAAGTACATACTTACATTCCAAATTTGGATTATCTTGATCCTTCAATTGACTGTCTATATCTCGGATTCTCTGATTTGCAATTCGTAATTTGCGCCGCAGATGGCAATTCTCATTGCGGAGAGGTTGAAGAGCGAGCTCAGTCTCTGTGGATGTTGAAGGTGTCACGTTTGTAGAATAAGGAATTGTGTTTAATGTTTGATCCATTTCACTCAACAATCGCTGGGTTTCAACATCACCTAACAGAAAGATAAGATTTAACTTTCAATGCCACATTAGAATACACAGACTTATATAGTATATTGCTATTAATTATAGATTTGATGCAAACTAAAGGGTCTTCACACCTGTTCCAGCAAATCAAACATCAATTTTCACGACGCTTCACATGGCTATGCGACAATCGATATGCGCGTGGCCGTGTGAAAATGAAACATTGTCGTTTAAACGCTGGCGGACCCATGCCGCAACAGGTGTGAAAAACCCTTGAGTGTAGATTGTGGCACTGGTTTGACCCCATCCCTACTTATATAGTTAAGTACCAAACCCAGTATTAACAAAAATATAGAAACCTTACCATTATCTTGCAGTAATGCATGAAGTTCATTCAAAAGGTATTTAGCTGTTCTTATTTGATTTCCACAATGCTTTGCCGCAGTTGGAGGAGGAACGCTACACCCCCTACTAGACAAGTGTTGATCCCCATCATTTGTAGGCGTCAAATTCCCTTCATCATCTGTACCATTTTCTTCTACAGTATCGTCATCTTGTTTATAGTTTGACCTAATTGACTGTTGACTGTTTGGTTTGATCAAATCTTTGTTTTGGTTGTTAGACTGCTTCTTAGATTCTGTTACTGATGGTTTTAAAACAGTGCATGGGATGACCTTCTTTTTCTGCTTTAGCTTAGGATGCTTTTGTTGCTGTTTTCCTTGATGCTTGTTTGATACTTGCTGCTTTGCTTTAAGTCTGTTTTGTTTCTTTCCTTCTTGATTCTCATCAACCTCTTGTATATTACTCTGTGTTCCATGTACTTTATGCATCTTTTCTTGGGTTAAATTTTCATGCTTAGGTTTCTTAGTAGGAGTGGAAGTCACAAGACGCCGGTGAAATGCAGTAACATCCTTCGAACCAACTTTATCTATTGATTTTTTCTCTTGTTTACTAATAATGCTTTTGTTTTTAGTGATGCCAGGTTGTTGACTGATCACATTGTTAGAATTGTATTTGCACTGAGAAAGAGATATTTCCCCTAAAAATAAAATATAATACAGTATACATATATATCAAATAAATACATCTTAATGAATGGTACTATTTTGTTTTTAATGTTTAAAATACTGTGCAATCATTTCATCTAAGTCTGATGTAAAACTAGACTTTGACCGATATAAAAGTGGACATTGACGAATCTAAAACTCCACTTTGACCAATGTTACCTTCAAGAATGTTAGCAAGAAGAGCAGCACATCGGTCAAGTCCTTTGGTTGTCATGGAAACTTGATCCTCAGAGTCTGTTGAATATAGTGAATACCCTGGAGTAGTTTCTTGAACATCTCTTAATAAAGATGAGATATGAGAGTAGTTATTATTAATATTATTTGTTAATGTTATACAGTATTGAAATAGTGTAAGCATAAACATATATTGGATACTTTTCTAATTTGTTGTCAAAAGTACTTACCTTCTGTTTTTAGGAATTTTTTTAACAGCTAATCCTCTTGAGATCAGAGATTCTTTACTTGACTATATTAATATAAAATAGGCCCTAGTAAATATTTTATGAGAAATGCATATGAAATGTATCATGTAGGCCTAATACATGTATTATTTAAAAATGGAATGATTAAATTCACCTTTGAGCCAGATGATTTCCTTGATGTTTTCTTCATCTTGCTAACTGTACTTTGATGGTATTGACTTCAACCAGATAAACAAGACGCCATCATCATAGAATACATTGAGTACATTCTCTAGGCTACAGTACTACTAGCCTACTAGCCTACTTACTACTTGCTTGAAAGTGTCTTTTCTGTCTTCTTCATTTATTCATTCTGTTTATAAAAAAAAATTGCATTTGGTAATCATTAATTGTTTGTATATTATAATTTCTATTCTTTGCTTTACAATAATGCTTATTCAACTTGAATGTGAAACAATTTGTTTCTGTCTGCATCCCTAATTAATATAATAATAAAACCATAGGCCATAGTCTATAGAGGCTAGCCCCACCAAACAACAAACAGTGCCAGGCCTAGCTTCTAATTTATATCTAAACTATTCATTTTAATCTTCTATCTTTTGCACAGTAGTTTTAACATAAGATCCATGTCGAATTATCCATATATATTAAAAAAGAACATTAAACATGTATCAAAACAAATAATTTTACCGTAATATTATTTTGTCGTCAAATTCCGTATTTCAATTTCGCAGACTTTTAAAGACTGCCCTCTATAATAACTCCGATGAAACGCCAACAATGCAATAATAGATTTCACAATCCGTATTTTCGTCATTCAGTTTTAATTAAAAATAAACATGATTAGAATGTTTATCTGAATTTCTTATCTGATTCTCTTATTCTGAATATCACAAATATGTTCAATTTATACAGTATCAATAAAATTATTTACAAATTAGATATTAACTTCTGAAGGATATGTTTTATAAATAAACATACATTTATATTATAATCAAATATAATATACAGTATTTATGAAGAATTTCTAACAAAATTTAATTATATATTATTGAGATTCATTAAAACAACTATATTTGATCATTATTTTTATAAGCATAAATGACATCAAAATGTGTCTTTTCATCTCTGCCCAGTTCAGATTTCCTCTCCACATTCTGAAAGCCTGCTTGATTCAATCCATCAATATATCTCTCTGGTTTCCAAACTCCAGGAGGTAAAAATCCTCTGGCTTCAGCCGTAACTAAGCGTTCATAAACAAACGTTGTTATCATTAAACCACCAGGCTTAAGTACACGGTAAAGTTCTTTTGTTGCAGCATTCATGTCAGGCCAAAAATAATAACAATTTGTGTGAAGAATTCTGTGCATTGAGCCATCTTGAAACGGTAGTGAAGCCACATCACCAAATTGTACCTCAGCTTTGCCTCGTTTTATCTCTTCTGACAGCCGATTGGTTGCTTCTTCAACCATTGACTGTGAAAAGTCTACACCATAAACTTTTCCACTTCCTATTCCAAAATGAGAACAAATTTAATTTTACAAATGCAAAACATTTTTTTCAGTTCAGTTCAATTATTAGGATTCAGCTACAAAGTTCATTTTGATGAATTACCACAAAGGAACTTAAGCTAGTTTGACAACAAAAGTGTGATGTGGCCAAATATAGTAGTAATATGACATCATCGTGTCCATGCCGGCACATCACATTATTTTGTCGCATAAAGTTTGATAATGTAGACAAAGCTTTACACAATCAATACTAAAAGATACCTGTTTTAATAATATCAGCCACAGCAGCCATGCCTATCCCTGGTCCAAAGCCTACTTCCAACACATGGTGATCAGGTTCAACGCTACACGCCCCAACAGCATGTGTTATCACGTCACTATTCTTCTTCTTCAAAAGTTTCTGTCACAATTGAAAAATATTATTTGTAGAAAATGGTCACATAGTAATGCATTAAAACATAACATATTGTTTCAAGTTTGTATAAATTTCAAAATTTATCATTATCAAAAATATTGATGTTGATCTGTGTCCAAATTTGACCTTGATCTTAGAAATAGCCGGTTACAAATGGTTGAAATGAACATACCGATATGATCCATCCTGTTAATCCACTACCAGGTTTTCTTAAATTGTCTGCAATAACATCTGTCAAGCCCATGATCTAAATAAAAAGATGACAAATATTCTAACGTTATACAGTAATACTATTACTTAATATGGTACTCCTCATTTTACTCGCAAGTATATTAGATTAGAAATAAATATAGATTATGTTTCATTTGGCGTTTCATACGACAACAGATACTACTTCCGTTTCCATCTAGTAGGCCTATGTTGTTGATGCAAATCCAGGGCAAAGTGTCCATCACACCCATCATCCATGCGTGTTTAATGCCTGCCAGTTTTGGCCTACATGGTAGTTTGTAGGCATACTCTGTAGCCACGGTGGTAGAACACCTACAGTACTTTTACTTTATTTTGTTATTATGCAATGTTTATCTATCATTGTAGACTACTACAACTTACTACCCTATACTAGAGGCCATAAAAATACAAATTTACTGTACTTACCACAACACTTTTCAGCAGTAAATACGCGCCACCATATCGCCCTCTTTCGTTTGGAGGCCACAAAGCAAGATGTTACTATGGAACGTCGTTAGTGCCTTTAATAATTTTAGTCCCAATGTATAAGAAAGTTCCAAAACACTACACTCTTGACATATGTTACTGTATACAAAAATATTAGTTATGTAGAAAAGTTTATTTCCAATAAAACAAAATACAAAAATAACTAATAACTTTAGATGTTCGATCTTATGCATGATTTACATAATAAGTGATAGCTGTATAATAAAATAATTAGTAAATGACTGCTGTCCCCTATTTTTAAAACACAATTATGGACACTTCCCACAATTTATTAAAATCTTTTTTATCCTATATAATTATATTATTCCATCTTTTTAAAATAAGTATTACAAATAATTTATAATTGAGCATTAAAACTATGTCACATCCAACATATCTTGAAATTATCACTTATCAACATATAAGTATAGATTATAAAATTATGTTGTTACAGATTCAGTAACACAAACACAATAGTTATAATAAGTTTAAATAAAGGTTAAAAAATAAATGATCTGTATTTACATCAATAAATAAATATCTGCAGTATTTGATTGAAACAGGATATGTCACCACTCATCCACTTTGTTCAATATATAAAAAAAGAAAGACACATTAGGGCTAATTTTGACAAACACTGTTCCATTTTGCCACGTCCGACATGGTGTTATTAAGTTTGTAATTTGTCCACACAAGTGGTAACACTTAGTCAAGATCTCATAGCTGGTTACTCCTGTTTAGCTGCTCTTAGCCTAAATTTTCTGACTGACTTGCCTAGTCTGCATACTGACTGTTATTATCCTTAATGTAACTTCTAGACTACTGCAGAAGGCAACAACAGTATCATTCTGTTCTATCTGTATAAATTGTAGGAATAGTGACTTGCTATTGATCCCCGGCCATCATCTGATAAATGGACACTCTGCATATCAGCATCTGGTGACAGAAATTATACAGCTTAGCAAATAAACTAATCAGTTTACATTGAATGCTTACTTCTTAAACACAGGTTATAATAACAATGAAACTTAAGAGCCATTGTCTGTAAAAATCAAAGATTTGGTGGCAGATTTAAAAAATGGATTTCTCTCAAATTTTTACCATAAATAGACATTTCAATAAAAAGCATATCTACAACATTCATTTTAATTTTTAGCCTCCGTTGCCATGACAACGGCCAATTATCCAAATTTTGATGTTTTTGCCATTTTTCACAGATTTTCTATAGTGAAAAAGTACAAACTTGTATACTTATTTTAACCAAAACTACTTACAGTATACAGTTTTTGTTTATAGCAGTGTAAACAACATGTATTGAGTTCCATTTAATGTAGAAAAAAAATTAATTACAAAGTGGAGTTTGGTTGATACCATTATTTTAAAAAGGGGTGTTTAAAAAAAATATTTTTTTTATAAAAGTATACCTCATAAACGTACCTATAACTTCCAAAGTGGTGTTTTTAAATCAATGAGGTTTTTTAATTTGATAGTCAATAGGTTTTTCAACAATAATCACGAAAAAAACACTGGGGTAAATTTCGTACATAGGTTTCGTGTTGCCAGGAAAATACGAAAAATACAAAAATAATAATAAAATAAAATAATCACAGAAGAAAGTGCTTACGAATATGACCTTGTGAAACGGTAATTTGAAAATGCAAATAAGGCATGCCTGCTAATAATCTACAAATTTAAATTTGTATGAGATAAAGAATATCTCATTTTTAGTTACCATAGTAACTGTTGCTATGCATAACTAAGGGAAATTAAATAATTATCAGATAATTATTAATTAATAATTAATACTGAATCCAACCATCACAGTAAAAAAAATTTAGAATTTAAAACCAATATTTAATAATAAAGTGATATTTTACATGCTGACCTTAAATAAAATGAAATTCCAAATAAGGGCTTCAATATTTGTTATGTAGCCTTAACATACATGAGTATATCATTGACTTTTGATTGGTTCTATTTTGGGGAGGGGAAAGTGGTGGACCCAGGACTTTTAAATAGTTTGGGGGTTGAAGGCGAGGGTCTAAAAACTTAACTTTATGTCCTATCTTTTGCATTGCAATTTTTAACTTGGGGTGGGTGGGGGCTTGGAGAAAGGGGAGGGGGTGGGATGGAGGAGTTTGAATCCGTCTATTTATTGGGGCGATAGTAGCGGCAGTGTGGGTGGTGCTTGAATGCATGCATTTGACACTCTATAGTGGATGATCAACCAAAGTGTTGCAGTTTTATGGTTATAGTCGGGGTGGGGGGGATGGTAGTCGAAAGTGGTGGTGGATGGGCATGTGGGATCTGCTTAGGTTAGCAAATAAAAGAAGTAAACAAATGAAAGAGGAGCTTCAAAATAAGAGAGGAGTAATCTGTTGCAAAGATTAAAATTCACAACGATCTGATAATTTATTCAAATTTCCAGAAGATATAACCTATAAAATGACATTAAAACTGGGAACTACAGAATCTATAATTAAAAATTAATTTTTTTTCTCACAACACAACTAGAACTATATAAAACATTAAGAATTTTTCTGACCAATGAGTTTCAAATCAAATAACCAAAGAAAATAAAATGTTTTTACTAATATACCATGTTTTTTTTTTTATAAAAATGCCTATGTTTCTCGCAACACTGCTTGTAGATTTTAAATTTACCCCAGTATTTTATTTTAGAAATCAATTATTAAACATTAGAACTACCTATTTGTAATAAATCAGCTAAAAAAATACACCACTTTGGGCGTTATGGTGAAGTAAAGTTTAGTTGCATTGAACAATTTAAAAAAAGTGAAAAACACCCCTTTTTAAATAAATGGTATCTCCCAAAGTATGAAATAAAAAAAAACAAAAAAATTTGAAACAGGTACACAATGCATTGTTATTATGCATACACTAATTCTTTTTTATAATTAAATGAACAAAACAAAAATATCGTTCATCAAAGTAGTACCAATATCCATTTTAAAAAACCTTAAAAAAGGACAAAATTTGTCAAAAACACAAATTTGGCCGTTGCCATGGAAATATACGTGTGAAATAAAAAATAATTCATATTTGATTTCTCTCAACACATATATAGCCATGTGCAAAATTTGAAAGAAATCCATTTTTTTGAGTCTGCCACTCTTTTTGATATTTCTTTGATTCTTACAGACAATGGCTCTTTAGCAACTCGAAGGCCCGCTTATTTTAAATCAGCATTTATTTATCATATGCCATCTAGAACACTCTGTCAGAGTTACAGATTAAATTTTTATATTATATATTAATTGTTATCTAAAGGCAAGCTTATGTCAAAACGGAACTCAACTCGAGTGCAACAGCGCTTATGATGACTTTCAGGCCACTCTACGAAATTAAGTTAAACTACTGTAGATGTGTGAGCATTTATGTATGGAAAGAAGCTTATGCCAACATTTTTTGTGTGCCTGTCAGTTGCTTCCAGTGGCTAGGAATGTTTATGTCGACTCAGTTGAGTTGAGTTCCATGTCGACATAAGCACACCTTAAAAGGTTGGCAAAAGATGACCATTACCAGCTGCATTGCACAAATTTCCACATTGATTTCTTACCAAATATAAAGTCATCCAGATCTTCAAAGATTCCCTGAGATGATCTGCTAAGATTTGGAAGAGTTAATGAAGAATAAGTGGAACTCCTTCTGTTGTATGGCTGATACTGATCAACAGCAAAATTAAATGATAAAGCTACAGAAAAAAAAAAAAAAATTAATAATAATTAAAGTTTGTCTCCAAACTTATTTTGGCCTCCTTATGCACCCTTTTTATTAAAAACTAGTGTAACTTTGTTTTTTCAATGTCATGTGTGTGCAGAGAAACAATAAAAACAAACAAACAAATATTTTGTTGAGGGTCCATACAATCAACTCAGACTGTGTGGATCACCTTCTTGAAACATGGTGAAATAAACTAATTATTATTGATAAGAACTGTCAGGGCTGCTGCAAAGTCAGTAGAATTTAAGATTTGAGAATTTAGTAATTAAAATGTAGCTTTGGCAAAGTCAACAATACATTGTGGATACACTGAAATCACATATGTAAAGCACAATGTAAAAGCTCTATCTACACTCTCAAATTTTATTTGACAAAAAATAATAATGGACATGATGATGTCATATCACTACCATATTTGGGCATATCACTACCATATTTAGGCACATCACACTTTTTTGTCAAACTAGTTTGATAGTGGAGACGGAGCTTAAGATAAGTGTATGGTTTTGTTGATTACCTGCAGGAGATGGTACATATTTCATATAATTTGGTCGTACAGTTTTCCTTCTTGGGCCTGGCTTCCATTCAGCAGCCGCCATTGGCTGGGTGTAGATCTTCTGCATAGCAATAGCCTGCCTCATAGCAAGCACTTCTGGATCCCATGTGTGAATCACACGTCTCTGACCTCCTAATTCCTTTAAGATCTTTTTACGGAAGTAGCTGCGCCATGCTAACTGGATGGTGCAGGCAGCAACCTGTCTTTCCCAAGTGTCTTCCTCTCGGCCTAGTTTTCTTCGTTCTACTGCTTCCTCAATGGCTACAATTAAGCGTTTATTACCCTGAACATGTCTGAAACAAGGGAGCAACAAATTTCAGTTTAAATATACAAATTTTGATTATACTACTTTTTAATACAACTAACTCTTTTATACTAATAATTGAGTCCAAAATATTACTGATTAAGTATCTTTTACCTTGAATTCACTTCTTTCCATTATTTATATATACTGTATGTTTTGTAGATAAAGTAGTTACCTTTTTTTTTTAAATGTGTGTGTACTAATGTAAATTACTTAGTTAGTTGTCTTTGATATAATATTGTTATTGTTCTCTACTGAACCACTTTGGAAAGTGTCAGGCAGAACAAATAATAAATGAATCATACCTTCTCCAAACTCTTTGTATTGTTTGTGCTGCAGCATTTCGTTTCCTCCAGTACATTAAACGTTTCCGTTCCTTATTCACAACTGCTTTATCAACTACGCTCTCTTCTTTGGTATTTTGTTCTTGTTTCACTACATTTCTTTCATGTTTTACTGTTGAATTTACTAAAACATTACTGTTGCAATTGTTAACATTAGTATTGACAAGAGGGCCACTAATAGACGAGGTGAGTGAATCAGTCTGATTGGTCGATATGGAAGGCGAAGAGGGTGGTAGAGGTTCATCAATACTAACGGATGAATTGCAGATATCTTGTGAATTTGTCAGTTGCCCGTTTTCATTAATTGTTTGTTCATCAGTTTCCATGTATACAGAGTTTACTGATCTAGCTTTACTTGGATCATTTTCTTTATTGTTATCAGTTACTTTTAAATTAAAACAATCATCTTTGGATAAATCTGTATTTTTCTTTGCCCAATCTTCAATTTTTCTAGACTCTTCTTCCTTTTTTCTGTAAAATGCAATAAACAATTTTTTTTTTTTAATACTTTAATATCATTTTTAAATCTAAAGTTCTTAAATCTATTTAATGTTACAATTTTTTGTATACTTAATATTGTATATTTCTCTGTTTTTATGTATATATTTATATTTAAATAATGTTAAGGCATCCTATAATTGCAGATTGCTGTTGAATATGGTTGAAATAAAATAAATTGTAACAATGAATTAGTATCTGCTAAATTCATTCAAACAGCTTCTCAAATCAGTGACTTACTTTGCTGCATCTCTCCTTAGTTGCTCATGTTTCATTAGTAAGGACTTTTGCTGTAAAAATGTTTTTCTAACACAATATCCACGGAAGTAAGCCTGAGGAATGAGATGAATAATTCATTAGCAATGACATCCTTGATTTTATCTATTGTTTAGATTCTACATTAGGATTTTTTAAGAAACTTCAGTAAAATCACATCAAAGACAATTATACAATAGGGAAACAAAAACATCTACATGTGCTTACAAACCAGTAAGTTGGTTTGACAGTATAACATAATAGGAAAATAACTTGTATAGGAGGAGTAACTATTCTAATTCCACTTATAGAATCATATGCTTAAAGCCCTGTCTACACTATCAAACACAAAAAATGTGATGTGGTAGTGATATGACATCATCATGTCCATATACTGTATGGACACATCACATTTTGTTGCCACATAAAGTTTAATAGAGTAGACAGAGCTTTATACAAACAATAAAAGCTTCATAAATTACCTGTATCTTAATAGAAGCAATATCCCTAATTCCAGTTATTGACAAAGCGTCTTGTTCAATCATGTATTGCGCAACATCATGGAAGTCATTCAGGAGGGCATGGTCCAACGGAGTAAAGCGGTCTTCGTTGAATTCCATATGGTTAGGAAAAGCACCATTTTCAATAAGTAATTTAACAGCATCTAGACTTCCTGAGCTGCACGCCCAATGTAATGCTGTCATCCCCTGAAAACAAATGCAAAACTACTACTTTAGATCAATTGGCTACCAAGAGTATTTAACTGATCCTAGTCCGACAGTAAGAAGTAAATGAACTAGGGCTCAGACAATTTATGATACTACTGTGCATGTTTGTTTTTGTGTTTTCATTGGATTCTTTTTTTTTTCTTTTGGAACAATAAATTTCTTGACAAAATTAATAAAATAATGTTGGAGTATGTTTTAAAAGTTCTTATATAAATTAATGAACTATATTTGAAAACAAACCTCATGATCTTTCAAATCTGGGTCAGCTCCCTTCTCCATCAACAGTGACATACAGTTAATGAAACCACCATAGGCAGCACACTGCAGCGGAGTTCTACCAGCAAACTCAGGGAAATCTGGTGATATGTCATGTCTCATAAGTAGGTCACATATACACGCATGTCCACCAAGTGCGGCCCTGTGGTAAAGGTCAAGGGTTAATGGTCAAAATGTGAATTATTCTAATTATTAAAGCATTTAGGAAAATAAAAAAAGGAAAATATGGACAACCAAATTTGCAGATCTTTGAATTTTAGTACTTTACAACAATAATGGTGTTCCTTACCAGTGTAATGGAGAACGTCCATCGAGGTCAACAACCTCCACATTTGCACCACCTATAAAAAGTTAAAAAATATTATTAATTAGAATTAACATTAGCAACTCAAAAATGCCTAGAGACAAAGTGAATTCGAGAACTAGAACAAAAATATATATTGAGATAGGTATGGAGATTTTTTTTTGTGGGAAAAATGTTGTCTACTTACCAAGTATGAGTGTTTTAACGACTTCTAAATGACCAAGCTCTGCTGCTCTAAATAAAGGTGTATGTTTTAATAGATCCTCTGCATCCACCTTAGCATTATACTGGAAAATAACACCAATACTTTTTATTTTTGTAAGGTCTTATCTATATAACCTTTATAAAGATAAGAAATTTAGGCTTAGATTGAATTCTAAAATAAAACAAACTCACATCTAGTAAAATCTGAATAGAACTTGCATGACCAGACATGGCAGCAGCGTGCAGGGCTGTATATAAAATAATATTATTGACTTATTAGAAAAATACTAAATTACACATTTTTAAGAATGGCGAGAGAGTGAGAGATCCAAAAATAACTGGACACCAATAGCAGAATGTGTTGTCCAACAGTAGCTAAAGCTCTGTCTACACTCTCAAACTTTATGTGACAAAAATACTTGATGTGCTCATATATGGACAAAATGACATTACCTGTAGCACCATTTTTATCTGTAGCATGTATAGCATTATCAGGACCACATTCCACAATGGTTTTGATGACATCATCAGCGCCTTTACCTGCAGCCCACATGATTGCTGTTCTACCCTCTAAGTCAGGGTCATCATTTGCACTGTCATGTTCAAGAAATGCTTTTACCGTTTCCTGAAAATAAATTCAATTGTAGTGTGAACATTAATAAACAGTCAAATCATTGTATGTCATAAAATATAATAGTATAAACTTCCATTCTTCAGTCCCCTTGCATTGGATGTTTACTCATGAACTATAAGCATTTGACGCTGCTGAGTATACATACAGTAGAATCTCTATAAAGAGGACATATTTAGGACCCAAAAAGTATCATTAAAAGAGGTGTCTGAATGAAAGAAAGGTTCTAGAGTAGTAGGTTGAATAACAGTTGGCACATATTCCCTGAAATGCCAAGTATGTACTTTATCTTTATTATTATTATCATACTTACTGCAAAGTTATTTTGAGCAGCATAATGAAGAGGCGTAGCACCATTGGCATCAGAGCTTGTAGAGGGCGCTTTATGATCTAAAAGCATCGTAACAATCTTTGTATGTCCTAAAACAGCAGCCCAATGTAATGGTGTTCTGAACATATTATCAAGAGCTGATACATTGCTAGATTCAACATCAATCTATAGGGTAAAATTAATATATTTTCAGCACAGGACTATACAAAATTAGCATACCTTTTCAAGTATAACATCTTTGATTGGAGCAAGTAAAGAGACTTACTACATAACCCATGTTTTGTCATATACCAACATGCATTGTTTTGATTAAAAATTACTGTACTCTAAATGTGTACTCTTAATTTCTTTTGATTTGACTCTTACCAGGATTTGAACAATGGTCTCACTGCCATCAGCCACTGCCAGGTGCAAGGCAGTTCTACCTTCATAATCTTGCCAGTTTATCACACTAGCTTCTCTTTCCTATCAAGATACAAATTTTAGAATTACCATTTGATAAACAATAAACTAGAATTAGTATTATATTAATGCTGTGGTTATATATAAATGCAACAACATCAAGGTAGAATAGTTTTATCATCTACTTACATTACAATGCTAACGACATTAAGTAAAAGGAAATGATCATAAATTACCAGTAGAAGTCTGACGGAGTTAACAGCACTTTGGTCATTATCAGCCTTGGCAGCCCAGTGAAGGGGTGTTTTACCTTCAATATCTGGTATACCTATATTAGAATTCTAAACAAAAATAATATTAATACATCATTATTAATAATACCATTATAATTAGAGGGCGTGTGGCGCAGGGTGTTGGACTACTGATCGTGAGACAGAGGTTCGAATCCAACTCTCGCCGCATTGCTTGTATCCTTAGGAAAGATACTTTAATTACGTTTGCCTCTCTCCACCCAGGTGTATAAATAGGTACCCGGTTACATCAAGACACAACTTTGCGCTGATTACTAGCTGCATTATGGGAGTATGCTTCCATACGTGTTTGATCCAAAAAATGACTGGAGTAATAATGTTCAGCGCTTAGAGAAGCTTGCTTGTAGAGCGCTATATAAGAATGAACTATTATTATTATATTTTAACAGAGCAAAGAAGAGACAACATCACATATTTTACTGTACATATAAAGTTGCATTACATTTTAAAGATATCATCAAAATCTTAAGATTTAAATTGAAGTTCTACATACTACTTACATATTTGATGAGCATTTTAATAGCTTCTTCATTTCCATACGATGCACTCCAGTGCAATGCTGTTCTCTGAGAAGAATAATATTTTGATTTATATATAGGAAGTAGTCAGTTCACTATTTACTGTATATAAAAAAACTATAAAACACAATATGACTTTTTCACAAGGATACCAAACTCTCTGAATCTAAAGGTTCCATATGGCCAAATAGTTTTCTATTACAAAATGTATTCGGAAATTTTGGGCAAGCCCAGTGGTGCTTAGTTTGGGCAATTTTGGACCAGTACATGGTTTTTTATTCAGATTCTGATTGAGTATATACTTATTTCTTACATTAGCCTTGTCCTGTAAGTCCACATCTCCTGCCTCTAGAAACTTCATTAAGTAGCCAAGACATTTTGTGTTCTTGTGTTTAGTAATAAGATGTAATGCTGCCTGGCCCTCGTTATCTTGTTCTCGCCAGCTACAACCTCTTGATAACAACAACTTTAGGAACCGAAAATTACCCTGGAATATAGAAATACAGTAATTTGAATGCAAAATGATCAATTCAGGTGTATATTCAGTAAGTAGAAATAAACAAGAGTTTGTACACGCACAGAAAAACTGCAATATATTTTAATGATGCCGATAAATAACTTTGGTCTAAAACTATTTATCCTTGTGGTATTTATAATTGGGGGCAGAGAGGAGGGTCATCATGGCAATGAGAAAAGCTTTTTAGCGATGTGAATTGTCACCCACTCTATTTACCTTATGAGCTGCCCAGTGCAGGGCAGTGCGGCCTCCATGGTCTTTGCAGTCCACCTTTGCACCATTTTTAATAAGAATCTCTGCACAGTCTGACCGGTCAGATATAACACAGAACATCAACGGTGTGCGACCAAACTGGTCACCTTGATCGATGTGTTCAGCTGACTCTGTAAACAATTTAAATTTTATTAATTTTTTACTGGTTTGAAACTATTCATTAAGTCAGTAAAAAAAGCACCAACTAATGTACAGTAAAACTACAACATATGTATTATTCAATTACTGTGGCTAATAATAAAATAGTACTCCTACATTTGGTAATGTTATGAATAATATATGGTGAGTAATTTTTACAATTGAGTTGAAGGGTTAAACCTTTCCTGGTGATAAGAGTGGTACAGTACAGCAGTCCTCTTCCATTGTTTTATTTTGTATGTAATGTTTGTTAAAAGCAATAAAGACCTCCTGTACTTTTACATTCATATTTAATATATGAATAATACTGTACACTAATGTATGTACACAGTACACTGTTATGAAATCATGAGCTCTTTACAATTGAAAGTAAATACCACAACTAAAGGTCTAAAGACTTTAATGAAAAGAGCTTAATCCTTGAACTTGTACAAGAAATTTAACAATACTCAGCAACTTGATACTGAACAAGATTGATCTGAACTGACACAAAAACCTTATTATTTATCAAAAAATATATCAATGAATATATTATTACAGTTTATTATCAGGGATACAAATTGCTACGCATTGCACTCAATTCAAAAACTTATGACCAAGAACAAAAATAATGGTAATTTTTTTTTTCAACTGTAAACTTACAGTATACAATCTAGGATTCACGAAGGGATATTTCAATATTATGTACTCCTCTTTATTCAATCAATTCTAGGGAAAATTGTTTATAAACATGGATATTTGCTAGATCCCCATTCTCCCTATACCTACTGTAATCATCACTATGCATTGTTCAGCAGGTTTTTTAAATAACAGTATTGAATAGTGTATTGAAAGTTATAAGAGCAGAAAGCAAAACAATTTCTATTCATCAATACTGAAAGGGATAGATATCATTTTGTATGCCTATTGACCACAAAGTATTGTAAAGGTTTGTTTAAAGCACTGGCATATTGTGTGCGATAAATTGATTTAATAGGATAGTTTGTTGCTATCAATTGTTTTGTACAATAGAAAGAAAAATGAGATTTTCAGTACAATTGACTGAAAATTGAGCAGGTTGAATTTCCAAAAAGTGTCTAGTATCCAAAAAAAACTTTCTTTTATAGCATTACTGTATATGAAAATAATTTTGTTTCGATTAAATTGGTTAAAAAACGGTGTACAGTATGTATTGATAAATCTCTTACTTAATAATTATACAGTAAAAACATAAAATACATAATAATGTTTATCAAATCTGTTTCGCAGAACATATGAAATAAAGAGATAAGGTACAGTACATGTCCAAGATGGTTATTTCTATAAATGTCTTTGCATTGTGTTCGCCTATCTGAGAATTAAGATAACTTACCTGCTAATAACTTTTGAAGAAGTTGTTTATCTCCAAGCAATGATGCAGCATGGATTTGTGTTGTTGGGACGGCATGAATGGATGAGGATGAACCTCTGGTTTCACTATTCTTATCAGTCACATCTTCAGTGTCATGTGATTCTTCTACTAAAGCACAATCATCAATTGTTGGCTGGTCACGCCTCGACTGAAAGGAGAATTTTGTAGAATTTTCATTAATAATTAACTAAGTAAAAATTAAATCTTAATCGATCACACATATTGAAAAACCCAACACAGTCTATAAGAATGAGGAAGTAACTAACTCTAAGTTCAAAAACTGTGTCTGAAAATACATGGCCTAATAAAAACCAAAATAGACTAGGAAAGAATCCAGTGTGAGTGAATGAATTAAATTACTACAGTATTACACTATAAGCCTATAAGCAGTCAGGTATAAAAATAATATCTCCCTGCAATAAGTAACAGTGATTTAGAAGAATATCAAAGGACTAATTACATTCATTCATTCAAAATGTGTTGAATAAATAATCAGTAATAACATCAGGAAGTTGTTAACAAGTCCATGATAATACTTACTCTACAACAACGAAAACACCAGACAAGCATTTGTGATTGTAAGCATAGTAAACATAGTTCTACAATAAGAAAAGCAGCAGCTGACAGAAGCCAACGACTCGCACCAAATGAATACTATTACCACTAACACCAGGGATTGATGACTAATCATGCAAGATTGGTGCTCTACACATCTAAGCCATACTTGTTTATTATGCTTCAATGAATCAGTCATTGTGCTCTAAAGCTGCTGGTTTATGTGATCAAAAGATTAAAGGGAACAAAAGAGGAACACCAGTTGCTGTTTAGATTTTTGAATGAAAATCCCTTGAATCATACAGTTTCTTTGAATATAAATTATTTATCAATTATAAACAGAACTGAGAATAATCTTCAGGTTTTGTGTTCTAAATTTACTTTGATTATTCTTTTCTTTACCAAATTCATTACATAATATTGAAAGATGAAACATGAAAAAAAAAACATGTTACTGTATTAAATTTACTGAGAAGGAATATTCCCTTAAAAAAGGTAAATAAATAAGAAAAAATGTAAATAAGAAGGAAAAAAGGTAAATAAGAAGGAAAAAAGGATAAATAAGAAGGAAAAAAGGATAAATAAGAAGAAAAAAGGTAAATAAGAAGGAAAAAGGGATAAATAAGAAGAAAAAAGGTAAATAAGAAGGAAAAAAGGTAAATAAGAAGGAAAAAAAGATAAATAAGAAGGAAAAAAGGATAAATAAGAAGGAAAAAAGGATAAATAAGAAGGAAAAAAGGGTAAATAAGAAGGAAAAAAGGTAAATAAGAAGGAAAAAAGGATAAATAAGAAGGAAAAAAGGATAAATAAGAAGGAAAAAAGGGTAAATAAGAAGGAAAAAAGGATAAATAAGAAGGAAAAAAGGTAAATAAGGAAAAAAGGTAAATAAGAAGGAAAAAAGGTAAATAAGAAGGAAAAAAGGATAAATAAGAAGGAAAAAAGGGTAAATAAGAAGGAAAAAAGGATAAATAAGAAGGAAAAAAGGTAAATAAGAAGGAAAAAGGGTAAATAAGAAGGAAAAAAGGATAAATAAGAAGGAAAAAAGGGTAAATAAGAAGGAAAAAAGGATAAATAAGAAGGAAAAAAGGATAAATAAGAAGGAAAAAAGGATAAATAAGGAAAAAAGGATAAATAAGAAGGAAAAAAGGGTAAATAAGAAGGAAAAAAGGATAAATAAGAAGGAAAAAGGGTAAATAAGAAGGAAAAAATGTAAATAAGAAGGAAAAAATGTAAATAAGAAGGAAAAAAGGTAAATAAGAAGGAAAAAAGGGTAAATAAGAAGGAAAAAAGGGTAAATAAGAAGGAAAAAAGTATAAATAGGAAGGAAAAAAGGATAAATAAGGAAAAAAGGATAAATAAGGAGAAAAAAAGGTAAATAAGGAGAAAAAAAGGTAAATAAGGAAAAAAGGTAAATAAGAAGAAAAAAAGGGTAAATAAGAAGAATGTAAATAAGAAGGAAAAAATGTAAATAAGAAGGAAAAAAGGTAAAATAAGGAAAAAAAGGTAAATAAGAAGGAAAAAAGGGTAAATAAGAAGGAAAAAAGGGTAAATAAGAAGGAAAAAAGGATAAATAAGGAAAAAAGGATAAATAAGGAGAAAAAAAGGTAAATAAGAAGGAAAAAAGGGTAAATAAGAAAAAAAGGATAAATAAGAAGAATGTAAATAAGAAGGAAAAAAGGTAAATAAGGAAAAAAGGTAAAATAAGAAAAAAAGGTAAATAAGAAGGAAAAAAGGGTAAATAAGAAGGAAAAAAGGGTAAATAAGAAGAATGTAAATAAGAAGGAAAAAAGGTAAAATAAGGAAAAAAGGTAAAATAAGGAAAAAAGGTAAATAAGAAGGAAAAAAGGTAAAATAAGGAAAAAAGGTAAATAAGAAGGAAAAAAGGATAAATAAGAAGAATGTAAATAAGAAGGAAAAAAGGTAAATAAGGAAAAAAGGTAAATAAGAAGGAAAAAAGGATAAATAAGAAGGAAAAAAGGTAAAATAAGGAAAAAAGGTAAATAAGAAGGAAAAAAGGATAAATAAGAAGAATGTAAATAAGAAGGAAAAAAGGTAAAATAAGGAAAAAAGGTAAATAAGAAGGAAAAAAGGATAAATAAGAAGGAAAAAAGGTAAAATAAGGAAAAAAGGTAAATAAGAAGGAAAAAAGGATAAATAAGAAGAATGTAAATAAGAAGGAAAAAAGGTAAATAAGGAAAAAAGGTAAAATAAGGAAAAAAGGTAAATAAGAAGGAAAAAAGGGTAAATAAGAAGGAAAAAAGGGTAAATAAGAAGAATGTAAATAAGAAGGAAAAAAGGTAAATAAGGAAAAAAGGTAAAATAAGGAAAAAAGGTAAATAAGAAAAAAAGGGTAAATAAGAAGGAAAAAAGGGTAAATAAGAAGAATGTAAATAAGAAGGAAAAAAGGTAAAATAAGGAAAAAAGGTAAATAAGAAGGAAAAAAGGATAAATAAGAAGGAAAAAAGGTAAAATAAGGAAAGAAGGTAAATAAGAAAAAAAGGTAAATAAGAAAGATGATACACAGATTTATGTGTCAGTAAATCCAGTGCAAAGGGATGTTGCTGCAGCAATCAGTAAGATGGAAGCCTGTATAGAAGATGTTCGCAATTGGATGACAACAAATTACCTAAAGTTGAATGATGGAAAGACAGAGTTTATTATCGTCGGGTCTAAATGTAACATCTCCAAAATCAACATCACACATATCAGAATCGGAAACTCTAACATCGCTCCCTCATCGGTGGTCCGGAATCTGGGAATCATGCTGGATAGTAATCTCACTATGGAAGCACAAATAACAACTGTATCCAAAGCAGCATGCATATCGATTAGGAACCTTGGTCGTATTCGCGGTAATCTTAACAAGAAAACAGCTGAATTGATTGTACACTCATTTGTCACTTCTAAAATTGACATTGGTAATGCCTTGTTGTTTGGCATACCAAAATCTCAAATACAACGTTTGCAGCGCTTGCAAAATATGGCAGCTAGAATTGTAACTTATACAAAATCAAACGCTCACATAACTCCTGTCCTGATGGATTTGCATTGGTTGCCTGTTCAACAACGTATTAAGTACAAACTTGCGTTGTTTGTATTCAAGATCCTAAATGACAGTGCTCCTGCTTATTTATCTGACCTTGTGGATCGTTACGAATCATCCCGCAGAGGCCTACGATCATTGTCACAAAACCTTCTTCAAGAGCGTAGAGCGAAAAATCAGTGGGGTCAGAGATCTTTTTACGTTGCGGCCGCAAGTGTATGGAACAGCTTACCAGCAACAGTTAAATGCTCAACTAGTCTAAACAGTTTCAAGACCAACCTAAAGACGTCGCTATTCGCTGATGTTCTCGCACGTTGTTAATGCACAAAGCGCCATGAGCGCCACATGGGTGGAGGATACCGGCGCTATATAAGTTTTCATTTATTATTATTATTATTATTATTAAATAAGAAGGAAAAAAGGGTAAATAAGAAGAATGTAAATAAGAAGGAAAAAAGGATAAATAAGAAGAATGTAAATAAGAAGGAAAAAAGGTAAAATAAGGAAAAAAGGTAAATAATAAGGAAAAAAGGTAAATAAGAAGGAAAAAAGGGTAAATAAGAAGGAAAAAAAGGTAAATAAGGAAAAAAGGGTAAATAAGAAGGAAAAAAGGGTAAATAAGAAGGAAAAAAAGGTAAATAAGGAAAAAAGGTAAAATAAGGAAAAAAGGTAAATAAGAAGGAAAAAAGGTAAATAAGAAGGAAAAAGGTAAATAAGAAGAATGTAAATAAGAAGGAAAAAAGGATAAATAAGAAGAATAAGAGTAAATAAGAAAAAAAGGTAAATAAGAAGAAAAAAGGTAAATAAGACAATAAATATTGTTGCTCGCTTTTAAAGATATATTGTCCCTCTGAAAAATATTTTTTATTTCAAATTTGTTTTTGAATGTGTCATTTTATTGTCACATAATAGTTATTTACCTTAAAAAATGTAATTTAAAGCAAAAATACTAATTGTCTGTTTTTTGAGTTATAATTAAACGTTTCTTTTCTCTTTTTATATGTGAATAAAAATTAATTTTTTGTTACAAAATGTGAAATTTCTGTTATTTTTATTCTATTATAATAATAGAATAAAAATAACAGAAATTTCACATTTTGTAGCATGGAGTAGTAGTACATAGTATCGCAGTGCGATGGGGGATTAAGAACAGCAGTGGAAGAAACAAAAGCCAATGATGATCATGGGGGTCCATATGCTCAAAACCATCATTTAGGCTAGGCTGCATACTGTGTGTTGTGAATACAGTACTCAGTACACTACTCTGAATCAGAGCCACTGAATATGGATGTATAATGTATTGAAATGATTGAAATATTGATTGAATAACGATGATGGTTGAATTTGTAAAAAATGAAAACACCAAAAAAAGACCAGACAAACTAATTTCAAATGTAACTATGTTCATGCCATCCAATTTCTTATCTCTATGATAACATAAATCATTAGGTATTCTTTGTATCATTAGTAACATTTTATTTTTTAAATTTATTTTGATTATTTAAAATGGTATGCATAGGCCTATGCCTAGCTAGCCTCAGTGCCTCCTTCCATCCATACGATTATGAGATTTGTTCTGCGCAATTTTTAATTTGATCAAATCAATTTTAATTGCACAAGTGACCTGGCAAGGAAATTGTGCATAACATAGTACAGTATGCCTATTTTAGACAATGGGACCTAGCTAGACTAGGCCTACACACAACCAGAGCTTCCACAGTCTATTTGATTTGATTTGATTTATTTCGGCATCAGTACATAAAATATCACAGACATACAATTAAAATTGGCAAATATAAAAATACCAATATAAAACAAGGATGCCAAGGAAAACTCATAAAAGTCCTCTACGGACTTGTTTCCAATGAGGTCCTTTGAAAGAACAGCAAAAAAAGACAAACAAAGCAACATAATAAAAATTACAAAAAACAGCAAAAAGGACAATCGAAAAAAGAAGAAGCGCTAATTAAATAGTTTCTAGAGCTAGTGAACGTTCCTGTAGATACTTTTTAACTTTACTTTTAAAACAACAAACAGTTTGTGATTCCTTAATGTTAATTGGTAAATTATTCCATTCTTTAATAGCATTGTAAAAAAAGGTCACATGTGCCATTGGCTTGATAGTTGGGATTCTAAAATTAAAATTGCATCCCCTAGTATTGTAATTATGACTGTCTGAAATTCTAATAAAACGATTGCATAAATAAGGTGGACAACAATGATTATATATTTTAAAAACATGACAGACTCTAAGAAATTCGACACGGTCTTGGACTTTTAACATACCAACGTCGTTTAGCTGAGATTGACCAACATGAGATCGGGGACCTAACTTTTTTATAAAACGAACCATTTTGTTTTGAGTCGTTTGTAAATTTGATTTTAAATTTTTATTTACCGTAGAAGACCATGAGCAAACCGAATAATCGAACATCGGTTGGATTAAAGCAAAACTAAGAATTTTGCGACAATGTGAATTAAGAAATGATGATTGTCGGTACAGAAATTTCAGTCTGCCGTTTGCTTTGTTTATAACAGAGCGGGCAATGACGTCACCTGATACATTTTGGTCAATCTCAATACCTAGATATTTGATAGATTTTGATCCATTTATAGTCGTTCCAAAGCAATCAATATAGAATTCGTTTACTTTGCTTAATCTACGTTTAGAACCAAACAGGATGCATTCGGTCTTACCCATATGAAGCGAAAGTTGATTGTCGATCAGCCAATTATTGCATGATACAAGATTGTTTTGGAGTTTAGATTGGATTGCGATTGGATCTTTATGGGAGTAAAAAATTGCACAATCGTCAGCGTACAAAACAACTTTACAATCACTTTCGATACTAGATGGTAGGTCATTCACGTAAATAAGAAACAAGAGAGGACCCAAAAGGCTACCCTGGGGGACTCCACATCCAATCTCAATAGAGTTCGATTTGGTACCTTTAATATCGACAATCTGATTTCGCCCAGACAGGTCCTAGACAGTGTCTAGGACACTAGGCTTGGCCTAGCCTCTAGGCTAGTACTCTTACAGCGGTAGCCTAGGCCAGGCCTACTACTACTCACTAGGCCCTACTAGACTAGGAGCATCATCACCACTGACCAGCAGGGAATTCCGACCAGCAGTGACAACACATCACATCACTCCCTCTTAATTAATACGCTTGCTAGAATCTTAAACACAGGTTTTACACAAATTCCTACCTTATTCATATGTAGATGCCATGATTATAATAGTAGAAAACTAAACATCAATACTAGAACTGTAATTTGACCGACAAATCACGAAATAGGCTAGGCTCAATACAATATAATTAATTTTAATCCGCGATGTGTATGCTGTTGTTAAGTGTAGTTCATTCATTTAAAAGGTATTTCATACATTTTAAAATAAAATAAATAATTCATGTAAAGGCAACAACATTAAAAACTATCTATAAAATACACAAAACATAATTAGATATATCTATTATGAATTAATATCATTTTATTATATACAATGTTTTGTTTTTATATCTATTTCTGTTCGTTTGAATTAAACAATTTACCTACATAAAAGTGTTGGCGTCCAATAAAATATGAAACGCTGAAAGAGCATGGTGGATGAGGTATGGTGTACAGAAAGCGCCAACAGCAGCAATTATGACTTTTATACCATTATTAACAAACTGTATATTATTAATTTAAACAGACACAAGATAAGGCAAAAAAAATCAAAAGTACTAACAATACAAAACAAATATTTAATATAAAATCATCAGATATCATAAAAGTTACAAAAGTAGTCTGCTCTTTGTGTCTATACAAATTTAGTAGGAAGAAACTAGAAAGGTAACTGCATATTTGGAATGTTAATATTTATTAAATGATGTTGTGTACATTCTTGCGATTTAAGGCACTATAGTTACATAAAATTACACAATTTACATGAAATTATAATGTAATTTCACACTTGAATAACAGTCTGCAAAAGTGGCAGAAAAGTTATCATTACTATATTTTTGATATAGAAATACTTTGTACACAACATTATTTAATTTACCATTTTTACTATATTTTTGAATATATATAAATATATTTGTACACAACATTATTTAATTTATTATAATATTTTCAAATATTTTTTTTCACATTTTTAACACTACTGACCGTGTGTATATAATATAATTTTCTTAATAGCGTATACAAACTAAATTTGTCATTTGTTCACAACTCCCCATTTCCAGTTCATCATCTTTTTAAAACAAATGCATATAAAATCTATATTTATTTGATAAATGATAGATTTTTGCATTGTAAATTGTTTTAAACATCGTTTAAATCACTTAATATTAAGAGACCAGCTCTAAAAAATATACTATAAATCACATTATATCCTCTACATAAAAAATATGGATTTTAAATCTAAACATATTCCTTTATCATTATATCAAACAAGGTCTCTTTAAATTTTAAAATCATATATCTAAAAAAAAGAAATGAAGGGCACCAAAAAGGAAATATAAAATATAATTGTATTAAAAAGCAGACGACTTGATCACTCCATGATTTGACACTTAAAACGTGGAATCATTTCAATGTGTAATGTGTACATTATGTCTAATAAATTAGTACTGTATGACACATTACATTTAAACAAGTTTGATGATTCAATACTTATACCAATAATGTTTACAAAATGATTATCATCATCTAATGTTCAATTCTTAATATGTTTTTGTTTTCAAAACTTTACAGCAACTCTTTCAAAACCCAACTGCTTAAAACTGAAAGTCTTCGAGAAAAAACTTTAGGTTTAAAATGTTTCATACATGTGACAATCAGACATTGTGTGCAAGACCAAGTTCACTGTAGTATATATAGACTGAACCAATATCAAAACATGCCTACATTTATATTATAAGCCAATATATGATTTTTTTTATGTTAAGCATACTCAATAAAGTTTTTTTTTTATTAATAACATTTTTGTTTTCTGTCAAGCTACATTTTGAAATAGCTTCTTTCATTTAGCCTTTCCCTCTTAAATGTTATGTAATTAATTCAATTTATTGGTTATTGTATTATTATTTATTTAAGAGCACTTTATAAATGCTCAGTATTATTATATATTATTATTATTATTATCCATATTCTTATTTTATTTTACAGTTTAATTGAATTGTATAATCTGTATATCAACCACAAATATGTTTATTAACATTTGGTTGATCGTGTACTTTTCATCTAATTTAAATGTTTCTTGTAATTATCATTCTCTTTACTTATATTATTTGTAAAAAAGTAAAAAAATTGATATTTCAAAATTTGAATTCAGTAAAACAAATTAGATTATGGTATGACAGATTACAGCTTTAATTCTCTGTGTAGGCTGGAGGAGGATCCATGGGCTGGTTACCAAGGGCAACATGTATAAGATCCGGTGGTAAGCCAGCATACTTCTCATCCAGTTGATCAATTGGCACCTTCTCATCTATACCACCTCCAATTGCTCCAATCGTTGAATAGCCTGGATTCTCCACACCAACATCACCCTCAATACCAGACTAAAAAGATAAACAAATTCTGATTAAAATAACTGTAACATCTTCATTTAAACAGATTTAAAGATATAAATAGATTCTCTACAACATTGTACCAATGACTTCTAGCAAATCAATATGATAGAACAAGTAAAATAAAATAACTGAAGTTTTAAAACTAACCACAGAATTAATATTTGCAACATTTGGTCCTGTTCTGTAGGATACTGCACCAGTAGATTCTCTTTTCCTATAAATAAATGAATATATACATTTTAAAATCCAAAGGCAAATTACTGAAAAAATGACAATGCTGTGGGTATCAGTGGCTGGATCTCAATGGAGATACAAAAAAAAAAAAAATAAAGAGCTAAATCAAAACAATAGAGTAAAACAGCCAGAAAAAATTTTCATTTGCATTTTAAATATATTAAATTTATTTTTAAGGTAAAAAATTACACACCACAGTCAGAGTGGGAGAACAACTATCACTACTAAAAATAATACTACCTTATTAAAACAAAATGTACTAACCTCCTTTTTAGTCTGAGTAAGACAAATAATACTATACCACAGTCAGAGTGGGAGAACAACTATCATTACTAAAAATAATACTACCTTATTAAAACAAAATGTACTAACCTCCTTTTTAGTCTGAGTAAGACAAATAATACAATACCACAGTCAGAGTGGGAGAACAACTATCATTACTAAAAATAATACTACCTTATTAAAACAAAATGTACTAACCTCCTTTTTAGTCTGAGTAAGACAAATAATACAATACCACAGTCAGAGTGGGAGAACAACTATCACTACTAAAAATAATACTACCTTATTAAAACAAAATGTACTAACCTCCTTTTTAGTCTGAGTAAGACAAATAATACAATACCACAGTCAGAGTGGGAGAACAACTATCACTACTAAAAATAATACTACCTTATTAAAACAAAATGTACTAACCTCCTTTTTAGTCTGAGTAAGACAAATAATACAATACCACAGTCAGAGTGGGAGAACAACTATCACTACTAAAAATAATACTACCTTATTAAAACAAAATGTACTAACCTCCTTTTTAGTCTGAGTAAGACAAATAATACTATACCACAGTCAGAGTGGGAGAACAACTATCATTACTAAAAATAATACTACCTTATTAAAACAAAATGTACTAACCTCCTTTTTAGTCTGAGTAAGACAAATAATACAATACCACAGTCAGAGTGGGAGAACAACTATCACTACTAAAAATAATACTACCTTATTAAAACAAAATGTACTAACCTCCTTTTTAGTCTGAGTAAGACAAATAATACAATACCACAGTCAGAGTGGGAGAACAACTATCATTACTAAAAATAATACTACCTTATTAAAACAAAATGTACTAACCTCCTTTTTAGTCTGAGTAAGACAAATAATACAATACCACAGTCAGAGTGGGAGAACAACTATCACTACTAAAAATAATACTACCTTATTAAAACAAAATGTACTAACCTCCTTTTTAGTCTGAGTAAGACAAATAATACAATACCACAGTCAGATTGGGAGAACAACTATCATTACTAAAAATAATACTACCTTATTAAAACAAAATGTACTAACCTCCTTTTTAGTCTGAGTAAGACAAATAATACTATACAGACAATAATGATGACTGACAACGCTAAAAGACCAGCCATAATCGGTACAAGATCTGGAAAAACAAACAAATGTGTAAAGATATGAATGTACAGAGATGTTGATGTTTGTGGAATTCTATTGAATGTGTGTATTAGTATACATGGTTCAATGAAGTGTCTTAAGTCTGTCTACACTATCAAACATTATGTGAAAAAACAATGTGATGTGCCCACATATGGACTCGATGATGTCATATTACTACCATATTTGGGTACATCACAAACAGTTTGATAGTGTAGACAGATCTTAAGACTTTGCAAAAGTTGATTACCCTTCTAGTGCTTTTTCAATTCAATTTATTGTCCCAATATAAAGTTCCCGTATTTTTCTGCTCACATAAATAAGTATAATTTTTTTTCAAAATCATGATTTGTAATTTTTCGCTGAACTTACTAGAAACTTCATCATCCTCACCACCTGTTGATTGGGCAGAACAAAAACTCTTTTCAGATCCATCTGAACACCTAGAAAAGAGATTTATATTTATTTATTTCTATTTATTCAAATCCGATACCAAATAAGTGTGTATCATAGAAGTGAAGGGGTGCATTAATCATTACAAGTAGACTTCTCCAATAAATATATAAATGAAAACTTGTTTGAATTGTGAATTCACTAATATTCACCCAATACCGTACTTAGTGAAATTCCATGGTAAACATTAATAGTTTAACTTACTTGCAGAAACCGTTTTCGGTACAAACACCATCACCACAATCACATGATGCTAAACATTATAAAATACATATGTATAAGTTTAATGTTTAATACATGATAATAATGCTAATAATAACTGTAGCTTGGTGCCAGCTTTTTAATCACATCACGCTGGGTTCAGTCTTTTAACCAAATGGCTGTTTTTTTTCATGAAAAAAAAAACAGCCATTTGATCAGAAGATATCCTAATCAATTTGGACATTGACAGTCACAAGAAATACAAAATACTAAGCTATTTGTATCAAATATAAACTGACCCTTTTTATGTTCACAATTGGTACCATCAAAGTCGTTGGTGCAGAAGCAAGTATATCCAGACACACTTACTGTACACGTTCCACCATTCAAACAAGGTCGGCCATTGCATTCATAATATCCTACACAAATCACAAATACAAATTGATTAAATTTACATCTCCCACTACACATAAATATTACAAATTACGAACAGTGATATGCCACCACAGTGTTATTGCACAAAATAGTCAAATATAACTTTTACTAGTTTGTGTTTTCCTGAAAATAATAATAATAGAGAGTTGTTTTGCATTCTTAACTCACACCCTTCAGATGAGAACTTAAGCAGTCTGTAAGTGTTCATTGCAAAAAAATAACATTACCCTTCTGACATGTTTTTTCATCAATAAATCCATAGCCATCTGGGCAAGCACATTGGTAGTCGAGGTCATCGCTCCCTTTAGGAATGATGAGGCAAAGATGGCTGCAGGGATGGTTGTCACATGGATTGGAAACTGAAAATACAGGATATAAGGTTTGTTAGATGTTGAATAGAACAATTCCAAATGTATCATATCATGGAATATGTGCAAGCCAGTTATTGTGTGTCTACACTTGGCTTGTCATGTTGTAAAAAAACAACCACTATTAAATACATATATATATATTTGACAAAATTATTTGTAAAATATTCTTAAATTTTACTATATAAAATTAGGCAAAATGCAATGGAAAGGGAACTCAAAATATGCAAATAAGATTTGAAATGAAATCAATATACAACAGTACATACATGGAGGATATCTTTCACTGTGGAACATTTTCAGGGCTGCATGTCGACCAATATCAGAAACTAATGATTCCATTCCATTACTCTTTATCTTGTCTCCTACTAAAATGTTACCGTTATCTTTTGTAGAGCTTGTTGACCAATAAAAGTTACTTCCAAATACTTCTATTTGGTATGGATTCAATAATGACTCTGTGAAAAAACAAAAACAATGTAATGTTTGTATGTGAATTAGTGGTTCTAGGAGGTTACAATGTCCACACGACTAGAAGTTATAAAGAAGCTGGTATTTTTTACAATAAGAAGTTATACGTGTTATAATTCTAAAAACGTCGTCTCTTTCAAATTTATACCCAAATTTAGTTTTGAAAATAATCACCTCCGCCTTTGACAGCTCTGAGATTGCTACCATCAAAGTTCATTGAGAAAATCAAATTCTCCTTGCGGTCAGAAAAATATACGGTTTGATAGTTGGCAAAATCAATGGTCAGTCCAGTAGGCTCAATGAGATCCCTGGTTACAAGTTCTTCACGATGTTCTCCCGTCATCCAAGCTACTTCAATTTTTGGGAATTCTCCTTGATCAGTCCAATATATCAATCTACAAATATTATAATAACATTTTATGAGGGTGCTTGATGTATGAAAGAATTGGTAGTGTGGGTTACAAATCTGTGATTTACTGTACATGCCTACTCGGTGTAATGGTATATTGAAACCTGTGTGGGTTACAAATCTGTGATTTACTGTACATGCCTACTCGGTGTAATGGTATATTGAAACCTGTGTGGGTTACAAATCTGTGATTTACTGTACATGCCTACTCGGTGTAATGGTATATTGAAACCTGTGTGGGTTACAAATCTGTGATTTACTGTACATGCCTACTCGGTGTAATGGTATATTGAAACCTGTGTGGGTTACAAATCTGTGATTTACTGTACATGCCTACTCGGTGTAATGGTATATTGAAACCTGTGTGGGTTACAAATCTGTGATTTACTGTACATGCCTACTCGGTGTAATGGTATATTGAAACCTGTGTGGGTTACAAATCTGTGATTTACTGTACATGCCTATTCGGTGTAATGGTATATTGAAACCTGTGTGGGTTACAAATCTGTGATTTACTGTACATGCCTACTCGGTGTAATGGTATATTGAAACCTGTGTGGGTTACAAATCTGTGATTTACTGTACATGCCTACTCGGTGTAATGGTATATTGAAACCTGTGTGGGTTACAAATCTGTGATTTACTGTACATGCCTACTCGGTGTAATGGTATATTGAAACCTGTGTGGGTTACAAATCTGTGATTTACTGTACATGCCTACTCGGTGTAATGGTATATTGAAACCTGTGTGGGTTACAAATCTGTGATTTACTGTACATGCCTACTCGGTGTAATGGTATATTGAAACCTGTGTGGGTTACAAATCTGTGATTTACTGTACATGCCTATTCGGTGTAATGGTATATTGAAACCTGTGTGGGTTACAAATCTGTGATTTACTGTACATGCCTACTCGGTGTAATGGTATATTGAAACCTGTGTGGGTTACAAATCTGTGATTTACTGTACATGCCTACTCGGTGTAATGGTATATTGAAACCTGTGTGGGTTACAAATCTGTGATTTACTGTACATGCCTACTCGGTGTAATGGTATATTGAAACCTGTGTGGGTTACAAATCTGTGATTTACTGTACATGCCTACTCGGTGTAATGGTATATTGAAACCTGTGTGGGTTACAAATCTGTGATTTACTGTACATGCCTATTCGGTGTAATGGTATATTGAAACCTGTGTGGGTTACAAATCTGTGATTTACTGTACATGCCTACTCGGTGTAATGGTATATTGAAACCTGTGTGGGTTACAAATCTGTGATTTACTGTACATGCCTACTCGGTGTAATGGTATATTGAAACCTGTGTGGGTTACAAATCTGTGATTTACTGTACATGCCTACTCGGTGTAATGGTATATTGAAACCTGTGTGGGTTACAAATCTGTGATTTACTGTACATGCCTACTCGGTGTAATGGTATATTGAAACCTGTGTGGGTTACAAATCTGTGATTTACTGTACATGCCTACTCGGTGTAATGGTATATTGAAACCTGTGTGGGTTACAAATCTGTGATTTACTGTACATGCCTACTCGGTGTAATGGTATATTGAAACCTGTGTGGGTTACAAATCTGTGATTTACTGTACATGCCTACTGTGGTGTAATGGTATATTGAAACCTGTGTGGGTTACAAATCTGTGATTTACTGTACATGCCTACTGTGGTATAATGGTATATTGAAACCTGTGTGGGTTACAAATCTGTGATTTACTGTACATGCCTACTGTGGTGTAATGGTATATTGAAACCTGTGTGGGTTACAAATCTGTGATTTACTGTACATGCCTACTGTGGTGTAATGGTATATTGAAACCTGTGTGGGTTACAAATCTGTGATTTACTGTACATGCCTACTGTGGTGTAATGGTATATTGAAACCTGTGTGGGTTACAAATCTGTGATTTACTGTACATGCCTACTGTGGTATAATGGTATATTGAAACCTGCTCTAAAGTGAGATGTTACTTTAGGGTTCCATTTTGTTAAGAAACAATTATTTCATATGACATAAAGATATTTATTTATAATTAAAAAATTCTTGAAGTTGAAATAAGTAAATGAACTTGAGTGTTTATCTTACCCTTTTGCTGGATTCACCACAATAGAGAAAGGTTTATCAAGATCTTTGTCAATAAGAATTCTTGCATTTTGTCCATCACTATTAGCAACAGTGATACTTGGGTCGGAGGACAAAGCACGACGTCTACGTCCATCAAACAGATTTTGATCTCCCCAGTCAGTCCAGTAAATGTTTCTGAAGGAAATATTGAATTGCTTTTTCTATAAATATTTTGTGCACAAAATGTCATTTTTAAAAATAAATGTCACCCTTTGCACTAAATGTCATTGTTTGCATTAATGTCATTTTTTAATGTCATACTAACCCAGCGACCCAATCACATGTTATTCCTCTTGGTTGTTTTAAATCCCTCTGAATTTCTTGCAAAGCACCCTCATTTGAACCTCCTAATACAGCTCGTTTGATTTCAAATTCTTGTGAATCAATCCAATATACGTAATCTAAATTAACAATGAAAGATTTATTATAATTAATTGATTTGTTATAATTTATTTAATGCACTGGCTTATTTCCATTGAAATTACACCAATTATTATTTATATTATAAACTTGAAAAAAAAGTGATGTGCCCTTATATAGACATGATGATGTCATATGACTACCAAATTTGGGCATATCACTACCATATTTGGGAACATTACACTTTTTTTGTCAAACTAATTGGATAGTGTAGACAGAGCTTTATACTGGTTGGACAGCTTTGAAAGTTCATGCCCACCTCTTCCCAGTAAAATTAAATCCATGTGATATCAATGATTTTCAACCTACTGTTTTGAACATCCACATCCAAGTCTTCAATTCTCCCTTGTTCTTTTATAAATACATCAACATTTTTAGTTGAGAAATAGTAGCGTTTTATTGTAGGTCCATCAGAAAAGATAAGGTATTCATTTCCATCTGAAAAAAACCCAATAAGGTGAGGTAAATGCATATGTCAGTCAATGACGGCCTGATGTTCTGAGGACGGTTAACAAAACAGGTAACGCTAAAGCGAAACCTACCTTCTGTTTGGCAATCTCTTCCATCCCCAAAAATGTCAAAGTACCCTCGTGCACATTCACATGTGTAGTTACCTTTGGTGTTCACACATACCTGGGGACAAGGGTTGTCATTGCACTCATTGTAATCTAAGAAAAGAAATAATAGGCTTTGATAAAAATGTTATTGAGTATGGTTGTCAATCTTCAAATGCTTTCTTATGCTCTGCTTTATAGTAGAACCAAAAAAATAACAATTTTATAATCAAAGATAATCTTTTTTGCAATAAACCAATCAAAAGATGTGTTATAAATAATAACTAACCAGCACAGCTGAACTGATCAACCTGGCTGAGTGTATAGCCTTCTCCACATGAACAAGCAAAACCATACTCCAAGTCTGTGCAAACTCTCTCACACATTGCTGCACCAGTCACGCATTCATTTACATTTTCATCTTCTTTATCTACAAAAGAAAAGATAAATCTGTACATTATCAAACTAGTTTGACAAAAAAAAAGTGTGATGTGCCTAAATTTGGCAGTGATATGCCCAAATATGGTAGTGATATGACATCATCATGTCCATATATGTACACATCACATTTTGTTGTCACATAGTTTGATAGTGTAGACAGAGCTTAAAAGCTAGGCTAAAATTAAATCAAGAATATTTATTCTTCTGTATTATATTTCATTGTGAATTGTTATAGCATGACATAATATGACATGACATGACATAATATGACTTGACATGACATAATATCATAAAGTCCATCAGTTTTATTAACAAACCATAGCATTGTAATAGGTTCAGTCACCAGTTATAATACTGAAACTGATGTGTCCAAGATGTAGGTTTAATAGTGCAATGAATAATTTGTTTTTAAAATGAGATGATTCACTTACGGCAACCATGCTCATCAGAATTGTCGTTACAATCATCAAAGCCGTTGCAAAGTTTGGTGACAGGCACACAGATTGAGTTCTCACATTTGAATTCATCATATTTACACAATTCTGGCTGAGGTGTACCTAAACAATACAAATTAAACATTTAATAAAAATAAACGAGTTCTTATAATATAGCGCCGAATTCCAATGAATCTTGCTCATGGCGCTGTGGACTCAGATGTTACACTTTTCAATTACATATGTCTCCCCTAAGGGTCACGTCACGTCCTCTCTAAGGCGCTCTCTCATCTGTCCACGACACAGTGGTTGTGTGTTAACTAGTACACCGGGGTAATTCCCTACTCATCTTGAAAGATGTACTAGGTTCTTTAAAGTGCACACGAGCAATGTGTGTACACTGGACTTACTAGTAATAGTTCGCTGGTAAGAACAAGTTGTTTCTCTTTTTGCCTTATAAAATTAAATAAATAAAAGTTGACTTACAAGATTTGTCAGTTTCATCAGAACTGTCTGGACAGTCTTGATATCCGTTACACATTAAAAAACTGTGTATGCAGATAGTTGTTGAATTACACTGAAATTTATTTTCAGGACACGCACCTAAAAAAACATAATTGTAGCACATAATCTACAGCAACTTTCTATGACATTATAGCTTGTTGTAGTATGTATTTTTGTGTAGTATGAATTTAACAATAAAGTGATATACTGTATAATAACTCTCCCAAAACTGGACACTCTAGCCTGGTTTCAGAATGTATCTTAAATAGAAAGAATTGGGCCTTTGGAACTTCTGGTTTTGGTAGAGTTTTTGGGAAGTCTTGGTATAATATAAAATACCATATGTTAATGCAAGTTTATACCTATTTGGTAAAATGATTCAGATACGTTTAAATAAATAACAAACAATATTCTCAAACAGCTGGGACTTTGAGATTACACTCAAGTATCAAATGAGTTAAAATTCACCCTACGATATCTTTATGTACACTAGAGAGTGGTGAATCCAGGATTTTGAAATAGGGGAAGGGGGTGGGGGGTTAGCAGGGCCTAAAAGAGAAGTATAATAGAAACCAGAAATTTTATTGGATCTGATATAAAACTTACCACAATTTAGTTCATCACTACCATCTCCACAGTCATCCTGACCATCGCATTCATAGTCTTTTGGAACACAAACATTGTTCCTGCAGCTCAATTCATCCTCTTTACAGTTTCTGTCATCTATAAATAAAGTACTTGGTTAGGCCAACACGAAACTCATCGAGCAACTCAACACAACTGATCATGAAGTAACACAAAACAAAATGTGCAGCCAGGAAGGCAGTGTCGCACATGTTAAAAGTAGTGTTTTAGTTCCAATACAAATTTGAAAATAAACTTACTACAACCGTCAGTTTCATCATCCCAATGGTAACAGTCAGGGAACCCATCACATCGGTAATCCTCAGGAATACAATGACCTGAAGTACACTGGTATTCTCCTACATCACATCTAGGTTCATCTTAAGATATAAAAACAACTTGCTTTGTAAACTTTCTGTATACAGTCAACTCAAACAAGATTGATAATTCTGAATTTCTAATATAACTTAAGACTATTTAAATGCAAATAGATGTGTATAATATATATTATAGCAAGCATTAATTGGTATACTGTGCTGTTTAATTCTAGATATCATGTGCAAAAAAAAAGAAATGAGATTGAACAGGTGTCTACAATATGAAACTGCAAAAACATCTTTGAAAAATACCATATGTCTAAATGTATGTCTACACTATCAAACATTATGTTACAAAAAATGTGATGTACCCATATATAGACATGATGATGTCATATCACTACCATATTTGAGCATATCACTACCATATTTGGGCACATCACACTTTTGTTTTAGTGTAGACTGAGCTTAAGTCTTTATATAGAATTTAAAACTATATTTACTTACTGCATTTAAATTCATCTGATCCATCATTACAGTCAACAGTTATATCACAGATTTTATACCAAGGAATGCATTTCCCAGAAGTACATCGATGCTCACTCTCACTACAGGGTCTATATGCTGAAGAGATGATTTAAACATCAAAATATCAATAAGTATTTATTTATTTTCAGTCACATTCAACAGTGGGAAACCTGCCACTAATAGAAAGGATTAAAAATATTTAAAACTATATAACATATAATAACATATTATAAAAACTTTAAACAATTTAATGTATCTTATTACAAAAATATTGATCAAAAAGGGTCAATGGAATTATCTTTTTCAATACAATTATTAAAAAGTAAACTGATACGAGAAATAAATCCATTTTTTGTAGAATTGAAACGGCAAAAGGGAACAGATAAAAGATTACATTTATAATAAATGTACAGTACTTGTGCACCTTTTCAATAATAAACTAAATTTGCTAAAGAGGGTGTATTGCTCATTTTTTTTAACATGCTTAACTGCCTATCAATAAAAAAAAACAAAGAACTAATAGCATATAGTTCACAACTGTATTTTCTTTGTATTAAGGAGTGCATGAGAAAAACATGAGAAACACATACACTGTGTTAAGCTCTGTCTACACTATCAAACTTTATGTGAGAAAAAAATGTAATGTGCCCAATATGGACATGATGATGTCATATCACTACCATATTTAAGCATATCACTACAATATATGGGCACATCAGACTAATTTGATAGTGTAGTCAGAGCTTTAGGGGTTGTTGGCAGGTATTCACTTACTAGAACATGATGATTCATCGGAATAGTCTCCACAATCATTATCAAAATCACATCGCCATCGTAGCGGGATACATTTTTTATTATTACAGCGGAATTCACCTGGGCTGCATGTTCTATCTCCTAAACAACATAATCAAATATTACAATTATGTTTCATGTATATCAAATAAAATCACTTTATTTCGTCCTCAATTGGAAAATATTTTGAGTGTATTTCATAGTATAGTACATACAAATATTTAAAACATTTGGTTAAAAGATATTAAAATACTTATATTTTGTAATTTTAATAAATTCTAGCCAATCATAAGATTTGTATTCTGGAATTTAAATGCATGTTAGCCAACAATAGAGTTGTATTTGTTCATATTGTACTGTACATATACTAATAAATCTAAAGGTGCTTTGTTATTGTTGTACATTTTAGCTAACAAACAAAGAGTATCTGTTCATGTGAAAGTGTTAAGATTAATGTCAATCTCATTTATATTCTAATTAAGTTAACACTAACGGCAAAGACTATAGAATTCATCTGATCCCCCTGTGCGACACTGGTTCAATCCATCACACACGGCATACTCTGGTATGCAGCGATAGTTATTGAGGCATGAATACCAACCAGTGGGACATGTCACACTTTCTGTAAGAACAACAAATTAATGAATTTAATGCAACAACTATTTAATGTAAACCAAAACTCTCTTTTTTATACCACAATACATTCCATCATAAATAGGTTTAAACTATTATCACATTGCGAGCGTTGAGCGTGTTTTCACATCAAGCACAAATTTAATTATCCGTTGTTAAACAAGGTAGGTCATTTATGCCCACTGCTTTGACTAAAGAAAAAAATTGTACAATTTCAGAAAACAAATGGCTTCTTGATCCATCACTACAAAGTCGGAGCCCGAATCATGTACGGATTTGAATCGTAAGAATTTGGTGTGAACAATCATATGCTTTACCACTGAACCCATTTTCCACGATTTTTTTCTCAGGGTGCCGGACCGAATCAGGGGCGCGATGTGAAAGCAGCTTTATCCTGTATCGCTTTGGTAATGACACATGTTACTCCATAGCAAGAGGTTAAATACAGACGAGGCAAAGATGCTTTAAATATAATTTTTCAGGCAATGAGAGGGTCTCGTCTCCCTCATGCTTATTACGGCCCTGTGTTACTAAATAAGTGCTAATGAATGTTTAACATACGACACTCAGTTACAGGTTCATCACTGAAATCACCACAGTCATTATCAAGATCACAGCGCCAGTAGTCTGGGATACAGTAGCCATTGTCACACTGGAAGTAACCTTCAGAACACACATGGTCACCTACAAAAGAAATTGAAATCTTAAATAGTATTTTGAAAGTGTAATGTAAACTTATGATGGTTATCTACGTTACCCTTTGCAGATAACTGAAATAAGTACCAAACACCTATCGATCGATCAATCAATATTAATAAGATTGTATTTATTTATTTATTAGAACATTAGAAAAAGGTATACCGTTTAACAGAAGTTAGCAATAGTAAAATTCTAACTTTTTTAATTAATGTAATATAGTTAAATTGATCATTTTGCTTTCTCTAACACCCCACACAAGTACACAGCTATAGTACAGTAGTGTCTTAGCCACTGTAATGTGTGGCAGTAAAGCTCAAAGACATATTGGCCAGGCCTAGAAAATGGTAATATTCAACAATTTAGAGTAGGGAGAACAAATTATGTTATCACTTTCTGCTGTTGAAAACAATGCTTCTCTATTATCAAATCAAAACATCTGGGGTTGTACTTAGTACACAACTCATGTCTAACCCTAAACGAAAAGTTCAGCGTCTTGTCTACGACACTATAGAGAACACTGAGTGGTGTGAAATAATAATACAAATGATAACTCTTACTACATGTGACAGCATGCTCATCTGAGCCATCAGCACAGTGCTCTCGTTGCTGGCATACTAGGTCCACGTCAATGCATTGACCACTGTCACAGCGGAACTCCCAGGGATTACATTCAGCCGTTGCTGTCAAAATGAAGAATACATAATTAGCATTAGGCAAACTTGGTTCATGACAATACATTGACAATTGCAGGAAAATGGATTAAATTCAGTCGATGCAATGAAATGAAGAATACATAATTAGTTTTTTAGAAAAAAAAAACGTTTTCATTGATTAACTATATATAAGTAGCATTTGTTGGCAAACATGTCAATATATTGATCATTATTGTAGCAAAATTAATATGAATTAAATTCAGTCGATGCAATGAAATGAAGAAGGTAATTAGTACTTTAGAAAATATCCATATTTTCATTGATTTTTCCTGATTTATATTGTATAAATCATACATTTTAGTAAAGAAAGTGAATTAGCTTAATATCTAAATTATCATGTTGTACCACAATGACAAGACACCTAAATAAGACAAATTTTAAAATGGTTTAAAGATAGCAGAATAGTTTCAATTTACTGTAAAATAATACTCATCAAAAATTGTAATATAATGTGTAAAGATATACTTACAACAATGGCTTTCATCTGAGAAATCTCCACAATCATCGTCACCATCACATACAAATTGAATTAAAGTACATGCAAGATTATCACACTGGTATTGACCTGATGTGCACACCCTCTCGGCTATAATAACAAATGAATAATAGTCAAATTAAAAGGTTATTTATGATGATTGCTAAAGTTGGGAGAAGGAATGACAGTTCTATTATTCAAAACAATAACATACAATATATAATATATAGATAAAAAATGCTAGGGGCAGCTTAAGCAAAATACATTACTGTAACTGTAAAGAGCCAGCTATACCCCTTGTATATTAATTCTACTCTAAAAGCCCTCTATAGAAAACAATACAAAAATAGATTAAAACACCACAGATTCAAAACGACAACTTACGACATGCATCATATTCATCTGATCCATCATGGCAATCCACTTCTCCGTCACATTTCCAATAATATGGAATACATCTATCATCATTCGCACATTTGAACTGCTGGTTAGTACACTGCGCTTCACATGTTTTCAAATCAGTTTTTAAAATAAAGTTATTTGGACATGCACATTTGGCTGTTGGAAATCCAAGGCTGTAAGATTCTCCTAGTAGACACAAATGACTACATCCTGCGTTGTTTACACCACAGGGGTTAGAAATACCTACCAAAAAAAAAATCAATCAAAACACCATTTAAAAAAAGTTTCATTATATTTAAAGAAAAAAAAAACAGAAAAAAATGAACTCAAGCGAAGTTAAATTTTCTCTGCTCATCTTAAGCTCTCTCTACACTATGATGTGCCCATATATGGACATGATGATGTCATAGCAATACCATATTTAAGCATATCACTACCATACCTGTATATGGGCACATCACATTTTTGTTTGATAAGTGTAGTCAGAGCTTTAACAATCCAATAAATATATTACGTTTACAGCAGATTTTAACAGTTCTGTAGATTTAACAGCTTTACTATGTATAAAAGGAAAAAAAATAATTACTTGAATCTTGACGTAGAGGGTGCACTACATGTATGTCAAAAGGTCGGTGAAGTGTGGTCTGCATGACCTCAGCACCTTCACCTGTCCATTTATTTGCCCTGTTGATAGTCTTCACGTTCCAGTCTGTCCAGTAGACATAATCTTCAAAGACAGTGACAGCAAATGGATGGCCTACTCCCTCATCAAGAAGAAGAGTAACACCAGATCCATCTAAATTAGAATACCTAAAGACAAATTTATAATGTACCTTGTAAAAGCAATAACATATAATATAACGTATACAGAATAATACTGGGCAGTACAAGAAAAGTACATTACTTTAATGAGCCTACACCTTGTAATAAATAATATACATATAAAAATAATTAATTTATTATTTATTCAACTTTGCTACCATGGTAGCTCTGAATACAGAATACAGTATATCTCTATTATGGGCACGTCATGTTTGTATACAAAATTCTTTATTGTCCTAAAAAATGAAAATGCTATTGCCGATTACTGACAACAAATAAGCTTAATTTATCTGTACTTTAAATTTCCAATATTTAAAATTTATGTTATAATTAGTTATGTAAGGCTTTTGTTGCTGTAATGTATTTCTTATGGATTTTTTATTTTTTTAAATAAAGTGTACCTGAATATAACTACAAAGACCCTCATTTCAATTTTAAGCTATGTCTACATCCATCAAATTGTACGTGACAAAATATGATGTACCCATATATGGACATGATGATGTCATATCACTACCATATTTGGGCATATCACTACTATATTTGGGCACATCACACTATATTTGTTAAACTAGTTTGATAATGTAGACAGAGCTTTATACTTACACAATATGATCAAGATGTGCGTCTGCCCAATAGAGTTTATCAGTTTCAAAACAGATAGTAAGTCCATTAGGCCAACCAACAAGATCATCATGAAATTCAGTGGCACCTGTACCATCCATACTGGATCTACCAATGTATGGTCTTAACCCCCAGTCAGACCAGTATAAGTAGCTGCAAAGTAAACAAATATAAATATATTATCAACTGTATTATACTTCTTTATTTCTTTCATTAGGCACGTTCATATAACATTTTTTTGGAAACATACTCCCATAATGCAGCTAGTAATCAGAGCAAAGTTGTGTCTTGATGTAACCGGATTCACATTTATACACCTGGGTGGAGAGAGGCAAATGTAATGCAGCTAGTAATCAGAGAAAAGTTGTGTCTTGATGTAACCGGGTACCCATTTATACACCTGGGTGGAGAGAGGCAAATGTAAGTATAGTATCTTGCCTAAGGATACAAGCAATGCGACGAGAGTTGGATTCGAACCTCGATCTCACAATCAGTATTCGAACGTCCAACACACTGCGCCACACGCCCTTACTCAGTAAAATGACTGTCTTGATCATGATCAGTGCAAATTTGTTTAAATATGAATATTAATTTATATATATATCAGGATAGTTGTATTATATTGACTGTGTGTTAGTGTCTTTTTCAAATTTACTCACCCGTTTCGTGGATCTACAGTAATACCTCTGGGATCAAATAGATTATCTCTTATAATTGTCTTTCTGGACGTGCCATCCAAATTTGCAACATCTATTGTATCCAAGCCTCGGTCTGTCCAATATATTTTCCTATTTAAAAAAACAAAATATTTGTCAATGGATAAAATGTTTGTTTTCTTTTTAACAAATACAAAGAGAGTCTAAAAGGTAAAGATAAATTCATTTATAGAATAGTATTTTTTTTTTTCATCAAATGATTTGTTAGTTTAAATTTTTTCAGAAGCCAATAGATCAAATAATTTATGTTTTGAAGAATAAGAATCTAGTTTATGACAACATTCTATGCACATATAGCTATATATCTGTATTGTAGTATCCTTCATAATCTATTAATAATTACGCCGCACAAAACCAAATCTTTAAATGTAATGTACCTGCCAATCCAATCAATAGCTATGCCTTCTCCTTCTTCTATATCATTTGCAACGATAGTTGTCTTAGCTGAGCCATCTAACTTTGATCGTACAATTTGTTTAGCTAGGTAGTCTATGCTATACATCTCTTCCCGCTCCAAATCAAAGTCAGTTGCTGCCACAAGATAAAACCCATCAGACAAAAGTTGATAATCATCTCCAGTGAGACCAATGCGTCGAATGTAATGATTATTACTGAATAGTAAGTAAGGATCAATGTCTAAATTATGAAAGAAAATAAATTCAATTAAAGTTAATATTTATTTCTATACATAAAGATATTAGATTAAACACTGTAGAGTATTAAATGTTTTGCCCTACTGTGATGTAATTGTACTGTACAATATATATTGAAAACTTGAATTTGCTTTGGGACTTAATACTATAGTAATACTGTAGTTGAATTATCATCATGAAAATAATAACGTACTAAAAACAATACAATGTACATTAAATTCTTCAAAATCAAAACACTCTGCAACATATTGTCTGTTGGAGTGGAAGGCAAGGATTGGCAAGAGTGACGATTGCTGCCAGTGCTCTCTGTTTTCTTTAATTTATTGGTTAAAATATTTGAAAAGGTTCTTAAAGATGCTAGTCACCCGTTCTAAAAATATTTTACCATCCAACCAAGTGGTAGTTTCCGGGCTTCTGCAGCTTGTACCAATCCTCTCTCCTGCTCTCCTCATCAAATATTTTAACGTAACCACCCTTTTTGTGTTTCACTATCTGTACCTTTATACTTTGTATATTGTTAATTTGAGATTAAAATTTCACAAAAATGTCTTATTTTTGTGAAACTATAAATGTCGTATTTCAAGTGGTAGCATGTTAAATCACATTTGGTTTGAAAGCTTTAGGGCACAATGTTGTGGAAAACCATGCATTATAGTATGAGTTTCTTACCATCACTATGTATACAGCTACCAGCTGCATTTTGTGTATAGCCACTATTGCAATAACATATATATGATCCATCAGTATTAGTACATCTTTGACTACACACCCACGGCTGCTCTGTGCATTCATTAATATCTAAAGAATAAACATATTCCGTTATAATACATTTCCTTATATACTGTTATGTTACTTTGAACAGAACATGTTAAAAATAAAAAATATTGGTTTTTAATCTGTCAGCTTTTGTTTTTCATTAACAAATGAATTATTCACTTTTAAATTGTTTTTTTTTTTAAATTTTCTAAATGTATTTCCAATGTTTTCATATGAAAAATAAAAATTATCAGTATCATTATGAAGCCTTAGTGCCTCACCCTTTGGATGAAATGTTAAGCAGTTTGTCTTATCATGGAGATGCCTCTATGGTAGGTATCATGTGTATATAATGTAAATGAGACTGGGTATACTAAAGATAGAAGCTTGGGAACACATAAACACTTGTTAAGTGGAAATGTTGTTTAATCCCTTGTGTCAGACCTCAAATCCACATCTAGTTCTTACCTTCACATGTAACTGAATCTTCTTTCAACTTCTGGCCACTTAAACAGCCACATTTAAAAGAATTTGGTGTGTCGATGCATAGTTCTGTACAACTATTTTGTGTTAAACATTCATTTGTCCCTGTATATCAAAAAAAAGCAATAGAAAATTAATTTCATATCATTTATTTACATACTCTTGAATACTGAAGGAAATGTCCAGAAATATGATCTCCTGTGTTGAAGATAGGACATCAAATTAAGCTCAGCCCTTCATTTCACCGTTAGGCCCTGCCCCTCCCTATTTCAAAATCCTAGATCCGCCACTGGGGTTTATAAAGTTGTCCATCATTGATTAATGCTTGATTGACTCATTCATTCAAAACTAAAAAGTTTCTTTCAAAATGAGTATTGTTGAAATGAAGCGTAACATGTCTGTAACCTAGACATTGTGCTGTATGTTCTTGCAGGTTCCTTTTTCTGTTTATTTGTTTATTGTTAGATGTATCTAAACTCACCACAATTGGATTCATCTGTTTTATCCGCACAATGATTAAAACCATCACAGAGTTGTTGCTCACCTACACACGTCCCATCACCACACACATAATCATTTGGATCACATCCTAAAAGTTTTATGATAAATTAGGCTAATAGTAGACAGACATACTTTATTATTATCACATAATAAATATAAAATGTGAGACTCGGCTTGACTCCCATTTTAATCTTATTAAAAACATAATACAGAAAAAAAAAAACACTTAAAGACAAGAAAGAGTTCATTGAGCTTTTGTCCAATTCTTGATTGTACACACATTATTTTTTAATTTACAAATGCATTAAAACATCATAGGTCATAGGTCAAATCTCAGCTGCTGCCAAGGGCCTGATAGAAGTAATAGTAATCCCTTGGTATATTATTTAGTGTCATCAATGTACAATACTCTAGTTGATGTCATTAAATGACATTATACAACTAGTGTATAATCAGTAGAGACATAGTGATAATGATTATTGCTGATTAATGTTATAATCAAAATGTATGCTATGCTAATGTTATCCACAGGAGGTTGTTGTAAATTTACATATTCTCACTATTACAGTCATGTCATGATTTAGAATTATAGAAATGTGCGCTAACTATACAGAATAAGTGCTAATGTTAAGCCACATTATAGTTAATCGCAAAGGCTATGTCAAAAGTATTTAGAATAGGAACATTATATTTTAAAACATAAAGTGTTGTCATGTACACTTACCACAGTCAGCTTCATCAGAATTATCTCTACAATCATCTTTACCATCACAGGTTAAACTAGTTTCTATACAGCGGCCATTACCACAGGTGAATTGTGAGGAATAACATATTGGATATCCTGAAAAATGAACATCCAATCAAGTCAAATATAACATTAGATTGTATAGTGTTGTTGTATACAAGAGATACAGATGTCATGTTAAACAGCCAGCACAATCCTATTAAAGAAAAGGAGAGGGGGAGGGGGGGGGGGAGTGTCTGGAAACAAGAGATACAGATGTCATGTTAACGTTAAAAACAGCCAGATAACAATCCTATTAAAGAAAAGGAGAGGGGGAGGGGGTGGGGGAGTGTCTGGAAACAAGAGATACTAGTTGCTTTTATGATAACAATACCTGTAAAACACATGAATAACCAAAGTAGACGTAACAAATAAAAGCTTACCACAAAAGTTTCCTTCATCAGACCCATCCCCGCAATCATTGTTATGGTCACATTTCCCTGACAACGGAATACACAGTCCATTACTGCAACTGAAGTCTGTTAATGGACACTGATAATTTGCTGTGAAAAGAAAAAGAAATATCATTTCATGTACAAAATCTCTTGTTTTTTTTTCTTTAATTATAATGTATTATTTATGTTAATTCTCAGGTGTGGAAACTAAGTAAGATTTATATTTACATAATTTACAGGTGCTGATAATCATACGATTCATTATCAAATCCTTCTATTATCTAGTTTTATTACTTTCAGTGGATGACTTTCCAATGTCTGTCATTTTAAAATATGGTACAATAAGCTTGGATTACATCCAAAGAAAGCTTTTCATATAAATTTGGCATTTTAATATCAATCATCACATACCATAACTCATAATAAACAACATGTTCCTGGTTAATCAACCAGGTATTCCGTCCTTCCCATTTATATACCCTTTTAGTCTGAAAGCCATTTGTAAAGTTTAGGAAAAAACCCCTATATTATCAATAATAATAATTTATATTATATATATAATAATATTATAGTACAATTGTTGTATTGTATTGTTAACGTAATATTTGAAACTGAGGGTTTTTTCTTTCACAAAACTATAAAGTATAAGATAAAAAACAAATTTTTGACAAAATGAGGATATAGTGAATGAGCAGGTTGACAGTATATTCCAATACATTCCAATACATTCTAACTTGCAACCATTTGAGATTTGATAAAAGTGTACTATTTCAATTAAATGGATCATCACCAACCAAGGTGAATAGTCTTTGCAAGTAATAAACCGTTTATACTAATTGCTATTTAACTATCAAGAATAATAGAAACATTCCTCAATTTTAATCATAATTAAGCAGGACACCATCCAACCATACAGTAATATTTCTCATGGTTAGGCCCTAAATAGTTTTCAAGATACTGTAAGGCTATGAGAAATACAATGACTCTCATCAGTCACCAAAATGTGAAATTCGGCCCTGAATAAACCATGGAGGTTTTCCTCCATGCATAAACAAAGTTCATCTTTCATCTTAAATAAATACTGAGAATGAATTTGATGTAAAAAACAACAAATCTAGCGAATTCATTCCATTCTGTATATTTTACATTGTGTTAATGTAAAGGTTTATGCTAACATGGTCTAGGATTTATGTTTATGATCTGCTAACATTGAGTTTTTAAACAATAGAAGATTACAATCTGATGATGACATTTTATGATGAAAATCCCGCACTAAAATTGAGACCATTGCAATGTATTTCCCCAGGCTTCTTCAATTCACAAAATGTCATCTCAAACAGATTGCAAAATATGATGCATCATCCCTTTCTGCACTCTCATTCTTGTTATTTGTACTGTATTTTTTTTTTCTCAGTTTGTAGGAAAGCGCTTAGAGGTTTCACAACATTAAGCACTTTATAAATCCAGGATTTTATTATTTATTATGTTAAATAAAAAGTTTTTTTAATAAAGTGAGTGATGTAAATATCATGTGCTTAATATTTTGACAAAACAGCATCATATGACTAATCATTTGTATTGTAATTTACCAATTTACCTTTTTACCTGAATACCCATACAAAATAAGCCAATTGCTTGAAACCAGTGAACCCTGACCTCAGTCAACCCACTGAATACAATCAAACGTAAATAACAAGCAAGGTTCACACTTGGGTGCTTGAATTATGCATCAAGTTTACCTTACCAAATTTGGATATTAAAATTTATCTGTTGCGACATAAAAAGGTAAACAAATTACAGACCTGTAGACTAGCTTTCCACACCAGGATATTGGATAAAGAGCTTTCTACAGAATACGGGTGATGATTCTTGATTATGGACTAAAGCCGACTTTCCACTAGGCAAATTTGTTTACGCAAATCAAGAGAGTGATTTGGAAGACAGAAACATGAAGGCTCTTTCGATTCGCGCGAACAAATTCACCTAATGGAAAATCAGAGCTTAATTACTATATGGGTGCTACTGCTCGCTTATAGACCAACCAGTTTCTATACCATAGAGTAGTTTTGTTTCTTATATAAAGAATGAAAAGTTCAATGAAAAAGGAGTGCTAAACCAGGGGCCTTATCCTCCTACGTTACGGCACCACTGACCAGGTTGATTTAATCTGTTTATCGTGATTACAAAGCTAATCAAAAATAAAACCACAAGTATATTGTCTATAGACAAATGAATCAAAAACCCCAAAAATAATAGATATTTCAAATGAAAGTGAAACCCATTTAAATTTACAGATCAATGACAAATAATGGATAAAAATAGATTAAGATGAATAGAACTTGTTTTGAAAGTGGAAGTTTCAAGCTAGGAACAAGAATTTAACCACCGCACCAGACTAGTGTTGCACATGCAAATTCAAATTAGGAATTCTTCCGGTTATTGTTAAACAATTTCTAATTCTCCAAGACAATACTGGAGTCCAGGTGTATTGGTTTGTTTCACAATATTAAGAATTTATCCAGTTATTGTTTTTGATTCAGTGATTCAGTAATTTCAGCATGGAGACTCGGTCACTGAGTGCATTTGTCAGATAATGCAGTATGTATTGCGCTTCTGAAATTTTCCTTAATTATGTTATTTGATAAGCATTGTTAATGTTATGATATTCCAAAATAAAAGGAAATTATTTGGCTTTGTATTTAAACCATTCTAAGTAAATGTAAAGGTATAAGAACTAAAGGTATTAATCATAGAACAAATAGAAATTACTTTGACAGTCTTCTTTCCCTTCGTCTTCAGCAAACTCACAATCACTGATTCCATCACAGACCTGGTCAGGTGGAATACATGGGCTTTTACCTGGCTTTGCTTGCTCACATTCAAAGTACCCTGGTATACATGCTAAACAGGAAGAAAAACAATCATTTTATGATTTTATATGAAATAACTTTTTTCCTACGTTGATTCTGCTTTAAAATAATGAATATATAATTGGTATAAAACATCAAATAAATCATATTTGTTTGAAGTACTATTTAATAGTATTAAACAATCATGATGTCGAAATGCTAAATGCAATTTTAAAAATGTCATTGAATTTCCATTGCCTGTACCTATAGGGCCTAGTAGTAACTAATTAATAATGGCATATTTTGGGTAAACCATTTCTTGTGTACAGACTACAGTAAATGATTGGGATACGCATAGACATAACCCTTGCACCATTGCCTGTACGCCTGCCCATCACGCCGGTCACCGCCACCACAACCTAAACTAAGCCTTTTAGCCTCCTATAGGCCTAGAAAGGCATAGATACCTCTCACCTTCTAAAACTCATTAGGCCTATCTGAATGAAGAGTTAGGCTAGGACCTAATTCGAAAAGCTTAATATTATCATTCATATTATTCTCTAAATTACATCAACTTCTAAATAACTAGGGCCTAGCCCTGAACACATTTCAAGAGCCGCGCGAACTGTCTGTAGATGTTGTTGTTGTGTTGGGGAAATTCCTGGGGAAAAACGCCCTCTTTTTTTCTTGGAGTTCCCGCGCGGCCGAATAATGTATTAATTTCAGTGAAGAAAAAAGTTTGCTGCCTGCAGAACAGTTTACTGTAAAGACTCCTAATATGGTAATAAGTGGTATTTATCTTTAAAAGTGCAATGCGCTTTTTTTTGTTATTGTCAGATTGAAAAAATATGATGACAAAATTAGCAACAGCACACTTTGTTCACAAATCTGTTCTAGGGAAAGGATGATTGTATTCAAATTGTGTGGTGATGTACTTAAGTCTACTCTTCTTTGATTCTATTATTTAACAGTTTACATAGTAAATACTTCTATTGTGACATGCTTTCTGTCGTCGTGTCTAGGTTCTGTCTTTTGTGTAAGCATAACCTGAGTCTCAAATAATTGCCCTCACTCCAACACCAAATCAATATTAGGAAATATACCTTTAATATTATATAATGATTTTAAAAAGGCCTACGGGAGTTAATGTTGTTTTTGCCATACTGTTGTTATTATTATCATCATCATTAATAGGATAGACATTAGGCCTATTTATTTCACGTTAAAACAATGTTTGCAATAGTAACATACACTTTTATTTAAAGACCAATTGTCACAAGCCGATATACGATTTTAGAACTTATGAAAAACGCCCAATTTTAGGTCAATTTGTACTGTGCAAACGAATTTGAGCTACTTATAGGGACTATGTCACAGAGCAAGCTTTTAGAAAAAAATCAATATAGCGTATCAAAAGAAAATATTGATCGTTTAATTGTAAGATCAATGTTATATTTCTAAAGTAAACAGTCCTGTTTAGCCTTAAAGCGAAAACAAGGCTCAAGTTGTCTCAGCAGTCTGGTCACGATATATTATATCTATAGGTATAATTATAAGTATAAGATCAAATAGGCTCTACATGTATTTAAACAAAATAATAACAATATTTCCAACAATAAACAGCAAACAAAGCGTCCAAGGCACCTTAGTTTTTACTGTATTCAATTTTTACTATTATGAAACGAGTAAGCATTATTGTTCTATTAATTTATTCAAACTAGTCTAGTCTAGTCGACAATACACAGAACATAATCAACATTACTTATTGATTACAGTATAAAAGGGCGGTTACGAGCTCATATTGTATAGAGAAAGGCAAATGACAAGAAACTGGGAAATGCAAATGTTTTGAACAAACCCGGATAGGCCCCTATATACATTTTGTTCATGTCAAATATACATTTTGTACCATAAATCTACGTTAATGCAAAATTCAAAGTAAAAGAATAAAGTAAATATTGTGACCATAGATATGACTTGCAAATCTACTAAATGACGTCATTGTTTTGTCCCAAAATAACAGGTATTGCCAGCAGGTGTTTGGTACATAACATAATACAATTGCTTGTGTAACAGGCTAACATAACCGGTATCATAAGTGGGGCCCTGAAGAAACAGACAATACAATTAAACATATGTACCACAGCTGCACACACCATGCACTGCCAAAAAACAACTAAATCCGGTAATAATTTATGTTATACTTACATACTTACATTAAGAACTAGTTGTATATTTGGTTAATATCTTATACCAACTGATATTCACTACTGTATGTTTGTAACAAGCACATAAAGTGAAAAACGATTTCCAAAATTACATTTTTTCTTTTTATTGATGTTTTAGTTTTCCTACACTTTTCCTTTCCTTTAATTCTATTTCAACAATAGCTTACAGTAAGGACTAATATGGGCCTATAGCTGTCAAACATTACATTTTAGAAATTAGAGATTTATCAGAATAGTATCGGAAAGCAATATAAGTCAACATAACAGTTTTGAAAATAACAGTTTAAATAAATTTAATGCAAATGCATGCTTTTAACAATGGAGGTATAATTTATACCTTTTAACCGTACGGGTCCGATTGACATTTTAACAAGCAATTCCGCAATATTTTATTGGTTTTAGTGTTAAAGAGCTTTACTTAGACCATACTAGAAAACTAATGTTATTTTGTAAAGGACCTTTTTGAACACAACATTAATATGTTTGGACTTCAATTCCAAATAATTACTATTTATTGATCATAATTATTTATTAATTTTTTTTAATTGATTGATACTTACGGTAGCATATAGACCATTATATAAATTATAGCTAATGTTAAATATTTAGGCCTACAGTACATGATTATTCGTGTATTTGAAAGTAAGACCTTCAAACCAATCGATACAAGGACATGGTATAACAAGAAGCAAGTTGACCATCATTGAACAAAGAACCAAGACGTTCTACAAATAGTCTGTTATTACAGTACTTTTTCTGTGATATATATAATATATATATTTCATGAACATCAAAACAGGATTATCGAACCCGAGAGGTATAAAATAAGTTTTTACCTTTTGATCGAACCATCGAGATATACTATTTGAGTTATAAGAATTCAGGTTTTGGAAGATTATGCCATCTTACATAGCCTACACATTAAATAACCACCATACGAATTGTGACGCAGCTTCGCGCGTTTCCCATAAATCTCATTAAAAAATATCGACTTTACAATAATAAATTTGTATTATTATAATGCCAATGCCATCTATAAAACCTACGAAGTCTATATCATTCTATCAAAACAATCACTCGATGGATGCTTCACTTATAGATTAGTTTTATAGGCCTACAGGATGGCGTGTCCAATAAAATTCGGTTTAGTTGAAGTGGAAATGTAACTATCAGATATATTTTGCAAAGATATAGGACATTTTAAGAAATAAAATACTAAATGATAACAGATTTAGGTCTATGTTACACAATTGTAATATCTCAGTTTGACAAGCCAATGTCATATTCTAACGGAATATTATTTATTATTTTACTTACCTCCTTGACAATTTGAGCAAGTTATCAGAGCAGAAAGTGTTGCAAATATTAAAAACTCCTTCATAATGTTATATATTGTATCATCATCAGCTGTTATCTAATGAATACCCAGTGTTGCCAACGTCTATACCTTTTGTACTACAACGCTCTATTGCGTCCATTGTTCTGTCTCCTCTTTCAGGTTGTCGTTCTATTGGTGATTATATTTGTATGGACTGTCACAATCACAATAAATAAATAATCTTGGCACAAAAAGGGGAAAACACTTTCTCAATCAACAAGAGAAAACTAAAATACACGGGAATCCATTTTGATAATGAATTGCGGTATCCAGTTAACAAACAAAACAAGCTTGAACAAGATAATGCAAAACTAGTAGTATTTAAATCACATATCTTATTTAAGTACTTATAGACAGATTTATTATTAAATACAATAAAAGTGGAATATGGTACAGTGGGCTGAAGGAGTTGTGACAAGCAACTACTTCATTCTCAGTTTTAAAAAGATCAACAACGATGTATGTAACATCGGACTTCGAAACTGGATATATTAAATCAGTGAGTATCCTGTGGAAAATAAAAATAATCGACAACGTTTAGTGCGCTAACTTCAGTAGGCATGAGTATAATATTGTTATATCGATTGCAACTCAACCATGGTCAACAACTTATTATTTATCTTTGATGAAGCGAAAAATTTGATTTAAATAATAATGGGACATAATGACGTGACGTTATTTTATTTAATAAATATAACTAAATTTTGAATGATTATTGTAGAGTATCACATCATTGAGACCAACTCGACAGAGTGCCGAGTGCCACCAGTAATCTTAGCAAACCTTGAAGGTTAAAAAATTATACATAAAATAGATATTAAATAAAACATTAATCTTCTCTATTCATTATGTTATGTTTTGTCAGTCCCTAATTTAGCTTTAGTAGCTAGATGACCACTTTGAAAGAATGTAATCTCCGTCCACATCCTTTCTAGTTCTACTTCAAACAAAAACTATCTTACTAGAAGACAGTTTACTTTTGTTCTTTTGTCTGTGCAGACCAAAATAAATATTTTAACACGTTATGTTATAAGTTATAAGAAAATAATTTAAAGTCCATCAAATATCTTTGATAAATCGAATACACTAAATCTTCGGATAAGTTTGAATAATATTTTTCAACCATCATTTGACTTGAAGAATTAGTCCCATGGGTTGATTTAGGAGGCAAAACACCAGAAATGTTCAATAACTTCATTAGAGAATTGTATTCCTTTTTATCGTAAATATTTTCAAATTTTTCAATCACATCGTATTTAACTTCACACGGAAGACAAAGCTTATACATTTCTCGCCAGTGTTCTTCAAAATCATTTGGAAATGTGTTATCAAAATCGCTTACATACCGTACGAATTCTTTGAAAGAAAGGCTATTGCCTTTTTCAAGTCCATATTTATCTTGAATCTTTTCAATAAAAATTGATCTAGGAAAAAACTCATCGGCCCATTCTGGTTCTAATTTATCTCTGAATGCACTTAATAATCTCGTAAAGGGGTTTCTAACAACCATTATTTTGGTAGAATTTTTAAATATGTTAAGTATATCGGGTTTAGTCAAATCTGAAAGTTTAACAGAATGTTCATTAAACACCCTGTGAACGTCTAGTGGCATCGACTCTACATTTGCATAAATCTTGGAAGATATAAGTAATAATCGTTTGAGAGTGGTACTGGTCGCTTTTGGAATGGCACAGAACACAATTCCACTTTTATTGACATAGTAAAGGTGATCAAACCGATGACGAGCGAAGTAGGAATTGTTTGTTTCTTTGTATTGATCTCCGTTGCACACTCTCCAGATGTTTAGTTGTCTTTCTCGTTGGACTTCCTCAAAGGTGCATTCTTCCACACTACAATTCTGTCAACAAAAAAGAAATGTTATACCAGAATATTAGGCTTACTATTCCATGCAGAACTCAACTTGTTTCTTTGTGCAACTTAATAAAGAAAATACAATATCAATTATTATTTGGGCAGATGCAAACAACTGCAATTTGAAAACCATTCATTTAAAGCAAAAGAAAATAATTAGACTTTGTACCAACTCATCCTGGCTGGCCCATACTGCACCCTTATTTTTAAAATTAAAAACTTTCAATCTATGATATTCATAAATTACAAAAAGCAATTTTTATGTTTAATTTTGTTAATAATAATCTACCAAGTAATTTCAATACTTTTTGAGATAGGGTAAAAGAAACACATTGTCACAATACAAGAACATTAAATGATTTGTGTCCTCATAATTTCAGAACAGACCTGGGAATGAATACCATTAAACGGCAAGGACCTATATTGTGGAATGATATAAGCAATTTTATTAAGAACCAATGTACCTTAAGTTTATTTAAGAAGACATTTATTCACAGTTTATTATCAACGTATCAGTAATATTATGTTATATTATTTAATTAGTAGAGTAACATTATTTAAGTTTACTTAAACAATATATATATATAAATGAGCTATGCTCGACGCGATTATGAGATCATGTTCCGAATATGAGCACTGTTTCTATAATTTACAGTATGATTTATATATATACATATATATGTGTGTGTATGTAAATCTATTACATTTTTTATCTAAAAGATGATATTCAGATTTTATTACCATGTACTAGTAAAAATAAAAATAACTATATGTAATCTTCATGTTAACCTTCTTAAGAAGTAAGTTAAAAATTATCATTTTATGATCAAAAAGAAATATACTATCTAATTTTCTCCTTTATATAAATATATTATTTTATCCAAGGGGTTGCAAACACAAGTGTTCAATTGTCTTGTTATGTATTGCACCTTTATCTTGTCTTTATGTTGTCTGTAATGTCACTGCACTAACGGGTGACCGGCTAACGAGCTTCGCTCTTACGGTTATCCATCCATATAAGTTGTTTATCTTATGTTCATAAATTGAAATGGAAAATAAACTGAAACTGAAACTGAAAATTGGACATTGTTTCTATATTTGTGATTTTCGAAATCCAATGATTACCAGTGTGCTAGTTAATCTATAAAATGTAAAATGAAATGTATAGATTATCATCATTATCACCACAAATTAAGAGATAACACTAGACCACCATTAACATTTATAAATAGTTAATGATCATACCTTCATAAAATGTTTAACAATAACAGGTGCGTTCTGTCTTTGTACAACCGGTTGAGGATGTCGTGATCTGTATCGTTTCTGTGTACCTAAAAAGTCAAGACCAATGCAAATTAATTTAAATTCTTTTATGTTTGAAGTTTTTAACATGATACCGTTAAGCTTTCGTATTCATAATCATCCGTTACCCTTTGGTAGTGTGTTAATACGCATAATACTTTTGCAAATCCTTAAATATTCTTTGATAATGCAACAGAGTAGTGGTAAGGCACAAGTGGGCTAAACATTGATATTACCTGTATAAAATGTCCTTCATTTTATAAAATTAGATCTAGGAAACTAGGGTATACATCTATTGTTTAATGACCCATGCAATTAATAACCAACGTGAAATATATTTGGATTATCGATTTATTTGAATCAGAGGGCGCACTGTGAACTGGCTGCACAAGTTCTCTAGTAACCGAATTATATCTAAAGCCAGCTCTGTCTACACAATCAAACTAATTTGACAAAAAAAGTGTGATGTGCCTAAATATGGTAGTGATATGATGACTATATGCGCACATCACATTTTTTCCAAGTTTGATAGTGTAGATAGAGCTTAACAGGCTACAAAATGTATCTCGTAATCAAAATGTATTCATTACACTCAAATACCATACAATTTTGTAGGATCTTGGTCGTTAAAAGGAAATTAACTATTCGAATAATATACACTCTTTGATTTTTAATTAGATTTTACTATACGCCTACACTGTTAATTCACAATAATGTGACAGTACACAGGATGAACATTAAGAACACCCTGATTGGCTATTACCTACATCAGTTACTTCCGATATTCGCTGAAATCAAATTAAAAAGTCGGTACATACCAAGATCCTGTATATGAGACTTATGCAGAGTTGACGTTATAAACGTCGTAATGATTGCCGAGTGGAACAATAGCTGATGCATGGAGGTAACCCCATGGCTGATGCCATACTATGGTATCACTGGCAATTAGGCTAATTATCGTATTTCTTACCTTTGTTCGACACAGAATTATTATATAAAAAAACCGACGAAATTATCAGCAACACAACGAACCCCAATGAACATCTGATAGCGGATTGCTTCAACCTAATTATTTGAGCCATGTTTCTAACAAGGGTCCTAAATGGTCCGTCTATTCATACCACGTATGTAAGAACAGTAGTAATTTGGTAATATCAACATCAAGTGAACAGCTAATATTGATTATGTGTTTCACCGGGTTGATTTCTCGTAATTAACAAAGCCAAGCCAATGAGGATAGCATTGATTTTACAGACAGAGCTGTGAAACAATTCACTACGTTCCCTTTGTTTCATGTTCGACTTGTAGGCTGCCAACAGCATTTTCATTTTTCAAATATTTTGAGTTTATGGCATACATGTAAATACAGTTTGGTTCCCACTTGGACGCAACGACGTATGCTCAACGCAAGTGAGTTGACCAATCACAGTTCGGATGATCTATCGAGTCGCGTATTGGTGGTTAAATTACTTGCGCTTTCGTCTGGTCCTTGCGTTGTGTCGTCTCCCCATTGCGTCCCATACGCAAGGGGGAATGTAATACTGTGCTTAACGCGCCTACAATACCAGTTATTTCTATCACTAGATGGTACGCTCGCTTCGCTCGCGTACCATCTGTGGTCGTGCCCACAGATGGTTCTCGAATACACAGTAATTTCAGGGTAAAAAATCTGGCGATTTCAAATGCACGTACCGCAGGACTATAATACATTGTCGTTTACAGAAACGAATAAGTAGACACAATGATTTATGTAGTCAACCAAAATTAGCACCCTGGGAATTACTTCCGAAAGAGAAACTTACCACAAAATGAGTCCAAATTGTTTATTCATTTAAAGAAACCCAATTAGGGTTGAGGGATGGGAAAGAGGAACAATTTTTAAATATATTCTTTATCCACGTCAGTAACGAAATATTGTTTTAATTTTTTATAGGCCTATAAATAATATACCACTAGCGGTGACTAAATATAGTAAAACATTTGCGATTTAATACTTTGTTAAAACTGTCACTGTCATAGTCGATTGAAATGAATAGTAAAGTACATGTAACGATACACCACTACGACGTTTATATTTTTTGTAATTATTAATTAATGCAAACGTTGAGAAGCAACTGTCAGTAATAAAGTTTATTTGTATATTACTATTACGTGTTTATATATCTAACAGTAGAGCCTACCCATAATCACAGTAATAAAGTTTATTTGTATATATTTTTTTTACATCTAACAGTATTCACAGTAAGAAATGTTTGTATATATTTTTTTACATCTAACAGTATTCACAGTAAGAAATGTTCGATTCAAATGACGACCAAAAATGGTTAATAGGTATTTGCAGTACTGTATTGTCAAAGTATTGCAAGTTTATTCTCCAAGGGCTCATAAATTTACCTGCTTGTGTTAAACCAAACTGGCAGACTGAGAGATTGGAATGTTCCATTCATCGCAAATCAATACATTTGTAAAAACGTAAATTAAATCTATCAAAATAGTATTTTTAAAAGAAAATCGGCCTGTCTTCAACATTATGATGCTGTACTCGAGCAGTTCAACCGGTTTTCAGCTATTAAAAACAATTATCGTAGGGGGAGATAGGAAAATGCGAAGCGTCCTCGTATTATTGTGTGCGGGTATTTTTCAAGTTGGACATCCATTAGACAGTGTATACCACGATCGGAAAACACCCCTATTTGGGGCAAATCGTTGAACCTAAATTCGTTTTAATCGTCATTAACTAATTATCTAACTTAATTTAATTAGTAAACAGGGTTACATCAGGTGGTTAAAATCAGTACCGAAAGTACGAACCAACTTTATATACCATCGAGTAAAAATTCTAGAAGTAAGGCGCGATTTACCAAATTTTGCCCTTACGTAAATTTATATATAGATTATCAATGTTTATCACATCTCACTGTCAATGATAGTTGTACTTTTATTGTTTATCCAATCAAACATGATTAGGCCTAATATATACTCTCTTACTATATTACGTCACTATTACGTCAGAATTATCATTATCGTCAACAGAGGATGTTGAAATCACCGTAAAGAGGCGATTTATGTTTTGCTCATTCGGAAGTCATGGTCAAAGATAAAATGTTAGCAATAACAAATGTTGTAATAATATAGAATCTTTTTGTTAGATAAATAGGCCTACTTTCTAATATAAGTTATGACAAACAAACAAACAGACGGTACTTCATTACTTACTCCTCATCGAGTTCAAACATGTTTGTATCAATACGTTCGTAGATTTTCCTTAGGCGTATTGCAAAAGTTTATTTACCTAATTATACTAAAAATAAATATTGTATTCATAATTCAAATTTTAAAAAGGTATTAAATTAACTTGTATCTCAACAGGAATGCCATTACATCAGGTCAGTACTTAAAGCCTCCATTAGCGAATCTTTCTTGTTGTCTGATTGGTTGCGCATTTTTTCACAAAGTAGATACAATTATTAATACACATTAGTTGTTGACTAATCTTTATTAATAATACTTTCGATTCGCGTAAGAATAAAACCGACATAATGGTTGCACGTGTGACTGATGAAGCAAACATGACACATAGGATGTCCGCAGATCTTCGGAATGGACCAGAGTTTATATTAAGGCATTATAACCTCTCTAATGTGTCTAATGTACTGTCTACCATTGTCCTCTGTACAAGGCCCAGGAGTAATGGGAAAGAGGGCGAGAAAGCAAATGAACGACAGAAAAAAATATGAATTTATAAATTCTCATCTAAAACAAGTCTTTGACAAGAGACGAGAAGATATTTGTTACCCAGACGGTTATTTGTATAAATAGAAAGTATGTCATTGGCCACTGACACCATAATATAATATCCAATGAGTATTTAATATCCTGATCATATTATCTTAGTAAATGATTTTATCCTAGCTTTGATATCCACTATCTGACCCGAATATCTGTTATATTAGCTAGCTTTTCTTTAATGTTTACAATCTAGTCTAAAGTAATCCAAATCTTTGAAATCGATGAATAAGCATAGATTGTATGGATAATGACAACAGGTGTGAACGTAATGTCTACTGTCAGTTAAACAGTTAAATGTATGTTCGTATTGTCATTTCCTTTTAAACTCTATAATTTGACAATACTCTTTACGTTATACAATAACTGATATGAGTAGATTAGATGTATTATTCCTGTAGAGAAACTATGTTGGCCTTATCAACTCGTCGTCAAGATAGGCCTATATAGGAAATATGAAATTGACATGGAATGATATAAAATACAGTATCAATTAAAAAACTTAGGGGTCATCGTGCATTCTGAAGAGTTATTTTCATTTTAAAAAGGCCTTATTTTTTACCATTTTTAGCACTTTTGTACAATTAATGTGTGCATTTTGTCATTTGTAATGTGCTCGTAGAGCACTAATTTAAGTGGAAATGGACTCAAATTTGGTGAATGTACTAAGGATTGTGAGTAGAATGTGATTTATACATCAAATTTTATTTTTTACACTTTTTACGAATCGCGTGCGCAATAATTTTTTGAAACACGCAAATGGCCTAATTCATGCTCTAAATTGATCAAAACCTAATTTTGAGCTTTTTAAAATTTTAACGCGCGATTTCATGTGCATGACCTTGAAACTCGCAGGTTTTTATTTTCTAATATTTTTTACCTTGACCTGAAGTTTACATGTAGTGAATTTCATTAATATGTGATAATGAATTATGGAGATATGATTGATAATGTGATTTCACAAAATGGCGTATACGTGTTGTCACGGATGAGTGATCACGCTGAAAAGCTTATTAGGACTAAGTTACAGTATTTGAAAGACATTGTGAAATTTTGGTAATCATTGACATTTAACTTTTTGAGATATTTGTTAAACAAAAAGTGTACAGAAAGAAGAAGAAGAATAATAAAGATTTGATACAATAACAATAGGTGATCATTTTATTCTAAATGATCACCTAATTAAAATTACTATTACAATGTTTATATATTAGAAAAGCGTACGGTATGCAGGAAGGGACGAATGATTTGCCATGGGAGGGATTTATTGTAGGTCTGTTTATGGAAATTATGTGTTCAAGTTCGTCTACTTGAACAAGTTATATAAACGTGAACATTCTACAGTTCAATAAGTACAAATCTTCAAAATGTTGACTCAAAATTTCCAGAAAAATTCAAAGATTCTGAAAATACCCATGGAATCCCAAAAAGCGTAGGCAAAGAGAGGAAGCAAAAAAATAAAAGCAATGATAATTTAATTTACTTAAAGGAAGATGATTTGACGGTGAGTCAGAGTGAATAATAATCGTCATGCTATTGGACGAGAAACAAACCAACTACCAGGTACCACACTCGTTGTTGTAGCAGTTTACTCATTAACAAAGCTTACTCAAAGAAACACATCGAAAATAACTTTAAGAAGAAAAACTAACAAATGTAAATGTTATAGTGTTTTACTTAAAGACGCATCATCATGTGGATGTTTTTACTGTTAGGTTTTTTAACAATTAATTCCAGTTGTCATGGACAGGGTAAGTTTTTTAGATTTTTTTTAGTTTTCTTTCCATTATCATTGGCTGATTATAAGCAGCTTTTGATTCATTCATTCGCTTTGGTTTAAGAATGGCATATTGAATGTGGAATATTTGAGAAAAACTTGATTTAAACTTACTTAACTCAATATATATTGATTTATGTATAAAATATATTATAATATCTAATATTTTACCCACCCACGTAATACATAGGCGTAAGTCATAAGAACTTACATCGAAGCAGCAGTGCCAAAGAGAATTCGTTCTTTATAATTAAAATATCCTCTAACTGTTTCTATTTATCCATTTATTCACTTTAATTATAGTTATTCATATTTACGATAAGGATCACCCATTCATATAATTGATATTCTAACAAATACAAATTTATCTTTTTAAAGAAACTGTAGGAGGCCTATTTAAGTATTGTATATATTCCATTTCCCACAGGCTATGGATCAAAAACACCCGATACAAGAGGACGCCAGTTCGTATTCGGAATTCCGAGTAATGTTCGGCAACCAGACAAAATTATTATGATAGTCACGGGACATGAACTGGGGGCTAACAAAATAGACGTCAATATTCCAGGCCTCAGATTCCAAAGATCTCAAATGATAAACGGGCTTGAAGAAGCGCGTATACTTCTACCCCCGACAGCAGCAGCTCATGGATGTGCTATCCAAAATGGAACCGTATTGGTTTCTTCAACGAAAGACGTGTCCGTGGCCGTCTTAAACGATATTGCAAAATCAACAGAAGCCTTTCTAGTGATTCCTGTGGATGCGTTAGGAACGGAATACTTCGTTGCTTCGTACGACCCACTCCCGGAAGAGTTCTCAGAAGTAGTGATAACCGCGACTATGGATAACACAAGAATAAAGGTTACATTCCAGGCACCGGTCACATACAACGGTATGTCTTACTCGCCTGGTGATATATACACTTTCACACTTCCTCGATTGAGAAGCATTCAATTTCAAAGTCATATGGATTTGACAGGAACAAGAATCCAATCAACCGCGCCCGTAGCAGTAGTTAGTGGCAACACGTGTACGCTTGTTCCAGGCAGATTACCAAGATGTGACCATTTAGTTGAAATGGTACCACCTGTCCCCACTTGGGGAGGTATGTTCACGGTAATGCCATTTTTAAATCGTACATCTGGTTATATCTTTCGAGTTATCGCAGCACGTGCTAGAACAACTGTTCAAATCTCTGGTACATCAGTTTATCTCCAGAACCAAGGCGAGTTTCAAGAGTTTAATGTTCCGAGCGATACAATTACAACCATCAGTGCTAACCAACCAATTATGACAATCCAATTTTCAAAGGGACGAGATAGTGACGAAATCGGCGATCCGTGCATGATATTAATCCCACCCGTTGAACAGTACGTCAAAGACAAAGTTACTTTTGGTACATTCAACATGTCAGGTGGTGATTACTTTTCTCCTTATGTGAATATGATGATATCATCTCCAGGTATAGTGAGTATGATTAACATCGCTGCTATTCCCTCCATGACGGGGACAACGTACGTCCCTGCTGCAGGAAAGATTGTGAGTTACGGAGGAGGAAGGTCAATGGCCTTGATGCAAGGAACACATACGATTGTGAATCCATCACCGGGCAATTCTTTCACTGCAATCACATACGGAATTGGTCCAATGACGTCATATGGCTTTCCAACCGCTTACAACCTTAAAAAGTTGATATGTATTCGCAAAGATCCGACAACAGGTTAGACATTTCATTACTTTGATTTTGTAATATCACATCATTCTAATGCTTTGTAATTTACTTTCCTTTCACTGCATCGGGCTATAATATTTCACGTGATCACTAAATACACGAAATGGGAAAATACACATATAGCGACAATCATTTATTATTTAAAATATTGTGGCAATTAACACAGAAGTTAGAATTTAGATCATTCGTATAAACCTTTTCGCCCAATTCTCACTATTGGTTTTATTTCATAATAACTAATAAAAACATTGTTTAATTGCAGGTGGTGATGTCGAATACGTATGTCCTCAACCAGTTGACCCACCAATGCGTAATCCATGTACCGGAACAAATGGAATACCGAGTCCAAGTGCACGGCAGGGCATGCAGAATCCAAATTCTAGGCCACCACCGAATCCTAATCCTAACCCAAATCCTAACCCAAATCCAGGTTCAAATCCTAATCCTAACAAACCAAATCCAAGAGCAGGAGAAGGTAATAATGGCGATCGGCCCGGGGAGCGGCCACCTGCACCCGGTACCCCCGGTGCAGGTATACCTGGTATGATGCCAGGTATGGGTATGCCAGGTATGGGTATGCCAGGTATGGGTATGCCAGGTATGGGTATGCCTGGCATGGGAATGCCTGGCATGGGAATGCCTGGCATGGGAATGCCATGTAGTCCAGGAATGATGATGCCTGGAATGACAGGAATGGGAGGTTGCATGCCCGGCATGGGAGGGGCTGGTAATGCAGGTGTGGGTGTGCCTATTATGCCTGGAGTCGGTCTACCTGGACAAGCTGGTGGAGGCCCTGGATTCGGAGATGTGCCAGGATATGGATGGGCCTGGCGAACACCACCACCTCGGTTTCCAATCATTCCAACAATACCTGAAAGTAAGTCCTTTGAAATTATATGAGTATTTATTAGGAGCAGGATCCCGTTGCAAGGTCCGAGGTAAAAATTAAAAAAAAAACTGGTATTCAGAAGCTTTCTTTGTACTTCTGAAGCAAATAAACACAAATTACTAGTTAATCTCGGTTCTTACTTGGACGCAATGACGTAAGCGCAACGCAATTGAGTTGAACAATCACGACGCGATCATCCGAACTGTTTTATGTATGTCTATTTTTAATTTATTGCTGAACATGTTTATAGATTATATATCATATATTATGTTTTATTTTATCAAACCTGTTAGTGGCGGTTTTATCGCTGTTAGTTTTGAACAAATAAAATTACATTTTAAAAAAGGTTTTTTTTAAAAGCCATTAACTTCCACGCTTAATACTTGAACATTACATTTCCACTTCTTTGTTTAGATTGTTATTCAAAGAACCTTGTTATAGTGGTAGCAATCACACCAGCATTTCTGATCTTGCTGGTGATGACTATGGCCATGTGTATCGTTGTCAATCACATGAAACAATTGTAAGTAACATTATCTAACTATATTTCGTATGACAAATCGGGTGGTTTTGTGGACCTTTCCGTTCGGCAAATTTCCAAGAATAACTGCCAAGATACGAGAGATACGTGGCGGCAATCCATGGAAAGACAGTTTCTCATTTCCAGCATGATTGGGACCAATTTATTTATGGAACTGGGATCAATAACATAAACATAAGGATTTACACTTTCTGTAACTATTCTACTAATACTTGGTAACTAAAAAAAATGAACGTTGTGTTTAGTATTGTAGAATATGTTTTTGTAATAAGTACATATATATTTTTATATTTTTTTAAACATAGTTCATCCGTTTTTTTTCCATATAAGTTCTTTTTATAATGTTTATATGAGGTCCCCTTGATTGTCAGCTTATGCTGTTTTGAGTCACTCTCACTAAATAAGGTTTAATAAATAAAATAAATAAACTAATTAAAACTACTAAGGCATACTAATAAAATTCGTTACAAACGAATTAAAGCGCTTCTACTTTTGTTCTTATTTCCTTGTGTTGTTAAGGCGCTTTTGATTCAGCTACCATAACAGCATGAAAATTAAAAATTTCATTTTCACTCATTCTTCAGGTTATTTTCAAACAAAAACAATTAGGCCTAGTTCATATAATTTCATGTAATTGACGTGTTCCGAGTTCAAACTAATTTGGCAGTGGTTAATGTTTTCAAAAGTTCATAAATTGAGTTTTGCCAAAGTCTCTAATAAGTGTTGTTTGTTTTACAGGAAAGCATAACTGCACGGAATGCTGGGACATTTCTACACAGAGAAAAAAACAAACAAGGATTGGATTTATCGATGTAAAAATATTACTGTAATAAGTAATTTCGTACCACATTAAAATAAACTTGCCGATGGACTGGGTCCTTTTCAAATATTTAAATTAAGGCAATTAAATACAACTTCTTGACCAAAAACGCAATTCTCATTTGACGCAATTTTCATTCCTAAGGTAGGCATTAAGTAGCTTACTACTCATACGCACTATCTTCTATTCTTTAATAATACATGTCTTTATGTTAAAAAAAAAAAGAACGAATATAGTATATATAAATGTATGTTATTTTGATTAATATATTGTTTTTAAAAGAAGAAAGCGATTTATGTTTTAAAGAGTAATTTACCTTGATTGGTGAATTTCCTGTTATTACTAGCAGGAAACAAACATATTACTGCACTGCACGATTTAAATAGCTGAGCATAACAACAAATAAATCTACAAAACAATGACGTCACATCTACTTAATAAAAACAAAACTTAATTCAACCTTTTCTTTGTATTTATTGTCGAATTAAATTTCTTTTAAATTAAAATGTGCAGTGTATCTCTTTCAAAATGAATCTGTATTATATTAATGTTTAATTATTAGTTCCAAGATATTATGTAAATATTTATCCAAAGTTGATCTTTATGTCGATGATTCTAAAACATATAATGTATACGGTATTAACTTAGCTTGATGCTAGCTGATTGAAAAAAATTTGTTTAAAAATATTTTTAAGACTAATTTAGAATATTTTTTCTATATTTGTAAATATTATTTAAGGAATAAAATTGTTTGTTCTGATATTAAAAGTAATTGATACGTTTGAAGTTGATCTTTGCGAGATAATTGTTGTTATCTTAGTAGCGTAGCGACCATGACGTCACGAGCAGAACTATTAAACGATAATGCGCATGTTTGTTGTACGAATGATTGTGTACGTTTTAAATTGAAAGGTTCTACGTGATGAATCAATTTGTAAATTAGAAGTCTTTATTTAATTATCTCTTTCGGCATGGACTTACAAACATCGCACAAAGTGTTTCTTATTAAATTCTAAAAATTTTATTTAGGACCCAACTTTAAATCTGAGGCAACATGATGATGAAAAAAAAAATTGCGGTCAACAACAACATTATTTCGCTGAAAGTATGATACCGGTACTACCATTTCTCTGTCACTATAAAGCTTGGTTCCACTAGACGCCGCAATGACGTAAGCGCAACACAAGTTAGCTGACTAATCGCAAGCAACAGTTCGATTGTCCATCGTGTCGCGATTGGTGGACACACTTTCGTTGCCCTTACGTCATTGCGTTAAGTCTAGTGGGAACCAAGCTTAGTGTTTTAAACTATAGGTTAGCTTATCGTCGTCGGCCGAAATAATTACGTTGAAGGAAATGAACTGCATTGCCCACGTTTAGGGCAAAACATTTGCCTATTTGGAATCGGAAATGTGTTTTATTGACGAATCATTAGCAACCCTTATATAGGGGAAAGTGAACTATAATTGTATAGCTTTTTGCTACGTCATGCTTCAACAACATGGCTATTTTTTGGAATTTAATCCTCAAACAGTAGGTGACAATAATATCGGCTCAAATTGTATATTGATCGGAGACCGGATCTAGGCTTATACAAAAGGGTGGAATAACAGGTCAATGCACTTTTTAAATAATATGAATACAGACGGATCAGTAGAACAAATAAAATAATGCGAAAAAATAGGAATGATGATGCATCAAACATTTGCTTTCGAAAATTAAAAGTTCGCTAATTTCATAACTATACATTCTACACCTAATTGTTCTTGCGTGTCGAGTAACTGAAGTTTTAATGATCAAAGAGTCCAAAACAACTATCTAATCATTCCCTTACTTGTCTAGTAAATTGTTTTAAATTCAATTCTGGCTACTAGTAGAAAGGAAGCTAGTTAATTAAGATGACTTCATCAATTATTATTAATCATTATTATTATTCAAGTGGGAACCGATTTACAATGGAGAAAGGTAATGCAGGCCAATGCAAAGATTAATAACTTCTTATAAAATCTTTAATTTTGTTATTGTTTTTTATTTTGTTTATTTTATATATTAAGGCAATTTGCAAAAGATAACTATAACTATCCTGCTTAAAGGTGGCAATCCCGTTCAAAAGACAAACATATACACAAAATGCCCTACATAAACAAAGTCTTATTACATGTCTTTGGGAGTGGAGTTGTAAATTGTCATTAGAAAAAATCCTAACATATGACAGGACTTGAACGCTGGGATTAGTAGCCAAGCATCATAATCACCAAGCCACTACGTGAATTGCCCCAAATGTTAGGTTCAGCGAATGTCTATATAGCTTTCGATACATATTTTATAGACATTTGTCCTGAATTAGTAAAATATTTTTTGTTTGTTTCATCAATAAACAGTATGGAAAATAACACTAATTTTCAATAAATAAAATTCAGATTCAGACAAATTGGTTAAATATCGTTGTGTGAACATTTAGTATAGTGACAACAAGAGCATAATAGCAACCAGATTATCTGTAACAAAATAATGGGCTGTCATATTGATTAATTTAAATGCTTACAATGGTATCGACAAGTTTCTATTCAAAAAACAATCCCAGATAGTCACATTAGAATATCTATGGTTAACGCACATTATCAGGCTGTATAGTGAGCATTGATTGGTTTTCTGTCCAGGGATAAATTGTTTTGCTTGCAGAAGAGGAGTACACATTAAGTTATAGTCATTATATTTTCACTCTACTGGTCGATTAATTAACATAACATCTTGATTGTAATTTGACTGGTAAGTTAATATTTTCTTTAGTTAAATATTCCTTCATAATTCTGTGAGTATATTTGTCTCGCAAGTTTTGAAATTTGTTTATTAACTGGAGATGGTACAGAGTATAATGACTCAATTCATTGAAAGTGAAACATAGCATACTAAATTAAAAGGGTTTGAAGAATAAGCTGTAACACTGATGGACGGGAGTAGTGATTCACTAGCACGGGTCGCATAATCATACAGAAAAATGGTCATATATCTACACTAGAATGGAGTATATGCTTTTATAAATTTTAATAGATTAAGAATAAATGATACGGAGATAGATTTATAATTAGATTAAATCATTTAAAACTCTTTTGTTTACACAAATATGTATATTTTTATAATCACAGCAGTAAAACTTAAAATGTCTAGAGGAAAAACAGAGAGCGGTGAAGGACTTTTCTCAAACTTATTTACCACAAAACCTACAAAGGGTGTAACTAAACAGCGAGGGAAATCTAAAGATCGGTATCACGAGGACCCACCTGAGCCGCTCCCGGGTGAGTATGACTCCGACGAGGAAGGGCACTATCATAGTTCGTCAAAGGAAAAGTCATTTGGTTCAAAATCAAAAATGCAAAGCCTATTCACAACCCCTAATCATGACAAACCTGAACATCGTGCCAAGTCCAGTTCTGCAAAAGTCGAGTCGAGTCGGGGTCGAGAAACTCCCAAAAAGTCTAAACTACAGTCGCTTTTTGGAAGCGCTGACGATAGTAAATCAAGCAAAAAGAAATCACAAGATCGATATCATCAAAAGAATCCACATGAAAAGAAGCCTGAAAAGGGAGAATCAAAGGGAGGAAAAAGCAGCGGACTAGGCGAGGGATTATTTTCCAGTGGTAGTGGAACTATAGCCGGAAACAGCGGAAAAACAAAAGTTGGAAAATCAAAAGGTCACTCTTCTGGACGGGTAGGTTTCAATGAGTTACTTTGATTAAACATTAAGTAAATGAACAAAAAGATTGTGGAGCTGAAAGTGTAGATTTCGAGTCAATTCAAAGTAAGTTATTACAAATCATCTTAATATTTTTCTTCATTTTTTTCAGCAACAGCCAGCGAAAGGTGCTAGTTTCAGCTTCCCTTCATTTTAACGAACAACATCGATATGTATAACAGTATTTACTAACTTGAAACCAATGTACCAATGCTGTATACATTGTGTTCAACGGTGTACATATACAAATGCTTAGAATAGATTTTTACACTCGACCGGTACAAACTGAATAGTAGAAGTGCCACTTCTATTTAAAAGAAAATTACCATTCGTACGTAGTGTCATTATTTGCTGCCGTGGGTGTTTGTAAGTGATGTAAACAAAGTAGAGGTTTCCTTAAAATACATTTTTACATGATTTAATAATTTTACTACCTTTATACTTTATTACTTATTTTTACGCGATTTATAATTGGTGAAATGTTTAGTAAATTGTCTTTATTATACTACAACGTTCATAAGAATGAAACCTTGACGTTATTATTTATTTATTTTATTTCAATACTATCAGAATACTTACTTAATAATCTATTATTCATCACACAGACTATTTAAAAATGTATACTTTATCAGTAATACAACATTCAAATACTTATTTTCTTGTTAATAAAAGTGCATATTGCGGAAAATTGTATTATTACAATTTGTATAATAAAAGTTCATTCTTATAAACGTTTGAAAAGTATACCGAGTAGTAATATACAAGTCATCCATTAGGTATACTCTTGATTAGAAATCATTTTGTAACAATGCAAGGCGACATTTAGTTTAATTTTCGAAAGTACTGTTTATAAGTTTATACTTATCTACAGTAATAACGTCAGGATTTCATAGAGGGTTCACTTTGAGAGTGTTCTAAAGTTAAAAAAGTCCACAGAGGGCTCACTTTAAAATTCTTTTAAAGTTAAAAAAGCCACAAATCCACAGAGGGCTGACTTTTAAACTACTTAAAGGCAACTTTTTGTATTAAAATACAAATAATTGTACTGTATAACTAAACTGTATTAAAAGTATTAAAATTAAGGCCTATTGGTATTTTTGTCACTCAGTATAAACATCTAATTCGAAAAGAAGTAAAAAAGGTTGATTGTCTACAGGGTCATACTTATTTCCACTGCTCTTGACCGGTAGAGAAAACTACCACCTAATTAAGACCAGTAATTAGAAATTGCATCCATAGCAGATTTCTTAAGATCAATTCCTGCATAATATTTGAGAGCACCAAGAGAGACACCAGTGATTCCCATAGCTATCAAAGCCTTTAAAGCCTTGGTACTCAACCTGAAACCTGGTAATCTAAAAAAAGAGATGGATTATTGAGAATGTTATCAATCTCTCCAACTGCCTACATAGTACTAGGATGTTAACTATTAGTCACAAGTCCCTGTTTTCTTTTTATATAGCACCACAAGCGGGAGTTTTTTTTAAATATGCGATTCTAGCTGAAGTATGGTTATGACACGCCAAGGTTGGCAAAAATGTTTATTTAATTAACTTAAGCTGTATCATTATAACTATATAGCCACCAGGATGTTTGCATATACAAGCAGAAAATTCTTTTCACAGGTTTCCTCACCGTTTATAAATTAACTTTCCAATAGATCACCAGGCGGTTTTAAGTTTGTCTATGCCTACAAAATTTATATCTAGTGAGAAAATGATCATATCATACCTTTCATCAGTTTCATGACAGTACCCTTCAAAATACAAATGTCTTCCATAAATATACACAAGGCTAACCACACTGGCCGCAACTAGAAAAAGGGTTTCATTTAAACATTATGTAACATCTAAATATAAACATGCATGTACTTTGAAATGTATTTTTTTATTTATTTTAATATATTTTAATAGATAAATGTAGATCTCAACAAAAGTTGTCATGATAAACCTCTGTCAACAAAAGATATTCTTGTTTATTTTGTTATGAATTTTTTAAAAAGGGTGCCCTATGCATACTAATAAATCAGTGATTTCAAAAGTAACATTTTTTACTTTATGATAATATTTAAAAAGTGTATGTACTTCCATGGTGTATTACTCCATGGCACTTCTTACCTGGATGAAAATATATGGATGCAACAGTGTGACTAGTTAAGAAAATTGGTGCAAATTCAAGGCTGTTTTGGCTGTTTAATGAAACAAAACTTAATATCAGTATCAAAAATGTTTCTTCAATCTATGAGTTGTTAAAAATATCACAGGCATTTACAAATATTTACATTCAGGCATTAGAATTATTTAAAAGGAAAAATATTGAAGGGAAAAACAACAATGCACAGGTAGCCTAAGTGACTGGATTTTAATTGCTATTCAAAATTAACATCATGCAGAGATTAAACCACAAACCTTGAATCATACCAATCAGACAAAACCACAAACCTTGAATCATACCAATCAGACAAAACCACAAACCTTGAATCATACCAATCAGACAAAACCACAAACCTTGAATCATACCAATCAGACAAAACCACAAACCTTGAATCATACCAATCAGACAAAACCACAAACCTTGAATCATACCAATCAGACAAAACCACAAACCTTGAATCATACCAATCAGACAAAACCACAAACCTTGAATCATACCAATCAGACAAAACCACAAACCTTGAATCATACCAATCAGACAAAACCACAAACTTGAATCATACCAATCAGACAAAACCACAAACCTTGAATCATACCAATCAGACAAAACCACAAACCTTGAATCATACCAATCAGACAAAACCAAAACTACTGTATATTGCAGTTTGTCATTTATTTCTATGGGATAAATCCAATGTAACAACAATTTTGAGAATTTATTTAAATTTGTGGATCCACTTTAGGTAATTTGTTTTTAAAAATGGAATTATCAAGGTTATTTCAACAATTATTCTTATCATTGTAATTTATATTCCATGCAGACATTATCAAAATATGTGTTCTTACGTACTGTGCTCGAAAAGCTCGAATGAACCCCGGGTCACCTTCAGTTGCCGGTGGCTTAACCTTGAACTTAGCCCGAGCTTTACCCACCTTCATCGCAAATTGAGCTAAAAATTACAACAGAAATTTAATAACAACAGTCAATATATGCGACCTAATATGTGTGTATTAAAATAATTATCTAGGCCTAAAATAATTTTTTAAAATGTGAAGAAATAAATGCATCTTCATTCATAAATTGGCCAAACTAAACACTTAGTGCTTCATATCCCTTTTCTGGGTGGGTAGGACACACGTAATGATATTTATTATTTCCAAAAAATAAAATTATTATTAAATGTATAGGCAGGCCTATAAAGAGTCAAATATAAGTTGCGCACGCTTTTTACGGTATTGCTGAATCTGAAATTTTGAATACCAACGAATCCCCCATACCGCAATCTGCAACCAGCAGGGTGTCCGATGAAATCGGTCGCGCTTGAAATCGGTCGCGCTTGAAATCGGTCGCGATAAAATCGACTTCCGGTATTTTGTATGGCGCGCCGCTAGAGCTATACTTTTGATTATATCGGTCGCGTTTGAAATCGGTCGCGTTATTTTGTATGGATCGAGCGGGATGCATGCTAGAGCGGGATATACATTTTTCGTTTACATATATTTAATTGATATTTTTTAGGAACTAGATTATTTATGTGGATATTTTTTATTTGGTTAATAAATATTTATTGTTAATCATTAAATTAATTTTTTTTTTGTATTTCACAGGTCTCGGAGAAGGACTGTGTATGTTCAAAATGGCCATTTATAAACACGTTTAAATATTATATTAGGCATAATATTATATAAGGCATATAATAATTTACCTCTATTTATATGTACTGTAATTAATATATTATATAGAGAATATACGTCTGTCGTGTCTTTTATTAATAATTATGCAAACAATTACGTATGGTTTTAGGATATTAATAAAATATATAGATAATATGCCGTTATAAATCAATCTACCGGCCTACAGTAGGACTATGATGTACAATGATTGATGTGAGAATAATAATGTATGGATAATAAAGGTGGACACGATTCTCAAAGACTGAGGTAATCTGCACTGATATTTAAACATTTATATTTACGAACGGCGTATGAATGTGAGACACTGAGTTGCACTTACTTAAATTTACATTAAATGATTACTGTATTATAAATGAAGAAATAAAAGATATTCAAATTAAAATCTATAGTATCGCCGACGTATATACGTAAATTATATATAAATCATACTGTCAACTGTCATCTTTACCTCGCCATGGACAACGATCGTACATGTTTTGTCCATGAGTTGACACACTAACAAGTGCGTGTTTTTTAAAAGGGGGAAACCCCGTCAGCAAAATAACGTATTGTGTTAGAGGAAACAGCTGCACGATCATAGAAGGCGCATCTCCGATATGGCTTATGTGGGGGTTATTTCAGTTACTCGCCTTTTAACCATCCGCATATAATGATCATTTTACTAACAACTATTTTAAACCTCAGAAATAAAAATATACACGTGATTTGCCTCAACAATAATCATTATACACTTAATATTATCCTACATAACGGATAGAAATAAAAATAAGGTGATCGAATAGTATGTTGTTAACGACATGGATATGATATAATCTGCCACAGTATGCATAGGTATAAAAATGGATACGCTGACTTTACGGGCTATATTGTAAAAATAATTGTTTTTAAATAAATTGTTCTCTTTTACGTATTTGTTTGCATAATAAAAGACACGGCAGACGTATATTCTCTATATAATATATTAATTGCAGTACATATAAATAGAGGTAAATTATTATATGCCTAATATAACATTATGCCTAATATAATATTTAAACGTGTTTAGAAATGGCCATTTTGAACAGACACAGTCCTTCTCCGAGACCTGTGAAATACAAAAAAAAATAATTAATTTAATGATTGATAATAAATATTTATTAACCAAGTAAAAAATATCCCCATAAATAATCTAGTTCCTAAAAAATAGCAATTAAATCTATATAAACGAAAAATGTTTATCCCGCTCTAGCATGCATCCCGCTCGATCCATACAAAATAGCGCGACCGATTTCAAACGCGACCGATTTCATCAAAAGTATAGCTCTAGCGGCGCGCCATACAAAATACTGGAAGTTGATTTTATCGCGACCGATTTCAAACGCGACCGATTTCAGACGCGACCGATTTCATCGTAAACCACCAGCAGTACCTAACCTGCACTTAGGTGGCTCGCCCAGCCCTGTTCACTAAGACTGGTGGTGGAGCAGCTCAGTGCACCCGTAATCACTATCGGGGCTAAATAGGCTAGTTATAGTAGTAAATATGCAATTCATGTTACGTATGTAAACTCACCAAGCTGATAGGAAGACAAGAGTGCAACTGTTGCTGGTAAAACAAACGGTAAAACATGTTCTTCCATGATTCACTTTAACTAGACTAGTAGAATGGACTTTGTATGCTAATAGAGGTACGGTACGGTTGCATTTGCGCATGCGTAGTATATCATGTCGTTGTACTTAATTTTCTGGTTTTTAGTCGCGTGGAATCGACTCTATAGTTCACTATGTCGGTCGGTCGGTCTGTCGGTCTGTCGGTCTGTCGGTCTGTCTGTCGGTCCGGTATCGCTATGCGTTTTATCGCTTTCTGACCTTATCTTGATATCAGTTTAATCTAGCTAAGTCAATTTTTCACAGTATATTCCTTATGGCCAGGAATCGATGTGGTTATGTTTTCACGGTGCGCAATAAAAAAATTACGCGGTCTACGCACGATTTAACGAAATCACGTTTGTAATCATATCTTCACAACCATGAATCACAATTAAATAAAATTTGGTACTCATAAATTACAGGGCATAAATCATCATTATGGCAATACAATTATGTGCGTAGCGCATGTAACGCATGCGTACGCGCGCCTAAAATTTTCAAAATTTATTTTCGATAAAATAAGAGTACGTTTCAGGCAATTTTAAGCGTTTACAAAATTGCCATGAGTGCGCAGATTTTGGCGCGCGCACTGCGCGTTAAATGTTATTGCGCACTCTTTTTGCCCGATTTCTGTTTTCTTGACTTACTTTTCAACTCGAAATTACGTTATACGAGCACGTCAAAAGTGACAGGCTACGCACGTGTAAATTAAAAAAATATAACTGTTTTTAAACATTTCAACATTTTTAAACATGTTCAGTAATTTCGGTCAGTTGGTAGGTTGGTCGGTCGGTCGGTAAACACTAAGCACGCGACTGCAGCCATCTATATGGCCTTGTTATTGATCATGTCTGAGGTAGGGGAACTTATTGGCTATAACTTTTTCAAGATTTGTGTAAATTGTGAAACAGATGCAGATTATTATCTTAAAAACAAAAATAGTGAATAATATTGAATATTGTTATTCAAATAAACCAGAAATAACTGTTATATTAAATCATTAACAATGCTAAATCAATAACTTGTTTATTGTCGTGTGTAGGCCTATGTATGAAAAAAACAACAATATTACTAATTGTAGGCCTGCATGAGAGACTATTAATAGGCTAATGAGAAGAACTCTTTTAAATCTTCAAGGTCTACTGACTATACAGTATTATGACTACAAAAATATTATATATATTATATAAAGTTTTTCTATTTATAAACCTATAAATAATACAATTAAATATCGTTATATGAGTACATACAGGAAACAATCTGTGAATTTGTAAATTCAGAGTCAAATCTGAGGAAATGTATTCCTCCAATGAATTCAAGTAACAACTTACAATTATTGTAGCTGAAGTGTGTATCAAAATAGAATAACGGTATTAAATGTACAAAATGTTCTCCAAACTTTAATAAAATTGTTATAATTAGGGAAAAAATTATCATATTGACGACGTTCTCGTACAAAATTATTAATTGCACAATATGTTGAGAACAATTCGAAATAAATATTCATTCTTAATGAAATGGTTTTAATGGAAGAATAACAATATCAAATTGACGGCGTTCGTACAAAGTAATTACATTTCTCCGAATTTAATAAATGGTTTTACATAAAACAGTTGTCATTTGTATAGATACCTCCATGATATTTGTATTTTTAAGGCGGTGGTAAATTATGATTTTCTAAGCCAAGAGGTGAAAGATTAAGTGGAACTAAAGAACAAACACAGCTGCTTGGTATTGCTACCCATTCTACAGATATTACTGGCTTTGATGGGTCAGCACATGATTTGATTGTCACTGCTCGTCGCCATGCGTATTTCTGTTGACATTGACCAAATCCAAAGTTGCAGTATTTGAATCTGAAAATAAATAATTTTAGAATAAACTGATTATTGTTGCGGACAACACTCATTGGCTAAATAACTATGATCTTGATGAACCTATCTTTTTTAAACAACAGCGCCACCAATAATTGAAACATATGAGAGATATTTGCATGATTGAGAGTGGCAAAAGAGCACATGTTTATGTTTATCCACAAAAGTACGTTAAACTATACATTTTTTAACCAGGTGTCTAGACAATTATTTTTATTGCAAAAATAAAAACAGCATTGTGCCTTTCTAAAGTTATTATTATTGAAATAAAACTTACATGCATGCTTTGACTTGGAATGACTGTGCAATTTTCCCCGGTACTTGAAGCACTTGAACCACATCTCCATATTTATTATACGCTTTTGTGACAAGAATCTGGAAAAAGTGTTCTGGGCATGGCACACCAGGGTTGCGAAATGGCATAACAGGGATTGGTAGGGGCCCAAAACCTGGCATACCAGGTACACCGGGACTTCCATTGGGACCTTGATCACCCGGAGGGCAATAATAAAACCCAACAACTTGTCCTCCATTATCTGTTGCTGGATTGAACGGAGTTGGTTCTTCTTCGGTTGCTGTAAGTATATTTAAACAATTAATATATAGCATTCTTTGTAATCCACCGTGTTGATGTAAGTATATTTAAACAATTAATATATAGCATTCTTTGTAATCCACCGTGTTGCTGTAAGTACATTTAAACAATTAATATATAGCATTCTTTGTAATCCACCGTGTTGATGTAAGTATATTCAAACAATTAATATATAGCATTCTTTGTAATCCACCGTGTTGATGTAAGTATATTTAAACAATTAATATATAGCATTCTTTGTAATCCACCGTGTTGATGTAAGTACATTTAAACAATTAATATATAGCATTCTTTGTAATCCACCGTGTTGATGTAAGTACATTTAAACAATTAATATATAGCATTCTTTGTAATCCACCGTGTTGATGTAAGTATATTTAAACAATTAATATATAGCATTCTTTGTAATCCACCGTGTTGATGTAAGTATATTTAAACAATTAATATATAGCATTCTTTGTAATCCACCGTGTTGATGTAAGTAGAAACTTCTTTTTTTAAAAAAACTTGATTTTTAAAGTATGAAGTTATCGTTTTCTAGTTATAACATAACAATCATTTAAACTTACGGGTTTTCTGACAAATGTACCCTAATTTTCGATTGCAGTTATAATCATCCCATTTATAATCATCAACGGATCGCAATCGAACGCAATTCTGATTTGTTCCTCCATTTCGGCCACCTTGTGCAAAATCATAAAAGGTTGGTTGCTCTCCAGTTACCCATTCGAAGTTGCGCTCGCGGCGTCTATCTGATAGCCCGATCCAAAGATCTCCCGCGTATAGGTCTCTGGCTCTCTGCTGGACGAAACTTCCGATATCTGGATCTGTCAAGACTACGAGGTTGCCATTGTCGTTTTCACAAGACCTTTGAGCTTCTTGGAATGTCAAAGCTGGACTCAAAGCGAAGCAATAGCACTTTCCACCATGTGATTCAAATGGTGGTCTACATTCTGAGTAAAATAATTAGTATCATAAAATAATAATTGCTTTTGAACTATGTAGTGTGCGAGAAACACCACTAAATATTCTCTGATCAGCTTGACTAAACTTTGTTTACAACTTACTTCCATCAAATTCTTGAGTGACGGATGACCCACCAGGCCCACCTACACCACCAGGTCCACCAGCACCGCCTTGTCCTCCCGCAGGAATGTCTAACCTCTCACCAACATACGTATTTCTGAATCCACCATGGAAAGCAAACGGTCTATATGTAAAGAAATATTGCTGCAATTATGTCTATAATATAATATTTTAAAAGTTTCTAATATAAATGTAGGTACAGGAGGTTTCGGTGTACTAAGCATTAGCATTAGAAATTATACATCTATTTATTTAGTTTATTCGTTTCTCCTCATTTTGTGAGACTTATCTCATTGCTCGTTTCCATGACGTAATCTCCATCTTGTGGTCTCTTGTTTGTTTGTTGATTTCTAATATCATTTTCCTGGTTATAATCTAATTGTTAAATCTCCTTAGTTAAAGTGAAAACATTTCCCACCCACATATGGATGAAATGGATGAAACATGCAAATTAATATACTTACGTCACCGGTTCTGGGCTTGCGTATGGCTCGTCATTGTTCA